>NC_133412.1:71603750-71913125 GCF_049350105.2 Macaca mulatta
TTCCAAATATCACTTTGCCAATTCCACAAGAACTGTCTTAGCGAAGGGCTTCTTGAGGGGAAAGCTGTAACTCTGTGAGATGATTTCATAGAACACAAAGAAGTTTCTCAGAAAGCTTCTTTCTCTTTGTTATCGGAGGATATTTACTTTGGCCCTATAGACTTCAAAGGGATCCGAAATATCTGTTCTCAGATTCCACAGAAATAAGGCTAGCAAAGAGATCCACGAAATACAGATGTAACTCTGTGAGATGAATTAACAGAACACTAAGCAGTTTCTCAGAAAGCTTCTTTCCAGATTTCATCTGATGATATTTCCTTTTTCAATATAGCCCTCTAGGAGCTTCCAAATATCACTTTGCCAATTCCTCAAGAACTGTCTTAGCGAAAGGCTTCTTGAGGGGAAAGCTGTAACTCTGTGAGATGATTTCACAGAACACAAAGAAGTTTCTCAGGAAGCTTCTTTCTCTTTGTTATCGGAGGATATTTCCTTTGGCCCTATAGTCTTCAAAGGGATCCGAAATATCTGTTCTCAGATTCCACAGAAATAAGGCTACCCAAGAGATCCACGAAATTCAGATGTACCTCTGTGAGTGGAAGTCACACATCTCAGAGCAGGTTCTCAGAAAGCTTCTTTCCAGATTTCATCTGAGGATATTTCCTTTTTCACCATTGCCCTCTATGGGCTTCCAAATATGACTTTGCCAATTCCTCAAGAACTGTCTTTGCGAAAGGCTTCTTGAGGGGAAAGCTGTAACTCTGTCAGATGATTTCACAGAACACAAAGAAGTTTCTCAGAAAGCTTCTTTCTCTTTGTTATCGGAGGATATTTTCTTTGGCCCTATAGACTTCAAAGGGATCCGAAATATCTCTTCTCAGATTCCACAGAAAAAAGGCTAGCAAAGAGATCCACGAAATACAGATGTAACTCTGTGAGATGAATTAACAGAACACTAAGCAGTTTCTCAGAAAGCTTCTTTACATATTTCATCTGAGGATATTTCCTTTTTCACCATCGCCCTCTATGGGCTTCCAAATATCACTTTGCCAATTCCAAAAGAACTGTCTTAGCGAAAGGCTTCTTGAGGGGAAAGCTGTAACCCTGGGAGTTGATTTCACAGAACACAAAGAAGTTTCTCAGAAAGCTTCTTTCTCTTTGTTATCGGAGGATATTTCCTTTGGCCCTACAGTCTTCAAAGGGATCCGAAATATCCGTTCTCAGATTCCAGAGAAATAACGCTAGCAAAGAGATCCACGAAATACAGATGTAACTCTGTGAGTGGAAGTCACACATCTCAGAGCAGTTTCTCAGAAAGATTCTTTCCAGATTTCATCTGAGGATATTTCCTTTTTCACCATAGCCCTCTATGGGCTTCCAAATATCGCTTTGCCAATTCCACAAGAACTGTCTCACGGAAAGGCTTCTTGAGGGGAAAGCTGTAACTCTGTGAGATAATTTCACAGAACACAAGAAGTTTCTCAGAAAGCTACTTTCTCTTTGTTATCGGAGGATATTTCCTTTGGCCCTATAGACTTCAAAGGGATCCGAAATATCTGTTCTCAGATTCCACAGAAATACGGCTAGCCAAGAGATCCACGAAATACAGATACAATTCTGTGAGAAGAATTAAAAGAACACCAAGCAGTCTCAGAAAGCTTCTTTCCAGATTTCATCTTAGGATATTTCCTTTTTAACCATAGCCCTCTAAAGGCTTCCAAATATCACTTTGCCAATTCCACAAGAACTGTCTTAGCGAAAGGATTCTTGAGGGGAAAGCTGTAATTCTGTGAGATGATTTCACAGAACACAGAGAAGTTTCTCAGAAAGCTTCTTTCTCTTTGTTATCGGAGGATATTTCCTTTGACCCTTTAGATTTCAAAGGGATCCGAAATATCTGTTCTCAGATTCCACAGAAATAAGGCTAGCCAAGAGATCCAAGAAATTCAGATGTAACTCTGTGAGTGGAAGTCACACATCTCAGAGCAGTTTCTCTGAAAGCTTCTTTCCAGATTTCATCTGAGAATATTTCCTTTTTCACCATAGCCCTCTATGGGCTTCCAAATATCACTTTGCCCATTCCACAAGAACTGTCTTAGCGAAAGGCTTCTTGAGGGTAAAGCTGTAACTCTGGGAGATGATTTCACAGAACACAAAGAAGTTTCTCAGAAAGCTTCTTTCTCTTTCTTATCGGAGGATATTTCCTTTGGCCCTATAGCCTTCAAAGGGATCCGAAATATCCGTTCTCAGATTCCACAGATACAACGCTAGCAAAGAGATCCACGATATACAGATGTAACTCTCTGAGTGGAAGTCACACACCTCAGAGCAGTTTCTCAGAAAGATTCTTTCCAGATTTCATCTGAGGATATGTCCTTTTTCACCATAGCCCTCTATGGGCTTCCAAATATCACTTTGCCAATTCCAGAAGAACTGTCTTAGCGAAAGGCTTCTTGAGGGGAAAGCTGTAACTCTGTGAGGTGATTTCACAGAACACAAAGAAATTTCTCAGAAAGCTTCTTTCTCTTTGTTATCGGAGGATATCTCCTTTGGCCCTATAGACTTCAAAGGGATCCGAGGTATCTGTTCTCAGATTCCACAGAAATAAGGCTAGCAAAGAGATCCACGAAATACAGACGTAACTCTGTGAGATGAATTAACAGAACACTAAGCAGTTTCTCAGAAAGCTTCTTTCCAGATTTCACCAGAGGATATGTCCTTTTTCACCATAGCCCTCTAAAGGCTTCCAAATATCACTTTGCCAATTCCACAAGAACTGTCTTAGTGAAAGGCTTCTTGAGGGGAAAGCTGTAACTCTGTGAGATGATTTCACAGAACACAAAGAAGTTTCTCAGAAAGCTTCTTTCTCTTTGTTATCGGAGGATATTTCCTTTGGCCCTATAGACTTCAAAGGGATCCGAAATATCTGTTCTCAGATTGCACAGAAATAAGGCTAGCAAAGAGATCCACGAAATACATATGTAACTCTGTGAAATGAGTTCACAGAACACTAAGCAGTTTCTCGTAAAGCTGCTTTCCAGATTTCATGTGAGGATATTTCCTTTTCCCCATGGCCCACTATGGTCTTCCAAATATCTCTTTACCAATTCCACAAGACCTGTCTGAGCAAAAGGCTTCTTGAGGGGAAAGCTGTAACTCTGGGAGATGATTTCGCAGAACACAAAGAAGTTTCTCAGAAAGCTTCTTTCTCTTTGTTATCGGAGGATATTTCCTTTGGCCCTTTAGACTTCAAAGGGATCCGAAATATCCGTTCTCAGATTCCGCAGAAATAACGCAAGCAAAGAGATCCACGAAATACAGATGTAACTCTGTGAGTGGAAGTCACACATCTCAGAGCAGTTTCTCAGAAAGCTTCTTTCCAGATTTCATCTGAGGGTATTTCCTTTTTCACCAAACCCCTCTATGGACTTCCAAATATCACTTTGCCAATTCCACAAGAACTGTCTTAGGGAAAGGCTTCTTGAGGGCTAAGCTGTAACTCTGTGAGATGATTTCATAGAACACAAAGAAGATTCTCAGAAAGCTTCTTTCTCTTTGTTATCGGAGGATATTGCCTGTGGCCCTGTAGACTTCAAAGGGATCCGAAATATCTGTTCTCAGATTCCACAGAAATAAGGCTAGCAAAGAGATTCACGAAATGCAGATGTAACTCTGTGAGATGAATTAACAGAACACTAAGCAGTTTCTCAGAAAGCTTCTTTCCAGATTTCATCTGAGGATATTTCCTTTTTCACCATAGCCCTCTATGGGCTTCCAAATATCACTTTGCCAATTCCTAAAGAACTGTCTTAGCGAAAGGCTTCTTGAGGGGAAAGCTGTAACTCTGTGAGATGATTTCACGGAACACAAAGAAGTCTCTCATGAAGCTTCTTTCTCTTTGTTATCGGAGGATATTTCCTTTGGCCCTATAGACTTCAAAGGGATCCGAAATATCTGTTCTCATATTCCAAAGAAATAAGACTAGCAAAGAGATCCACGAAATACAGATATAATTCTGTGAGATGAATTAACAGAACACTAAGCAGTTTCTCAGAAAGCTTCTTTCCAGATTTCATCTGAGGATATTTCCTTTTTCACCATACCACTCTATGGACTTCCAAATATCACTTTGCCAATTCCACAAGAACTGTCTTAGGGAAAGGCTTCTTGAGGGCAAAGCTGTAACTCTGTGAGATGATTTCACAGAACACAAAGAAGTTTCTCAGAAAGCTTCTTTATCTTTGTTATCGGAGGATATTTCCTTTGGCCCTATAGACTTCAAAGGGATCCGGAATATCTGTTCTCATATTCCACAGAAATAAGGCTAGTAAAGAGATCCATGAAATACAGATGTAACTCTGTGAGATGAATTAACAGAACACTAAGCAGTTTCTCAGAAAGCTTCTTTCCAGATTTCATCTGAGGATATTTTCTTTTTCAAAATAGCCCTCTAAGGGCTTCCAATTATCACTTTGCCAATTCCACAGAACTGTCTTAGCGAAAGGCTTCTTGAGGGGAAAGCTGTAACTATGTGAGATGATTTCATAGAACACAAAGAAGTTTCTCAGAAAGCTTCTTTCTCTTTGTTATCGGAGGATATTTACTTTGGCCCTATAGACTTCAAAGGGATCCGAAATATCTGTTCTCAGATTCCACAGAAATAAGGCTAGCAAAGAGATCCACGAAATACAGATGTAACTCTGTGAGATGAATTAACAGAACACTAAGCAGTTTCTCAGAAAGCTTCTTTACAGATTTCATCTGAGGATATTTCCTTTTTCACCATAGCCCTCTAGGGGCTTCCAAATATCACTTTGCCAATTCCACAAGAACTGTCTTAGCGAAAGGCTTCTTGAGGGTAAATCTGTAACTCTGTGAAGTGATTTCACAGAACACAAAGAAGTTTCTCAGGAAGATCTTTCTGTTTGTTATCAGAGGATATTTCCTTTGGCCCTATAGTTTTCAAAGGAATCCCAAATATCTGCTCTCAGATTCCACACAAATAAGGTTAGCAAAGAGATCCAGGAAATACAGATGTAACTCTGTGAGTGGAAATCACACATCACAGAGTAGTTTCTCAGAAAGCTTCTTTCCAGATTTCATCTGAGGATATTTCCTTTTTCACCGTAGCCCTCTATGGGCTTCCAAATATCACTTTGCCAATTCCACAAGAACTGTCTTAGCGAAAGGCTTCTTGAGGGGAAAGCTGTAACTCTCTGAGATGATTTCACAGAACACAAAGAAGTTTCTCAGAAAGCTTCTTTCTCTTTGTTATCGGAGGATATTTCCTTTGGCCTTATAGTCTTCAAAGGGATACGAAATATCTGTTCTAAGATTCCACAGAAATATGGCTAGAAAAGAGATCAACGAAATACAGATGTAATTCTTTGAGATGAATTAACAGAACACTAAGGAGTTTCTCAGAAAGCTTCTTTCCAGATTTCATCTGAGGATATTTCATTTTTCACCATACCCCTCTATTGATTTCCAAATATCACTTTGCCCATTCCACAAGAACTGTCTTAGGGAAAGGCTTCTTGAGGGCAAAGCTGTAACTCTGTGAGATGATTTCACAGAACACAAAGAAGTTTCTCAGAAAGCTTCTTTATCTTTGTTATCGGAGGATATTTCCTTTGGCCCTATAGACTTCAAAGGGATCCGGAATATCTGTTCTCATATTCCACAGAAATAAGGCTAGTAAAGAGATCCATGAAATACAGATGTAACTCTGTGAGATGAATTAACAGAACACTAAGCAGTTTCTCAGAAAGCTTCTTTCCAGATTTCATCTGAGGATATTTTCTTTTTCAAAATGGCCCTCTAAGGGCTTCCAAATATCACTTTGCCAATTCCACAAGAACTGTCTTAGCAAAGGGCTTCTTGAGGGGAAAGCTGTAACTCTGTGAGATGATTTCATAGAACACAAAGAAGTTTCTCAGAAAGCTTCTTTCTCTTTGTTATCGGAGGATATTTACTTTGGCCCTATAGACTTCAAAGGGATCCGAAATATCTGTTCTCAGATTCCACAGAAATAAGGCTAGCAAAGAGATCCACGAAATACAGATGTAACTCTGTGAGATGAATTAACAGAACACTAAGCAGTTTCTCAGAAAGCTTCTTTCCAGATTTCATCTGATGATATTTCCTTTTTCAATATAGCCCTCTAGGAGCTTCCAAATATCACTTTGCCAATTCCTCAAGAACTGTCTTAGCGAAAGGCTTCTTGAGGGGAAAGCTGTAACTCTGTGAGATGATTTCACAGAACACAAAGAAGTTTCTCAGGAAGCTTCTTTCTCTTTGTTATCGGAGGATATTTCCTTTGGCCCTATAGTCTTCAAAGGGATCCGAAATATCTGTTCTCAGATTCCACAGAAATAAGGCTACCCAAGAGATCCACGAAATTCAGATGTACCTCTGTGAGTGGAAGTCACACATCTCAGAGCAGGTTCTCAGAAAGATTCTTTCCAGATTTCATCTGAGGATATTTCCTTTTTCACCATTGCCCTCTATGGGCTTCCAAATATGACTTTGCCAATTCCTCAAGAACTGTCTTTGCGAAAGGCTTCTTGAGGGGAAAGCTGTAACTCTGTCAGATGATTTCACAGAACACAAAGAAGTTTCTCAGAAAGCTTCTTTCTCTTTGTTATCGGAGGATATTTTCTTTGGCCCTATAGACTTCAAAGGGATCCGAAATATCTCTTCTCAGATTCCACAGAAAAAAGGCTAGCAAAGAGATCCACGAAATACAGATGTAACTCTGTGAGATGAATTAACAGAACATTAAGCAGTTTCTCAGAAAGCTTCTTTACATATTTCATCTGAGGATATTTCCTTTTTCACCATCGCCCTCTATGGGCTTCCAAATATCACTTTGCCAATTCCACAAGAACTGTCTTAGCGAAAGGCTTCTTGAGGGGAAAGCTGTAACCCTGGGAGTTGATTTCACAGAACACAAAGAAGTTTCTCAGAAAGCTTCTTTCTCTTTGTTATCGGAGGATATTTCCTTTGGCCCTACAGTCTTCAAAGGGATCCGAAATATCCGTTCTCAGATTCCAGAGAAATAACGCTAGCAAAGAGATCCACGAAATACAGATGTAACTCTGTGAGTGGAAGTCACACATCTCAGAGCAGTTTCTCAGAAAGATTCTTTCCAGATTTCATCTGAGGATATTTCCTTTTTCACCATAGCCCTCTATGGGCTTCCAAATATCGCTTTGCCAATTCCACAAGAACTGTCTCACGGAAAGGCTTCTTGAGGGGAAAGCTGTAACTCTGTGAGATAATTTCACAGAACACAAGAAGTTTCTCAGAAAGCTACTTTCTCTTTGTTATCGGAGGATATTTCCTTTGGCCCTATAGACTTCAAAGGGATCCGAAATATCTGTTCTCAGATTCCACAGAAATACGGCTAGCCAAGAGATCCACGAAATACAGATACAATTCTGTGAGAAGAATTAAAAGAACACCAAGCAGTCTCAGAAAGCTTCTTTCCAGATTTCATCTTAGGATATTTCCTTTTTAACCATAGCCCTCTAAAGGCTTCCAAATATCACTTTGCCAATTCCACAAGAACTGTCTTAGCGAAAGGATTCTTGAGGGGAAAGCTGTAATTCTGTGAGATGATTTCACAGAACACAGAGAAGTTTCTCAGAAAGCTTCTTTCTCTTTGTTATCGGAGGATATTTCCTTTGACCCTTTAGATTTCAAAGGGATCCGAAATATCTGTTCTCAGATTCCACAGAAATAAGGCTAGCCAAGAGATCCAAGAAATTCCGATGTAACTCTGTGAGTGGAAGTCACACATCTCAGAGCAGTTTCTCTGAAAGCTTCTTTCCAGATTTCATCTGAGAATATTTCCTTTTTCACCATAGCCCTCTAAGGGCTTCCAAATATCACTTTGCCCATTCCACAAGAACTGTCTTAGCGAAAGGCTTCTTGAGGGTAAAGCTGTAACTCTGGGAGATGATTTCACAGAACACAAAGAAGTTTCTCAGAAAGCTTCTTTCTCTTTCTTATCGGAGGATATTTCCTTTGGCCCTATAGCCTTCAAAGGGATCCGAAATATCCGTTCTCAGATTCCACAGATACAACGCTAGCAAAGAGATCCACGATATACAGATGTAACTCTCTGAGTGGAAGTCACACACCTGAGAGCAGTTTCTCAGAAAGATTCTTTCCAGATTTCATCTGAGGATATGTCCTTTTTCACCATAGCCCTCTATGGGCTTCCAAATATCACTTTGCCAATTCCAGAAGAACTGTCTTAGCGAAAGGCTTCTTGAGGGGAAAGCTGTAACTCTGTGAGGTGATTTCACAGAACACAAAGAAATTTCTCAGAAAGCTTCTTTCTCTTTGTTATCGGAGGATATCTCCTTTGGCCCTATAGACTTCAAAGGGATCCGAGGTATCTGTTCTCAGATTCCACAGAAATAAGGCTAGCAAAGAGATCCACGAAATACAGACGTAACTCTGTGAGATGAATTAACAGAACACTAAGCAGTTTCTCAGAAAGCTTCTTTCCAGATTTCACCAGAGGATATGTCCTTTTTCACCATAGCCCTCTAAAGGCTTCCAAATATCACTTTGCCAATTCCACAAGAACTGTCTTAGTGAAAGGCTTCTTGAGGGGAAAGCTGTAACTCTGTGAGATGATTTCACAGAACACAAAGAAGTTTCTCAGAAAGCTTCTTTCTCTTTGTTATCGGAGGATATTTCCTTTGGCCCTATAGACTTCAAAGGGATCCGAAATATCTGTTCTCAGATTCCACAGAAATAAGGCTAGCAAAGAGATCCACGAAATACAGATGTAACTCTGTGAAATGAGTTAACAGAACACTAAGCAGTTTCTCGTAAAGCTGCTTTCCAGATTTCATGTGAGGATATTTCCTTTTCCCCATGGCCCACTATGGTCTTCCAAATATCTCTTTACCAATTCCACAAGACCTGTCTGAGCAAAAGGCTTCTTGAGGGGAAAGCTGTAACTCTGGGAGATGATTTCGCAGAACACAAAGAAGTTTCTCAGAAAGCTTCTTTCTCTTTGTTATCGGAGGATATTTCCTTTGGCCCTTTAGACTTCAAAGGGATCCGAAATATCCGTTCTCAGATTCCGCAGAAATAACGCAAGCAAAGAGATCCACGAAATACAGATGTAACTCTGTGAGTGGAAGTCACACATCTCAGAGCAGTTTCTCAGAAAGCTTCTTTCCAGATTTCATCTGAGGGTATTTCCTTTTTCACCAAACCCCTCTATGGACTTCCAAATATCACTTTGCCAATTCCACAAGAACTGTCTTAGGGAAAGGCTTCTTGAGGGCTAAGCTGTAACTCTGTGAGATTATTTCATAGAACACAAAGAAGATTCTCAGAAAGCTTCTTTCTCCTTGTTATCGGAGGATATTGCCTGTGGCCCTGTAGACTTCAAAGGGATCCGAAATATCTGTTCTCAGATTCCACAGAAATAAGGCTAGCAAAGAGATTCACGAAATGCAGATGTAACTCTGTGAGATGAATTAACAGAACACTAAGCAGTTTCTCAGAAAGCTTCTTTCCAGATTTCATCTGAGGATATTTCCTTTTTCACCATAGCCCTCTATGGGCTTCCAAATATCACTTTGCCAATTCCTCAAGAACTGTCTTAGCGAAAGGCTTCTTGAGGGGAAAGCTGTAACTCTGAGATGATTTCACGGAACACAAAGAAGTCTCTCATGAAGCTTCTTTCTCTTTGTTCTCGGAGGATATTTCCTTTGGCCCTATAGACTTCAAAGGGATCCGAAATATCTGTTCTCATATTCCAAAGAAATAAGACTAGCAAAGAGATCCACGAAATACAGATATAATTCTGTGAGATGAATTAACAGAACACTAAGCAGTTTCTCAAAAAGCTTCTTTCCAGATTTCATCTGAGGATATTTCCTTTTTCACCATACCACTCTATGGACTTCCAAATATCACTTTGCCAATTCCACAAGAACTGTCTTAGGGAAAGGCTTCTTGAGGGCAAAGCTGTAACTCTGTGAGATGATTTCACAGAACACAAAGAAGTTTCTCAGAAAGCTTCTTAATCTTTGTTATCGGAGGATATTTCCATTGGCCCTATAGACTTCAAAGGGATCCGGAATATCTGTTCTCATATTCCACAGAAATAAGGCTAGTAAAGAGATCCATGAAATACAGATGTAACTCTGTGAGATGAATTAACAGAACACTAAGCAGTTTCTCAGAAAGCTTCTTTCCAGATTTCATCTGAGGATATTTTCTTTTTCAAAATAGCCCTCTAAGGGCTTCCAATTATCACTTTGCCAATTCCACAGAACTGTCTTAGCGAAAGGCTTCTTGAGGGGAAAGCTGTAACTATGTGAGATGATTTCATAGAACACAAAGAAGTTTCTCAGAAAGCTTCTTTCTCTTTGTTATCGGAGGATATTTACTTTGGCCCTATAGACTTCAAAGGGATCCGAAATATCTGTTCTCAGATTCCACAGAAATAAGGCTAGCAAAGAGATCCACGAAATACAGATGTAACTCTGTGAGATGAATTAACAGAACACTAAGCAGTTTCTCAGAAAGCTTCTTTACAGATTTCATCTGAGGATACTTCCTTTTTCACCATAGCCCTCTAGGGGCTTCCAAATATCACTTTGCAAACTCCACAAGAACTGTCTTACTGAAAGGCTTCTTGAGGGGAAAGCTGTAACTCTGTGAGAATATTTCACAGAACACAAAGAAGTTTCTCAGAAAGCTTCTTTCTCTTTGTTATCGGAGGATATTTCCTGTGGCCCTGTACTTCAAAGGGATCCGAAATATCTGTTCTCAGATTCCACAGAAATAAGGCTAGCAAAGAGGTCCACGAAATACAGATGTAACTCTGTGAGATGAATTAACAGAACACTAAGCACTTTCTCAGAAAGCTTGTTTCCAGATTTCATCTGAGGATATTTCCTTTTTCACCATAGCTCTCTATGGGCTTCGAAATATCATTTTGCCAGTTCCACAAGAATTGTCTTAGCGAAAGGCTTCTTGAGGGGAAAGCTGTAACTCTGTGAGATGATTTCACAGAACACAAAGACGTTTCTCAGAAAGCTTCTTTCTGTTTGTTATCGGAGGATATTTCCTTTGGCCCTATAGTTTTCAAAGTGATCCGAAATATTCGTTCTCAGATTCAACGGAATTAAGGCTAGCGAAGAGATCTACGAAATACAGATGTAACTGTGTGAGTGGAAGTCACACATCACAGAGAAGTTTCTCAGAATGCTGCTTTCCAGATTTCAACTGAGGATATTTCCTTTTTCACCATAGCCCTCTAACGGCTTCCAAATATCACTTTGCCAATTCCTCAATAACTGTCTTAGCGAAAGGCTTCTTGAGGGGAAAGCTGTAACTCTGTGAGATGATTTCAAGAACAAAAAGAGGTGTCTCAGATAGCTTCTTTCTCTTTGTTATCGGAGGATATTTCCTTTGGCCCTATAGACATCAAAGGGATCCGAAATATCCTTTCTCAGATTCCACAGAAATAAGGCTAGCAAAGAGATCCACGAAATACAGATGTAACTCTGTGAGTGGAAGTCACACATCACAGAGAAATTTCTCAGAAAGCTTCTTTCCAGATTTCATCTGAGGATATTTCCTTTTTCACCGTAGCCCTCTGTGGGCTTCCAAATATCACTTTGCCAATTCCACAAGAACTGTCTTAGCGAAAGGCTTCTTGAGAGGAAAGCTGTAACTCTGTGAGATAATTTCAAAGAGCACAAAGAAGTATCTCAGGAAGCTTCTTTCTCTTTGTTATCGGAGGATATTTCCTTTGTCACTATAGACTACAAAGGAATCCGAAATATCTGTTTTCAGATTCCACAGACATAAGGCTAGCAAAGAGATCCAGGAAATACAGATGTAACTCTGTGAGATGAATTAACAGAACACTAAGCAGTTTCTCAGAAAGCTTCTTTGCAGATTTTATCTGAGCATATTTCCTTTTTCAACATAGCCCTCTAGGGGCTTCCAAATATCACTTTGCCAATTCCACAAGAACTGTCTTAGCGAAAGGCTTCTTGAGGGGAAAGCTGTAACTCCGTGAGATGATTTCACAGAACACAAAGAAGGTTCTCAGAAAGCTTCTTTCTCTTTGTAATCGGAGGATATTTCCTCTGGCCCTATAGACTTCAAAGGGATCCGAAATATCCTTTCTCAGATTCCACAGAAATAAGGCTAGCAAAGAGATCCACCAAATACAGATGTAACTCTGTGTGATGAATTAATGGAACACTAATCAGTTTCTCAGAAAGCTTCTTTCCAGATTTCATCTGAGGATATTTCCTTTTTCACCATAGCCCTCTATGGGCTTCCAAATATCACTTTTCCAATTCCACAAGAACTGTCTTAGCCAAAGGCTTCTTGAGGGGAAAGCTGTAACTCTCTGAGATGATTTCACAGAACACAAAGAAGTTTCTCAGGAAGCTTCTTTCTCTTTGTTAACGGAGGATATTTCCTTAGGCCCTATAGATTTCAAAGTGATCCGAAATATCCGTTCTCAGAATAAACGGAATTAAGGCTAGCGAAGAGATCCACGAAATACAGATGTAACTGTGTGAGTGGAAGTCACACATCACAGAGAAGTTTCTCAGAATGCTGCTTTCCAGATTTCAACTGAGGATATTTCCTTTTTCACAATAGCCCTCTAAGGGCTTCCAAATATCACTTTGCCAATTCCTCAATAACTGTCTTAGCGAAAGGCTTCTTGAGGGGAAAGCTGTAACTCTGTGAGATGATTTCAAGAACACAAAGAGGTCTCTCAGAAAGCTTCTTTCTCTTTGTTATCGGAGGATATTTCCTTTGGCCCTATAGACATCAAAGGAATACGAAATATCCGTTCTCAGATTCCACAGAAATAAGGCTAGCAAAGAGATCCACGAAATACAGATGTAACTCTGTGAGTGGAAGTCATACATCACAGAGAAATTTCTCAGAAAGCTTCTTTCCAGATTTCATCTGAGGATATTTCCCTTTTCACCGTAGCCCTCTGTGGGCTTCCAAATATCACTTTGCCAATTCCCCAAGAACTGTCTTAGCGAAAGGCTTCTTGAGAGGAAAGCTGTAACTCTGTGAGATAATTTCAAAGAGCACAAAGAAGTATCTCAGGAAGCTTCTTTCTCTTTGTTATCGGAGGATATTTCCTTTGTCACTATAGACTACAAAGGAATCCGAAATATCTGTTTTCAGATTCCACAGACATAAGGCTAGCAAAGAGATCCAGGAAATACAGATGTAACTCTGTGAGATGAATTAACAGAACACTAAGCAGTTTCTCAGAAAGCTTCTTTGCAGATTTTATCTGAGCATATTTCCTTTTTCAACATAGCCCTCTAGGGGCTTCCAAATATCACTTTGCCAATTCCACAAGAACTGTCTTAGCGAAAGGCTTCTTGAGGGGAAAGCTGTAACTCCGTGAGATGATTTCAGAGAACACAAAGAAGGTTCTCAGAAATCTTCTTTCTCTTTGTTATCGGAGGATATTTCCTCTGGCCCTATAGACTTCAAAGGGATCCGAAATATCCTTTCTCAGATTCCACAGAAATAAGGCTAGCAAAGATATCCACCAAATACAGATGTAACTCTTTGTGATGAATTAACGGAACACTAATCAGTTTCTCAGAAAGCTTCTTTCCAGATTTCATCTGAGGATATTTCCTTTTTCACCATAGCCCTCTATGGGCTTCCAAATATCACTTTTCCAATTCCACAAGAACTGTCTTAGCCAAAGGCTTCTTGAGGGGAAAGCTGTAACTCTCTGAGATGATTTCACAGAACACAAAGAAGTTTCTCAGGAAGCTTCTTTCTCTTTGTTAACGGAGGATATTTCCTTAGGCCCTATAGTTTTCAAAGTGATCCGAAATATCCGTTCTCAGATTAAACGGAATTAAGGCTAGCGAAGAGATCCACGAAATACAGATGTAACTGTGTGAGTGGAAGTCACACATCACAGAGACGTTTCTCAGAATGCTGCTTTCCAGATTTCAACTGAGGATATTTCCTTTTTCACCATAGCCCTCTAACGGCTTCCAAATATCACTTTGCCAATTCCTCAATAACTGTCTTAGCGAAAGGCTTCTTGAGGGGAAAGCTGTAACTCTGTGAGATGATTTCAAGAACACAAAGAGGTCTCTCAGAAAGCTTCTTTCTCTTTGTTATCGGAGGATATTTCCTTTGGCCCTATAGACATCAAAGGGATACGAAATATCCGTTCTCAGATTCCACAGAAATAAGGCTAGCAAAGAGATCCACGAAATACAGATGTAACTCTGTGAGTGGAAGTCACACGTCACAGAGAAATTTCTCAGAAAGCTTCTTTCCAGATTTCATCTGAGGATATTTCCTTTTTCACCGTCGCCCTCTGTGGGCTTCCAAATATCACTTTGCCAATTCCCCAAGAAGTGTCTTAGCGAAAGGCTTCTTGAGAGGAAAGCTGTAACTCTGTGAGATAATTTCAAAGAGCACAAAGAAGTATCTCAGGAAGCTTCTTTCTCTTTGTTATCGGAGGATATTTCCTTTGTCACTATAGACTACAAAGGAATCCGAAATATCTGTTTTCAGATTCCACAGACATAAGGCTAGCAAAGAGATCCAGGAAATACAGATGTAACTCTGTGAGATGAATTAACAGAACACTAAGCAGTTTCTCAGAAAGCTTCTTTGCAGATTTTATCTGAGCATATTTCCTTTTTCAACATAGCCCTCTAGGGGCTTCCAAATATCACTTTGCCAATTCCACAAGAACTGTCTTAGCGAAAGGCTTCTTGAGGGGAAAGCTGTAACTCCGTGAGATGATTTCACAGAACACAAAGAAGGTTCTCAGAAAGCTTCTTTCTCTTTGTTATCGGAGGATATTTCCTCTGGCCCTATAGACTTCAAAGGGATCCGAAATATCCTTTCTCAGATTCCACAGAAATAAGGCTAGCAAAGAGATCCACCAAATACAGATGTAACACTGTGTGATGAATTAACGGAACACTAATCAGTTTCTCAGAAAGCTTCTTTCCAGATTTCATCTGAGGATATTTCCTTTTTCACCATAGCCCTCTATGGGCTTCCAAATATCACTTTTCCAATTCCACAAGAACTGTCTTAGCCAAAGGCTTCTTGAGGGGAAAGCTGTAACTCTCTGAGATGATTTCACAGAACACAAAGAAGTTTCTCAGGAAGCTTCTTTCTCTTTGTTAACGGAGGATATTTCCTTAGGCCCTATAGTTTTCAAAGTGATCCGAAATATCCGTTCTCAGATTAAACGGAATTAAGGCTAGCGAAGGGATCCACGAAATACAGATGTAACTGTGTGAGTGGAAGTCACACATCACAGAGACGTTTCTCAGAATGCTGCTTTCCAGATTTCAACTGAGGATATTTCCTTTTTCACCATAGCCCTCTAACGGCTTCCAAATATCACTTTGCCAATTCCTCAATAACTGTCTTAGCGAAAGGCTTCCTGAGGGGAAAGCTGTAACTCTGTGAGATGATTTCAAGAACACAAAGAGGTCTCTCAGAAAGCTTCTTTCTCTTTGTTATCGGAGGATATTTCCTTTGGCCCTATAGACATCAAAGGGATACGAAATATCCGTTCTGAGATTCCACAGAAATAAGGCTAGCAAAGAGATCCACGAAATACAGATGTAACTCTGTGAGTGGAAGTCACACATCACAGAGAAATTTCTCAGAAAGCTTCTTTCCAGATTTCATCTGAGGATATTTCCTTTTTCACCGTAGCCCTCTGTGGGCTTCCAAATATCACTTTGCCAATTCCCCAAGAACTGTCTTAGCGAAAGGCTTCTTGAGAGGAAAGCTGTAACTCTGTGAGATAATTTCAAAGAGCACAAAGAAGTATCTCAGGAAGCTTCTTTCTCTTTGTTATCGGAGGATATTTCCTTTGTCACTATAGACTACAAAGGAATCCGAAATATCTGTTTTCAGATTCCACAGACATAAGGCTAGCAAAGAGATCCAGGAAATACAGATGTAACTCTGTGAGATGAATTAACAGAACACTAAGCAGTTTCTCAGAAAGCTTCTTTGCAGATTTTATCTGAGCATATTTCCTTTTCCCCATAGCCCTCTATGGGCTTCCAAATATCACTTTGCCAATTCCACAGGAACTGTCTTAGTGAAAGGCTTCTTGAGGGGAAAGCTGTAACTCTTGGAGATGATTTCACAGAACACAAAGAATTTTTTCAGAGCTTCTTTGTCTTTGTTATCGGAGGATATTTCCTGTGGCCCTGTAGACGTCAAAGGGATCCGAAATATCTGTTCTCAGATTCCACAGAAATAAGGCTAGCAAAGAGATCCACGAAATACAGATGTAACTCTGTGAGATGAAATAACAGAACACTAAGCAGTTTCTCAGAAAGCTTGTTTCCAGACTTCATCTGAGGATATTTCCTTTTTCACCATAGCCCTCTACGGGCTTCCAAATATCACTATGCGAATTCCACAAGAACTGTCTTAGCGAAAGGATTCTTGAGGGGAAAGCTGTAACGCTGTGAGATGATTTCACAGAACACAAAGAAGTATCTCAGGAAGCTTCTTTCTCTTTGTTATCGGAGGATATTTCCTTTGGCCCTATAGTTTTCAAAGGGATCCGAAATATCTGTTCTCAGATTCCACAGAAATAAGGCTAGCAAAGAGATCCACGAAATACAGATGTAACTCTGAGAGTGGAAGTCACACATCACAGAGTAGTTTCTCAGAAAGCTTCTTTAAAGATTTCATCTGTGGATATTTCCTTTTTCACCATAGGCCTCTAAGGGCTTAGAAATATCACTTTGCTAATTCCACAAGAACTGTCTTATCGAAAGGCTTCTTGAGGGGAAAGCTGTAACTCTGTGAGATGATTTCACAGAACACAAAGAAGTTTCTCAGAAAGCTTCTTTCTGTTTGTTATCGGAGGATATTTCCTTTGCCCTATAGTCTTCAAAGTGATCCGAAATATCTGTTCACAGATTCCACAGAAATAAGGCTAGCAAAGAGATCCACGAAATACAGATGTAACTCTGTGAGTGGAAGTCAAACATCACAGAGCAGTTTCTCAGAAAGCTTCTTTCCAGATTTCATCTGAGGATATTTCCTTTTCCTCATAGCCATCTGTGGGCTTTCAAATATCACTTTGCCAATTCCACAAGAACTGTCTTAGTGAAAGGCTTCTTGAGGGGAAAGCTGTAACTCTGTGAGATGATTTCACAGAACACAAAGAAGTTTCTCAGAAAGCTTCTTTCTCTTTGTTATCGGAGGATATTTCCTGTGGCCCTGTATACTTCAAAGGGATCGGAAATATCTGTTCTCAGATTCCACAGAAATAAGGCTAGCAAAGAGATCCACGAAATACAGATGTAACTCTGTGAGATGAATTAACAGAACACTAAGCAGTTTCTCAGAAAGCTTCTTTCCAGATTTCCTCTGAGGATATTTCCTTTTTCACCGTAGCCCTCTATGGGCTTCCAAATATCACTTTGCCAATTCCACAAGAACTGTCTAAGTGAAAGGCTTCTTGAGGGGAAAGCTGTAACTCTGTGAGATGATTTCACAGAACACAAAGAAGTTTCTCAGGAAGCTTCTTTCTCTTTGTTATCGGAGGATATTTCCTTTGGCCCTATAGATTTCAAAGGGAACCGAAATATCTGTTCTCATATTCCACACAAATAAGGCTAGCAAAGAGATCCACGAAATACAGATGTAACTCTGTGAATGGAAGTCACACATCACAGAGTAGTTTCTCAGAAAGCTTCTTTCCAGATGTCATCTGAGGATATTTCCTTTTTCACCATAGCCCTCTAAGGGCTTCCAAATATCACTTTGCCAATTCTTCAAGAACTGTCTTAGCGAAAGGCTTCTTGAGGGGAAAGCTGTAACTCTGTGAGATGATATCAAGAACACAGAGAAGTTTCTCAGAAAGCTTCTTTCTCTTTGTTATCGGAGGATATTTCCTTTGGCACTATAGACTTCAAAGGGATCCGAAATATCCGCTCTCAGATTCCATAGAAATAAGGCTAGCAAAGAGATCCACGAAATACAGATATAACTCTGTGAGTGGAAGTCACACATCACAGAGCCGTTTCTCAGAAAGCTTCTTTCCAGATTTCATTTGAGGATATTTCCTTTTTCACCATAGCCCTCTATGGGCTTCCAAATATCACTTTGCCAATTCCACAAGAACTGTCTTAGTGAAAGGCTTCTTGAGGGGAAAGTTGTAATTCTGTGAGATGATTTCACAGAACACAAAGAAGTTTCTCAGAAAGCTTCTTTCTCTTTGCTATCGGAGGATATTTCCTGTGGCCCTGTAGACTTCAATTGGATCCGAAATATCTGTTCTCAGATTCCAGAGAAATAAGGCTAGCAAAGAGATCCACCAAATACAGATGTAACTCTGTGAGATGAATTAACAGAACACTAAGCCGTTTCTCAGAAAGCTTCTTTCCAGATTTCATCTGAGGATATTTCCTTTTTCACCATAGCCCTCTATGGGCTTCCAAATATCACTTTTCCAATTCCACAAGAACTGTCTTAGCCAAAGGCTTCTTGAGGGGAAAGCTGTAACTCTCTGAGATGATTTCACAGAACAAAAAGAAGTTTCTCAGGAAGCTTCTTTCTCTTTGTTAACGGAGGATATTTCCTTAGGCCCTATAGTTTTCAAAGTGATCCGAAATATCCGTTCTCAGATTAAACGGAATTAAGGCTAGCGAAGAGATCCACGAAATACAGATGTAACTGTGTGAGTGGAAGTCAGACATCACAGAGAAGTTTCTCAGAATGCTGCTTTCCAGATTTCAACTGAGGATATTTCCTTTTTCACCATAGCCCTCTAACGGCTTCCAAATATCACTTTGCCAATTCCTCAATAACTGTCTTAGCGAAAGGCTTCTTGAGGGGAAAGCTGTAACTCTGTGAGATGATTTCAAGAACACAAAGAGGTCTCTCAGAAAGCTTCTTTCTCTTTGTTATCGGAGGATATTTCCTTTGGCCCTATGGACATCAAATGGATCCGAAATATCCTTTCTCAGATTCCACAGAAATAAGGCTAGCAAAGAGATCCACGAAATACAGATGTAACTCTGTGAGTGGAAGTCACACGTCACAGAGAAATTTCTCAGAAAGCTTCTTTCCAGATTTCATCTGAGGATATTTCCTTTTTCACCGTCGCCCTCTGTGGGCTTCCAAATATCACTTTGCCAATTCCCCAAGAAGTGTCTTAGCGAAAGGCTTCTTGAGAGGAAAGCTGTAACTCTGTGAGATAATTTCAAAGAGCACAAAGAAGTATCTCAGGAAGCTTCTTTCTCTTTGTTATCGGAGGATATTTCCTTTGTCACTATAGACTACAAAGGAATCCGAAATATCTGTTTTCAGATTCCACAGACATAAGGCTAGCAAAGAGATCCAGGAAATACAGATGTAACTCTGTGAGATGAATTAACAGAACACTAAGCAGTTTCTCAGAAAGCTTCTTTGCAGATTTTATCTGAGCATATTTCCTTTTTCAACATAGTCCTCTAGGGGCTTCCAAATATCACTTTGCCAATTCCACAAGAACTGTCTTAGCGAAAGGCTTCTTGAGGGGAAAGCTGTAACTCCGTGAGATGATTTCACAGAACACAAAGAAGGTTCTCAGAAAGCTTCTTTCTCTTTGTTATCGGAGGATATTTCCTCTGGCCCTATAGACTTCAAAGGGATCCGAAATATCCTTTCTCAGATTCCACAGAAATAAGGCTAGCAAAGAGATCCACCAAATACAGATGTAACACTGTGTGATGAATTAACGAAACACTAATCAGTTTCTCAGAAAGCTTCTTTCCAGATTTCATCTGAGGATATTTCCTTTTTCACCATAGCCCTCTATGGGCTTCCAAATATCACTTTTCCAATTCCACAAGAACTGTCTTAGCCAAAGGCTTCTTGAGGGGAAAGCTGTAACTCTCTGAGATGATTTCAGAGAACACAAAGAAGTTTCTCAGGAAGCTTCTTTCTCTTTGTTAACGGAGGATATTTCCTTAGGCCCTATAGTTTTCAAAGTGATCCGAAATATCCGTTCTCAGATTAAACGGAATTAAGGCTAGCGAAGGGATCCACGAAATACAGATGTAACTGTGTGAGTGGAAGTCACACATCACAGAGACGTTTCTCAGAATGCTGCTTTCCAGATTTCAACTGAGGATATTTCCTTTTTCACCATAGCCCTCTAACGGCTTCCAAATATCACTTTGCCAATTCCTCAATAACTGTCTTAGCGAAAGGCTTCCTGAGGGGAAAGCTGTAACTCTGTGAGATGATTTCTAGAACACAAAGAGGTCTCTCAGAAAGCTTCTTTCTCTTTGTTATCGGAGGATATTTCCTTTGGCCCTATAGGCATCAAAGGGATACGAAATATCCGTTCTGAGATTCCACAGAAATAAGGCTAGCAAAGAGATCCACGAAATACAGATGCAACTCTGTGAGTGGAAGTCACACATCACAGAGAAATTTCTCAGAAAGCTTCTTTCCAGATTTCATCTGAGGATATTTCCTTTTTCACCGTAGCCCTCTGTGGGCTTCCAAATATCACTTTGCCAATTCCCCAAGAACTGTCTTAGCGAAAGGCTTCTTGAGAGGAAAGCTGTAACTCTGTGAGATAATTTCAAAGAGCACAAAGAAGTATCTCAGGAAGCTTCTTTCTCTTTGTTATCGGAGGATATTTCCTTTGTCACTATAGACTACAAAGGAATCCGAAATATCTGTTTTCAAATTCCACAGACATAAGGCTAGCAAAGAGATCCAGGAAATACAGATGTAACTCTGTGAGATGAATTAACAGAACACTAAGCAGTTTCTCAGAAAGCTTCTTTGCAGATTTTATCTGAGCATATTTCCTTTTCCCCATAGCCCTCTATGGGCTTCCAAATATCACTTTGCCAATTCCACAGGAACTGTCTTAGTGAAAGGCTTCTTGAGGGGAAAGCTGTAACTCTTGGAGATGATTTCACAGAACACAAAGAATTTTTTCAGAGCTTCTTTGTCTTTGTTATCGGAGGATATTTCCTGTGGCCCTGTAGACGTCAAAGGGATCCGAAATATCTGTTCTCAGATTCCACAGAAATAAGGCTAGCAAAGAGATCCACGAAATACAGATGTAACTCTGTGAGATGAAATAACAGAACACTAAGCAGTTTCTCAGGAAGCTTGTTTCCAGACTTCATCTGAGGATATTTCCTTTTTCACCATAGCCCTCTACGGGCTTCCAAATATCACTATGCGAATTCCACAAGAACTGTCTTAGCGAAAGGATTCTTGAGGGGAAAGCTGTAACTCTGTGAGATGATTTAAGAGAACACAAAGAAGGTTCTCAGGAAGCTTCTTTCTCTTTGTTATCGGAGGATATTTCCTTTGGCCCTATAGTTTTCAAAGGGATCCGAAATATCTGTTCTCAGATTCCACAGAAATAAGGCTAGCAAAGAGATCCACGAAATACAGATGTAACTCTGTGAGTGGAAGTCACACATCACAGAGTAGTTTCTCAGAAAGCTTCTTTAAAGATTTCATCTGTGGATATTTCCTTTTTCACCATAGGCCTCTAAGGGCTTAGAAATATCACTTTGCTAATTCCACAAGAACTGTCTTATCGAAAGGCTTCTTGAGGGGAAAGCTGTAACTCTGTGAGATGATTTCACAGAACACAAAGAAGTTTCTCAGAAAGCTTCTTTCTGTTTGTTATCGGAGGATATTTCCTTTGCCCTATAGTCTTCAAAGTGATCCGAAATATCTGTTCACTGATTCCACAGAAATAAGGCTAGCAAAGAGATCCACGAAATACAGATGTAACTCTGTGAGTGGAAGTCAAACATCACAGAGCAGTTTCTCAGAAAGCTTCTTTCCAGATTTCATCTGAGGATATTTCCTTTTCCTCATAGCCATCTGTGGGCTTTCAAATATCACTTTGCCAATTCCACAAGAACTGTCTTAGTGAAAGGCTTCTTGAGGGGAAAGCTGTAACTCTGTGAGATGATTTCACAGAACACAAAGAAGTTTCTCAGAAAGCTTCTTTCTCTTTGTTATCGGAGGATATTTCCTGTGGCCCTGTATACTTCAAAGGGATCGGAAATATCTGTTCTCAGATTCCACAGAAATAAGGCTAGCAAAGAGATCCACGAAATACAGATGTAACTCTGTGAGATGAATTAACAGAACACTAAGCAGTTTCTCAGAAAGCTTCTTTCCAGATTTCCTCTGAGGATATTTCCTTTTTCACCGTAGCCCTCTATGGGCTTCCAAATATCACTTTGCCAATTCCACAAGAACTGTCTAAGTGAAAGGCTTCTTGAGGGGAAAGCTGTAACTCTGTGAGATGATTTCACAGAACACAAAGAAGTTTCTCAGGAAGCTTCTTTCTCTTTGTTATCGGAGGATATTTCCTTTGGCCCTATAGATTTCAAAGGGAACCGAAATATCTGTTCTCATATTCCACACAAATAAGGCTAGCAAAGAGATCCACGAAATACAGATGTAACTCTGTGAATGGAAGTCACACATCACAGAGTAGTTTCTCAGAAAGCTTCTTTCCAGATGTCATCTGAGGATATTTCCTTTTTCACCATAGCCCTCTAAGGGCTTCCAAATATCACTTTGCCAATTCTTCAAGAACTGTCTTAGCGAAAGGCTTCTTGAGGGGAAAGCTGTAACTCTGTGAGATGATATCAAGAACACAGAGAAGTTTCTCAGAAAGCTTCTTTCTCTTTGTTATCGGAGGATATTTCCTTTGGCACTATAGACTTCAGAGGGATCCGAAATATCCGCTCTCAGATTCCACAGAAATAAGGCTAGCAAAGAGATCCACGAAATACAGATATAACTCTGTGAGTGGAAGTCACACATCACAGAGCCGTTTCTCAGAAAGCTTATTTCCAGATTTCATCTGAGGATATTTCCTTTTTCACCATAGCCCTCTATGGGCTTCCAAATATCACTTTGCCAATTCCACAAGAACTGTCTTAGTGAAAGGCTTCTTGAGGGGAAAGTTGTAATTCTGTGAGATGATTTCACAGAACACAAAGAAGTTTCTCAGAAAGCTTCTTTCTCTTTGCTATCGGAGGATATTTCCTGTGGCCCTGTAGACTTCAATTGGATCCGAAATATCTGTTCTCAGATTCCAGAGAAATAAGGCTAGCAAAGAGATCCACCAAATACAGATGTAACTCTGTGAGATGAATTAACAGAACACTAAGCCGTTTCTCAGAAAGCTTCTTTCCAGATTTCATCTGAGGATATTTCCTTTTTCACCATAGCCCTCTATGGGCTTCCAAATATCACTTTTCCAATTCCACAAGAACTGTCTTAGCCAAAGGCTTCTTGAGGGGAAAGCTGTAACTCTCTGAGATGATTTCACAGAACAAAAAGAAGTTTCTCAGGAAGCTTCTTTCTCTTTGTTAACGGAGGATATTTCCTTAGGCCCTATAGTTTTCAAAGTGATCCGAAATATCCGTTCTCAGATTAAACGGAATTAAGGCTAGCGAAGAGATCCACGAAATACAGATGTAACTGTGTGAGTGGAAGTCACACATCACAGAGAAGTTTCTCAGAATGCTGCTTTCCAGATTTCAACTGAGGATATTTCCTTTTTCACCATAGCCCTCTAACGGCTTCCAAATATCACTTTGCCAATTCCTCAATAACTGTCTTAGCGAAAGGCTTCTTGAGGGGAAAGCTGTAACTCTGTGAGATGATTTCAAGAACACAAAGAGGTCTCTCAGAAAGCTTCTTTCTCTTTGTTATCGGAGGATATTTCCTTTGGCCCTATGGACATCAAATGGATCCGAAATATCCTTTCTCAGATTCCACAGAAATAAGGCTAGCAAAGAGATCCACGAAATACAGATGTAACTCTGTGAGTGGAAGTCACACATCACAGAGAAATTTCTCAGAAAGCTTCTTTCCAGATTTCATCTGAGGATATTTCCTTTTTCACCGTAGCCCTCTGTGGGCTTCCAAATATCACTTTGCCAATTCCACAAGAACTGTCTTAGCGAAAGGCTTCTTGAGAGGAAAGCTGTAACTCTGTGAGATAATTTCAAAGAGCACAAAGAAGTATCTCAGGAAGCTTCTTTCTCTTTGTTATCGGAGGATATTTCCTTTGTCACTATAGACTACAAAGGAATCCGAAATATCTGTTTTCAGATTCTACAGACATAAGGCTAGCAAAGAGATCCAGGAAATACAGATGTAACTCTGTGAGATGAATTAACAGAACACTAAACAGTTTCTCAGAAAGCTTCTTTGCAGATTTTATCTGAGCATATTTTCTTTTTCAACATAGCCCTCTAGGGGCTTCCAAATATCACTTTGCCAATTCCACAAGAACTGTCTTAGCGAAAGGCTTCTTGAGGGAAAAGCTGTAACTCCGTGAGATGATTTCACAGAACACAAAGAAGGTTCTCAGAAAGCTTCTCTCTCTTTGTTATCGGAGGATATTTCCTCTGGCCCTATAGACTTCAAAGGGATCCGAAATATCCTTTCTCAGATTCCACGGAAATAAGGCTAGCAAAGAGATCCACCAAATACAGATGTAACTCTGTGTGATGAATTAACAGAACACTAATCAGTTTCTCAGAAAGCTTCTTTCCAGATTTCATCTGAGGATATTTCCTTTTTCACCATAGCCCTCTATGGGCTTCCAAATATCACTTTTCCAATTCCACAAGAACTGTCTTAGCCAAAGGCTTCTTGAGGGGAAAGCTGTAACTCTCTGAGATGATTTCACAGAACACAAAGAAGTTTCTCAGGAAGCTTCTTTCTCTTTGTTAACGGAGGATATTTCCTTAGGCCCTATAGTTTTCAAAGTGATCCGAAATATCCGTTCTCAGATTAAACGGAATTAAGGCTAGCGAAGAGATCCACGAAATACAGATGTAACTGTGTGAGTGGAAGTCACACATCACAGAGAAGTTTCTCAGAATGCTGCTTTACAGATTTCAACTGAGGATATTTCCTTTTTCACCATAGCCCTCTAAGGGCTTCCAAATATCACTTTGCCAATTCCTCAATAACTGTCTTAGCGAAAGGCTTCTTGAGGGGAAAGCTGTAACTCTGTGAGATGATTTCAAGAACAGAAAGAGGTCTCTCAGAAAGCTTCTTTCTCTTTGTTATCGGAGGATATTTCCTTTGGCCCTATAGACATCAAAGGGATCCGAAATATCCGTTCTCAGATTCCACAGAAATAAGGCTAGCAAAGAGATCCACGAAATACAGATGTAACTCTGTGAGTGGAAGTCACACATCACAGAGAAATTTCTCAGAAAGCTTCTTTCCAGATTTCATCTGAGGATATTTCCTTTTTCACCATAGCCCTCTATGGGCTTCCAAATATCACTTTGCCAATTCCACAAGAACTGTCTTAGCGAAAGGTTTCTTGAGGGGAAAGTTGTAATTCTGTGAGATGATTTCACAGAACACAAAGAAGTTTCTCAGAAAGCTGCTTTCTCTTTGTTATCGGAGGATATTTCCTGTGGCCCTGTAGACATCAAAGGGATCCAAAATATCCTTTCTCAGATTCCACGGAAATAAGGCTAGCAAAGAGATCCACCAAATACAGATGTAACACTGTGAGATGAATTAACAGAACACTAAGCCGTTTCTCAGAAAGCTTCTTTCCAGATTTCATCTGAGGATATTTCCTTTTTCACCATAGCCCTCTATGGGTTTCCCAATATCACTTTTCCAATTCCACAAGAACTGTCTTAGCGAAAGGCTTCTTGAGGGGAAAGCTGTAACTCTCTGAGATGATTTCACAGAACACAAAGAAGTTTCTCAGGAAGCTTCTTTCTCTTTGTTAACGGAGGATATTTCCTTAGGCCCTATAGTTTTCGAAGTGATCCGAAATATCCGTTCTCAGATTAATCGGAATTAAGGCTAGCGAAGAGATCCACGAAGTACAGATGTAACTCTGTGAGTGGAAGTCACACATCACAGAGAAGTTTCTCAGAATGCTGCTTTCCAGATTTCATCTGAGGATATTTCCTTTTTCACCATAGCCCTCTAAGGGCTTCCAAATATCACTTTGCCAATTCCTCAAGAACTGTCTTAGCGAAAGGCTTCTTGAGGGGAAAGCTGTAACTCTGTGAGATGATTTCAAGAACACAAAGAGGTCTCTCAGAAACCTTCTTTCTCTTTGTTATCGGAGGATATTTCCTTTGGCACTATAGACATCAAAGGGATCCGAAATATCCGTTCTCAGATTCCACAGAAATAAGGCTAGCAAAGAGATCCACGAAATACAGATGTAACTCTGTGAGTGGAAGTCACACATCACAGAGAAATTTCTCAGAAAGCTTCTTTCCAGATTTCATCTGAGGATATTTCCTTTTTCACCGTAGCCCTCTGTGGGCTTCCAAATATCACTTTGCCAATTCCACAAGAACTGTCTTAGCGAAAGGCTTCTTGAGAGGAAAGCTGTAACTCTGTGAGATGATTTCAAAGAGCACAAAGAAGTATCTCAGGAAGCTTCTTTCTCTTTGTTATCGGAGGATATTTCCTTTGTCACTATAGACTACAAAGGGATCCGAAATATCTGTTTTCAGATTCCACAGACATAAGGCTAGCAAAGAGATCCAGGAAATACAGATGTAACTCTGTGAGATGAATTAACAGAACACTAAGCAGTTTCTCAGAAAGCTTCTTTGCAGATTTCATCTGAGGATATTTCCTTTTTCAACACAGCCCTCGATTGGCTTCCAAATATCACTTTGCCAATTCCGCAAGAACTGTCTTAGCGAAAGGCTTCTTGAGGGGAAAGCTGTAACGCTGTGAGATGATTTCACAGAACACAAAGAAGTGTCTCAGAAAGCTTCTTTCTCTTTGTTATCGGAGGATATTTCCTTTGGCCCTATAGACTTCAAAGGGATCCGAAATATCCTTTCTCAGATTCCACAGAAATAAGGCTAGCAAAGAGATCCACGAAATCCAGATGTAACTCTGTGAGTGGAAGTCACACATCTCAGAGCAGTTTCTCAGAAATATTCTTTCCAGATTTCATCTGAGGATATTTCCTTTTTCACCGTAGCCCTCTATGGGCTTCCAAGTATCAATTTGCCAATTCCACAAGAACTGTCTTAGCGAAAGGCTTCTTGAGGGGAAAGCTGTAACTCTGTGAGATGATTTCACAGAACACAAAGAAATTTCTCAGAAAGCTTCTTTCTCTTTGTTATCGGAGGATATTTCCTTTGGCCCTATAGTCTTCAATGGGATCCGAAATATCTATTCTCAGATTCCACAGAAAAAAGGCTAGCAAAGAGATCCACGAAATACAGATGTAACTCTTTGAGATGAATTAACAGAACACTAAGCAGTTACTCAGAAAACTTCTTTCCAGATTTCACAAGAGGATATTTTCTTTTTCACCATAGCCGTCTATGGGTTTCCAAGTATCACTTTGCCAATTCCACAAGAATTGTCTTAGCGAAAGGCTTCTTGGGGGAAAGCTGTAACTCTGTGAGATGATTTCACAGAACACAAAGAAGTGTCTCAGAGAGCCTCTTTCTCTTTGTTTACGGAGGATGTTTTCTTTGGCACTATTGACTTCGAAGGGATCCGAAATATCTGTTCTCAGATTCCACAGAAATAAGGCTAACCAACAGATCCACGAAATTCAGATGTAACTCAGTGAGTGGAAGTCACACATCTTAGAGCAGTTTCTCAGAAAGATTCTTTCCAGATTTCATCTGAGAATATTTCCTTTTTCACCATAGCCCTCAATAGGCTTCCAAATATCACTTTGCCAATTCCACAAGAACTGTCTTAGCGAAAGGCTTCTTGAGGGGAAAGCTGTAACTCTGTGAGATGATTTCACAGAACACAAGGAAATTTATCAGAAAGCTTCTTTCCCTTTCTTATCGGAGGATATTTCCTTTGGCCCTATAGACTTCAAAGGGATCCGAAATATCTGTTCTCAGATTCCACAGACATAAGGCTAGCAAAGAGATCCACGAAATACAGATGTAACTCTGTGAGATGAATTAACGGAACACTAAGCAGTTTCTCAGAAAGCTTCTTTCCAGATTTCATCTGAGGATATTTCCTCTTCCCCATAGCCCTCTATGGGCTTCCAAATATCACTTTGCCAATTCCAAAAGAACTGTCTTAGCGAAAGGCTTCTTGAGGGGAAAGCTGTAACTCTGTGAGATGATTTCACAGAACACTAAGAAGTTTCTCAAAAAGCTTCATTCTCTTTGTTATCGGAGGATATTTCCTGTGACCCTGTAGACTTCAAAGGGATCCGAAATATCTGTTCTCAGATTCCACAGAAATTGGGCTAGCAAAGAGATATACGAAATACAGATGTAACTCTGTGAGAAGAAATAACAGAACACTAAGCAGTTTCTCAGAAAGATTCTTTCCAGATTTCATCTGAGGATATTTCCTTTTTCAATATAGCCCTCTAGGAGCTTCCAAATATCACTTTGCCAATTCCTCAAGAACTGTCTTAGAGAAAGGCTTCTTGAGGGGAAAGCTGTAACTCTTTGAGATGATTTCACAGAACACAAATAAGTTTCTCAGGAAGCTTCTTTCTCTTTGTTATCGGAGGATATTTCCTTTGGCCCTATAGGTTTCCATTGGATCCGAAATATCTGTTCTCAGATTGCACAGAATAAGCCTAGCAAAGAGATCCACGAAATACAGATGTAACTCTGTGAGTGGAAGTCACATATCACAGAGTAGTTTCTCTGAAAGCTTCTTTCCAGATTTCATCTGAGGATATTTCCTTTTTCACCATAGCCCTCTATGGGCTTCCAAATATCACTTTGCCAATTCCACAAGAACTGTCTTAGCGAAAGGCTTCTTGAGAGGAAAGCTGTAACTCTGTGAGATGATTTCAAAGAACACAAAGAAGTATCTCAGGAACCTTCTTTCTCTTTGTTATCGGAGGATATTTCCTTTGTCACTATAGACTACAAAAGGGATCCGAAATATCTGTTTTCAGATTCCACAGACATAAGGCTAGCAAAGAGATAGAGGAAATACAGATGTAACTATGTGAGATGAATTAACAGAACACTAAGCAGTTTCTCAGAAAGCTTCTTTGCAGATTTTATCTGAGCATATTTCCTTTTTCAACATAGCCCTCTAGGGGCTTCCAAATATCACTTTGCCAATTCCACAAGAACTGTCTTAGCGAAAGGCTTCTTGAGGGGAAAGCTGTAACTCTGGGAGATGATTTCAGAGAACCAAAAGAAGTTACTCAGAAAACTTCTTTCTCTTTGTTATCGGAGGATATTTCCTTTGGCCCTATAGACTTCAAAGGGATCCGAAATATCCTTTGTCAGATTCCACAGAAATAAGGCTAGCAAAGAGATCCACGAAATTCAGATGTAACTCTGTGAGTGGAAGTCACATATCACAGAGCAGTTTCTAAGAAAGCTTCTTTCCAGATTTCATCTGAGGATATTTCCTTTTTCTCCATAGCCCTCTATGGGCTTCCAAATATCACTTTTCCAGTTCCACAAGAAATGTCTTAGCGAAAGGCTTCTTGAGGGGAAAGCTGTAACTCTGTGAGATGATTTCACAGAACACAAAGAAGTTTCTCAGAAAGCTTCTTTCTCTTTTTTATCGGAGGATATTTCCTTTAGCCCTATAGACTTCAAAAGGGATCCGAAATATCTGTATTCAGATTCCACAGAAATAAGGCTAGCAAAGAGATCCACCAAATACAGATGTAACTCTGTGTGATGAATTAACGGAACACTAATCAGTTTCTCAGAAAGCTTCTTTCCAGATTTCATATGAGGATATTTCCTTTTCCCATAGCCCTCTATGGGCTTCCAAATATCACTTTGCCAATTCCACAAGAACTGTCTTAGTGAACGGCTTCTTGAGGGGAAAGTTGTAATTCTGTGAGATGATTTCACAGAACACAGAGAAGTTTCTCAGAAAGTTTCTTTCTCTTTGTTATCAGAGGGTATTTCCTGTGGCCCTGTAGACTTCATAGGGATCCGAAATATCTGTTCTCAGATTCCAGAAACATAAGGCTAGCAAAGAGATCCACGAAATACAGATGTAACTCTGTGAGATAAATTAACAGAACACTAAGCAGTTTCTCAGAAAGCTTCTTTCCAGATTTCATCTAAGGATATTTCCTTTTTCACCATAGCCCTCTACGGGCTTCCAAATATCACTTTCACAATTCCAAAAGAACTGTCTTAGCGAAAGGCTTCTTGAGGGGAAAGCTGTAACTCTGTGAGATGATTTCACAGAACACAAAGAGGTTTCTCAGAAAGCTTCTTTATCTTTGTTATCGGAGGATATTTCCTTTGGCCCTATTGACCTCAAAGGGATCCGAAATATCTGTTCTCAGATTCCACAGAAAGAAGGCTAGCCAAGAGATCCACGAAATACAGATGTAACTCTGTGAGATGAATTAACAGAACACTAAGCAGTTTCTCAGAAAGCTTCTTTCCAGATTTCATCTGATGATATTTACTTTTTCAATATAGCCCTCTAGGAGCTTCCAAATATCACTTTGCCAATTCCTCAAGAACTGTCTTAGCGAAAGGCTTCTTGAGGGGAAAGCTGTAACTCTGTGAGATGATTTCACAGAACACAAAGAAGTTTCTCAGGAAGCTTCTTTCTCTTTGTTATCGGAGGATATTTCCTTTGGCCCTATAGTCTTCAAAGGGATCCGAAATATCTGTTCTCAGATTCCACAGAAATAAGGCTACCCAAGAGATCCACGAAATTCAGATGTACCTCTGTGAGTGGAAGTCACACATCTCAGAGCAGGTTCTCAGAAAGATTCTTTCCAGATTTCATCTGAGGATATTTTCTTTTTCAAAATAGCCCTCTAAGGGCTTCCAATTATCACTTTGCCAATTCCACAGAACTGTCTTAGCGAAAGGCTTCTTGAGGGGAAAGCTGTAACTATGTGAGATGATTTCATAGAACACAAAGAAGTTTCTCAGAAAGCTTCTTTCTCTTTGTTATCGGAGGATATTTACTTTGGCCCTATAGACTTCAAAGGGATCCGAAATATCTGTTCTCAGATTCCACAGAAATAAGGCTAGCAAAGAGATCCACGAAATACAGATGTAACTCTGTGAGATGAATTAACAGAACACTAAGCAGTTTCTCAGAAAGCTTCTTTACAGATTTCATCTGAGGATATTTCCTTTTTCACCATAGCCCTCTAGGGGCTTCCAAATATCACTTTGCCAATTCCACAAGAACTGTCTTAGCGAAAGGCTTCTTGAGGGTAAATCTGTAACTCTGTGAAGTGATTTCACAGAACACAAAGAAGTTTCTCAGGAAGATCTTTCTGTTTGTTATCAGAGGATATTTCCTTTGGCCCTATAGTTTTCAAAGGAATCCCAAATATCTGCTCTCAGATTCCACACAAATAAGGTTAGCAAAGAGATCCAGGAAATACAGATGTAACTCTGTGAGTGGAAATCACACATCACAGAGTAATTTCTCAGAAAGCTTCTTTCCAGATTTCATCTGAGGATATTTCCTTTTTCACCGTAGCCCTCTATGGGCTTCCAAATATCACTTTGCCAATTCCACAAGAACTGTCTTAGCGAAAGGCTTCTTGAGGGGAAAGCTGTAACTCTCTGAGATGATTTCACAGAACACAAAGAAGTTTCTCAGAAAGCTTCTTTCTCTTTGTTATCGGAGGATATTTCCTTTGGCCTTATAGTCTTCAAAGGGATACGAAATATCTGTTCTAAGATTCCACAGAAATATGGCTAGAAAAGAGATCAACGAAATACAGATGTAATTCTTTGAGATGAATTAACAGAACACTAAGGAGTTTCTCAGAAAGCTTCTTTCCAGATTTCATCTGAGGATATTTCATTTTTCACCATACCCCTCTATTGATTTCCAAATATCACTTTGCCCATTCCACAAGAACTGTCTTAGGGAAAGGCTTCTTGAGGGCAAAGCTGTAACTCTGTGAGATGATTTCACAGAACACAAAGAAGTTTCTCAGAAAGCTTCTTTATCTTTGTTATCGGAGGATATTTCCTTTGGCCCTATAGACTTCAAAGGGATCCGGAATATCTGTTCTCATATTCCACAGAAATAAGGCTAGTAAAGAGATCCATGAAATACAGATGTAACTCTGTGAGATGAATTAACAGAACACTAAGCAGTTTCTCAGAAAGCTTCTTTCCAGATTTCATCTGAGGATATTTTCTTTTTCAAAATGGCCCTCTAAGGGCTTCCAAATATCACTTTGCCAATTCCACAAGAACTGTCTTAGCGAAGGGCTTCTTGAGGGGAAAGCTGTAACTCTGTGAGATGATTTCATAGAACACAAAGAAGTTTCTCAGAAAGCTTCTTTCTCTTTGTTATCGGAGGATATTTACTTTGGCCCTATAGACTTCAAAGGGATCCGAAATATCTGTTCTCAGATTCCACAGAAATAAGGCTAGCAAAGAGATCCACGAAATACAGATGTAACTCTGTGAGATGAATTAACAGAACACTAAGCAGTTTCTCAGAAAGCTTCTTTCCAGATTTCATCTGATGATATTTCCTTTTTCAATATAGCCCTCTAGGAGCTTCCAAATATCACTTTGCCAATTCCTCAAGAACTGTCTTAGCGAAAGGCTTCTTGAGGGGAAAGCTGTAACTCTGTGAGATGATTTCACAGAACACAAAGAAGTTTCTCAGGAAGCTTCTTTCTCTTTGTTATCGGAGGATATTTCCTTTGGCCCTATAGTCTTCAAAGGGATCCGAAATATCTGTTCTCAGATTCCACAGAAATAAGGCTACCCAAGAGATCCACGAAATTCAGATGTACCTCTGTGAGTGGAAGTCACACATCTCAGAGCAGGTTCTCAGAAAGATTCTTTCCAGATTTCATCTGAGGATATTTCCTTTTTCACCATTGCCCTCTATGGGCTTCCAAATATGACTTTGCCAATTCCTCAAGAACTGTCTTTGCGAAAGGCTTCCTGAGGGGAAAGCTGTAACTCTGTCAGATGATTTCACAGAACACAAAGAAGTTTCTCAGAAAGCTTCTTTCTCTTTGTTATCGGAGGATATTTTCTTTGGCCCTATAGACTTCAAAGGGATCCGAAATATCTCTTCTCAGATTCCACAGAAAAAAGGCTAGCAAAGAGATCCACGAAATACAGATGTAACTCTGTGAGATGAATTAACAGAACACTAAGCAGTTTCTCAGAAAGCTTCTTTACATATTTCATCTGAGGATATTTCCTTTTTCACCATCGCCCTCTATGGGCTTCCAAATATCACTTTGCCAATTCCACAAGAACTGTCTTAGCGAAAGGCTTCTTGAGGGGAAAGCTGTAACCCTGGGAGTTGATTTCACAGAACACAAAGAAGTTTCTCAGAAAGCTTCTTTCTCTTTGTTATCGGAGGATATTTCCTTTGGCCCTACAGTCTTCAAAGGGATCCGAAATATCCGTTCTCAGATTCCAGAGAAATAACGCTAGCAAAGAGATCCACGAAATACAGATGTAACTCTGTGAGTGGAAGTCACACATCTCAGAGCAGTTTCTCAGAAAGATTCTTTCCAGATTTCATCTGAGGATATTTCCTTTTTCACCATAGCCCTCTATGGGCTTCCAAATATCGCTTTGCCAATTCCACAAGAACTGTCTCACGGAAAGGCTTCTTGAGGGGAAAGCTGTAACTCTGTGAGATAATTTCACAGAACACAAGAAGTTTCTCAGAAAGCTACTTTCTCTTTGTTATCGGAGGATATTTCCTTTGGCCCTATAGACTTCAAAGGGATCCGAAATATCTGTTCTCAGATTCCACAGAAATACGGCTAGCCAAGAGATCCACGAAATACAGATACAATTCTGTGAGAAGAATTAAAAGAACACCAAGCAGTCTCAGAAAGCTTCTTTCCAGATTTCATCTTAGGATATTTCCTTTTTAACCATAGCCCTCTAAAGGCTTCCAAATATCACTTTGCCAATTCCACAAGAACTGTCTTAGCGAAAGGATTCTTGAGGGGAAAGCTGTAATTCTGTGAGATGATTTCACAGAACACAGAGAAGTTTCTCAGAAAGCTTCTTTCTCTTTGTTATCGGAGGATATTTCCTTTGACCCTTTAGATTTCAAAGGGATCCGAAATATCTGTTCTCAGATTCCACAGAAATAAGGCTAGCCAAGAGATCCAAGAAATTCAGATGTAACTCTGTGAGTGGAAGTCACACATCTCAGAGCAGTTTCTCTGAAAGCTTCTTTCCAGATTTCATCTGAGAATATTTCCTTTTTCACCATAGCCCTCTATGGGCTTCCAAATATCACTTTGCCCATTCCACAAGAACTGTCTTAGCGAAAGGCTTCTTGAGGGTAAAGCTGTAACTCTGTGAAGTGATTTCACAGAACACAAAGAAGTTTCTCAGAAAGCTTCTTTCTCTTTCTTATCGGAGGATATTTCCTTTGGCCCTATAGCCTTCAAAGGGATCCGAAATATCCGTTCTCAGATTCCACAGATACAACGCTAGCAAAGAGATCCACGATATACAGATGTAACTCTCTGAGTGGAAGTCACACACCTGAGAGCAGTTTCTCAGAAAGATTCTTTCCAGATTTCATCTGAGGATATGTCCTTTTTCACCATAGCCCTCTATGGGCTTCCAAATATCACTTTGCCAATTCCAGAAGAACTGTCTTAGCGAAAGGCTTCTTGAGGGGAAAGCTGTAACTCTGTGAGGTGATTTCACAGAACACAAAGAAATTTCTCAGAAAGCTTCTTTCTCTTTGTTATCGGAGGATATCTCCTTTGGCCCTATAGACTTCAAAGGGATCCGAGGTATCTGTTCTCAGATTCCACAGAAATAAGGCTAGCAAAGAGATCCACGAAATACAGACGTAACTCTGTGAGATGAATTAACAGAACACTAAGCAGTTTCTCAGAAAGCTTCTTTCCAGATTTCACCAGAGGATATGTCCTTTTTCACCATAGCCCTCTAAAGGCTTCCAAATATCACTTTCCCAATTCCACAAGAACTGTCTTAGTGAAAGGCTTCTTGAGGGGAAAGCTGTAACTCTGTGAGATGATTTCACAGAACACAAAGAAATTTCTCAGAAAGCTTCTTTCTCTTTGTTATCGGAGGATATTTCCTTTGGCCCTATAGACTTCAAAGGGATCCGAAATATCTGTTCTCAGATTCCACAGAAATAAGGCTAGCAAAGAGATCCACGAAATACAGATGTAACTCTGTGAAATGAGTTAACAGAACACTAAGCAGTTTCTCGTAAAGCTGCTTTCCAGATTTCATGTGAGGATATTTCCTTTTCCCCATGGCCCACTATGGTCTTCCAAATATCTCTTTACCAATTCCACAAGACCTGTCTGAGCAAAAGGCTTCTTGAGGGGAAAGCTGTAACTCTGGGAGATGATTTCGCAGAACACAAAGAAGTTTCTCAGAAAGCTTCTTTCTCTTTGTTATCGGAGGATATTTCCTTTGGCCCTTTAGACTTCAAAGGGATCCGAAATATCCGTTCTCAGATTCCGCAGAAATAACGCAAGCAAAGAGATCCACGAAATACAGATGTAACTCTGTGAGTGGAAGTCACACATCTCAGAGCAGTTTCTCAGAAAGCTTCTTTCCAGATTTCATCTGAGGGTATTTCCTTTTTCACCAAACCCCTCTATGGACTTCCAAATATCACTTTGCCAATTCCACAAGAACTGTCTTAGGGAAAGGCTTCTTGAGGGCTAAGCTGTAACTCTGTGAGATGATTTCATAGAACACAAAGAAGATTCTCAGAATGCTTCTTTCTCTTTGTTATCGGAGGATATTGCCTGTGGCCCTGTAGACTTCAAAGGGATCCGAAATATCTGTTCTCAGATTCCACAGAAATAAGGCTAGCAAAGAGATTCACGAAATGCAGATGTAACTCTGTGAGATGAATTAACAGAACACTAAGCAGTTTCTCAGAAAGCTTCTTTCCAGATTTCATCTGAGGATATTTCCTTTTTCACCATAGCCCTCTATGGGCTTCCAAATATCACTTTGCCAATTCCTCAAGAACTGTCTTAGCGAAAGGCTTCTTGAGGGGAAAGCTGTAACTCTGTGAGATGATTTCACGGAACACAAAGAAGTCTCTCATGAAGCTTCTTTCTCTTTGTTATCGGAGGATATTTCCTTTGGCCCTATAGACTTCAAAGGGATCCGAAATATCTGTTCTCATATTCCAAAGAAATAAGACTAGCAAAGAGATCCACGAAATACAGATATAATTCTGTGAGATGAATTAACAGAACACTAAGCAGTTTCTCAGAAAGCTTCTTTCCAGATTTCATCTGAGGATATTTCCTTTTTCACCATACCACTCTATGGACTTCCAAATATCACTTTGCCAATTCCACAAGAACTGTCTTAGGGAAAGGCTTCTTGAGGGCAAAGCTGTAACTCTGTGAGATGATTTCGCAGAACACAAAGAAGTTTCTCAGAAAGCTTCTTAATCTTTGTTATCGGAGGATATTTCCATTGGCCCTATAGACTTCAAAGGGATCCGGAATATCTGTTCTCATATTCCACAGAAATAAGGCTAGTAAAGAGATCCATGAAATACAGATGTAACTCTGTGAGATGAATTAACAGAACACTAAGCAGTTTCTCAGAAAGCTTCTTTCCAGATTTCATCTGAGGATATTTTCTTTTTCAAAATAGCCCTCTAAGGGCTTCCAATTATCACTTTGCCAATTCCACAGAACTGTCTTAGCGAAAGGCTTCTTGAGGGGAAAGCTGTAACTATGTGAGATGATTTCATAGAACACAAAGAAGTTTCTCAGAAAGCTTCTTTCTCTTTGTTATCGGAGGATATTTACTTTGGCCCTATAGACTTCAAAGGGATCCGAAATATCTGTTCTCAGATTCCACAGAAATAAGGCTAGCAAAGAGATCCACGAAATACAGATGTAACTCTGTGAGATGAATTAACAGAACACTAAGCAGTTTCTCAGAAAGCTTCTTTACAGATTTCATCTGAGGATACTTCCTTTTTCACCATAGCCCTCTAGGGGCTTCCAAATATCACTTTGCCAATTCCACAAGAACTGTCTTAGCGAAAGGCTTCTTGAGGGTAAATCTGTAACTCTGTGAAGTGATTTCACAGAACACAAAGAAGTTTCTCAGGAAGATCTTTCTGTTTGTTATCAGAGGATATTTCCTTTGGCCCTATAGTTTTCAAAGGAATCCCAAATATCTGCTCTCAGATTCCACACAAATAAGGTTAGCAAAGAGATCCAGGAAATACAGATGTAACTCTGTGAGTGGAAGTCACACATCACAGAGTAGTTTCTCAGAAAGCTTCTTTCCAGATTTCATCTGAGGATATTTCCTTTTTCACCGTAGCCCTCTATGGGCTTCCAAATATCACTTTGCCAATTCCACAAGAACTGTCTTAGCGAAAGGCTTCTTGAGGGGAAAGCTGTAACTCTCTGAGATGATTTCACAGAACACAAAGAAGTTTCTCAGAAAGCTTCTTTCTCTTTGTTATCGGAGGATATTTCCTTTGGCCTTATAGTCTTCAAAGGGATACGAAATATCTGTTCTAAGATTCCACAGAAATATGGCTAGAAAAGAGATCAACGAAATACAGATGTAATTCTTTGAGATGAATTAACAGAACACTAAGGAGTTTCTCAGAAAGCTTCTTTCCAGATTTCATCTGAGGATATTTCATTTTTCACCATACCCCTCTATTGATTTCCAAATATCACTTTGCCCATTCCACAAGAACTGTCTTAGGGAAAGGCTTCTTGAGGGCAAAGCTGTAACTCTGTGAGATGATTTCACAGAACACAAAGAAGTTTCTCAGAAAGCTTCTTTATCTTTGTTATCGGAGGATATTTCCTTTGGCCCTATAGACTTCAAAGGGATCCGGAATATCTGTTCTCATATGCCACAGAAATAAGGCTAGTAAAGAGATCCATGAAATACAGATGTAACACTGTGAGATGAATTAACAGAACACTAAGCAGTTTCTCAGAAAGCTTCTTTCCAGATTTCATCTGAGGATATTTTCTTTTTCAAAATGGCCCTCTAAGGGCTTCCAAATATCACTTTGCCAATTCCACAAGAACTGTCTTAGCGAAGGGCTTCTTGAGGGGAAAGCTGTAACTCTGTGAGATGATTTCATAGAACACAAAGAAGTTTCTCAGAAAGCTTCTTTCTCTTTGTTATCGGAGGATATTTACTTTGGCCCTATAGACTTGAAAGGGATCCGAAATATCTGTTCTCAGATTCCACAGAAATAAGGCTAGCAAAGAGATCCACGAAATACAGATGTAACTCTGTGAGATGAATTAACAGAACACTAAGCAGTTTCTCAGAAAGCTTCTTTCCAGATTTCCTCTGAGGATATTTCCTTTTTCACCATAGCCCTCTAGGGGCTTCCAAATATCACTTTGCCAATTCCACAAGAACTGTCTTAGCGAAAGGCTTCTTGAGGGTAAATCTGTAACTCTGTGAAGTGATTTCGCAGAACACAAAGAAGTTTCTCAGGAAGATCTTTCTGTTTGTTATCAGAGGATATTTCCTTTGGCCCTATAGTTTTCAAAGGAATCCCAAATATCTGCTCTCAGATTCCACACAAATAAGGTTAGCAAAGAGATCCAGGAAATACAGATGTAACTCTGTGAGTGGAAGTCACACATCACAGAGTAGTTTCTCAGAAAGCTTCTTTCCAGATTTCATCTGAGGATATTTCCTTTTTCACCGTAGCCCTCTATGGGCTTCCAAATATCACTTTGCCAATTCCACAAGAACTGTCTTAGCGAAAGGCTTCTTGAGGGGAAAGCTGTAACTCTGTGAGATGATTTCACAGAACACAAAGAAGTTTCTCAGAAAGCTTCTTTCTCTTTGTTATCGGAGGATATTTCCTTTGGCCTTATAGACTTCAAAGGGATACGAAATATCTGTTCTAAGATTCCACAAAAATATGGCTAGAAAAGAGATCAACGAAATACAGATGTAATTCTGTGAGATGAATTAACAGAACACTAAGCAGTTTCTCAGAAAGCTTCTTTCCAGATTTCATCTGAGGATATTTCATTTTTCACCATACCCCTCTATGGATTTCCAAATATCACTTTGCCAATTCCACAAGAACTGTCTTAGGGAAAGGCTTCTTAAGGGCAAAGCTGTAACTCTGTGAGATGATTTCACAGAACACAAAGAAGTTTCTCAGAAAGCTTCTTTCTCTTTGTTATCGCAGGATATTTCCTTTGGCCCTGTAGACTTCTAAGGGATCCGAAATATCTGTTCTCATATTCCAAAGAAATAAGGCTAGCAAAGAGATCCATGAAATACAGATATAATTCTGTGGGATGAATTACCAGAACACTAAGCAGTCTCAGAATGCTTCTTTCCGGATTTCATCTGAGGATATTTCCTTTTTCACCATAGTCCTCCATGGGCTTCCAAATATCACTTTGCCTATTCCACAAGAACTGCCTTAGCGAAAGGCTTCTTGAGGGGAAAGCTGTAACTCTGTGAGATGATTTCACGGAACACAAAGAAGTCTCTCAGGAAGCTTCTTTCTCTTTGTTATCGGAGGATATTTCCTTTGGCCCTATAGACTTCAAAGGGATCCGAAATATCTGTTCTCATATTCCAGAGAAATAAGGCTAGCAAAGAGATCCACGAAATACAGATATAATCCTGTGAGATGAATTAACAGAACACTAAGCAGTCTCAGAAAGCTTCTTTCCACATTTCATCTGAGGATATTTCCTTTTTCACCATAGCCCTCTATGGGATTCCAAATATCACTTTGCCAATTCCACAAGAACTGTCTTAGCGAAAGGCTTCTTGAGGGGAAAGCTGTAACTCTGTGAGGTGATTTCACAGAACACAAAGAAGTTTCTCAGGAAGATTCTTTCTCTTTGTTATCGGAGGATATTTCCTTTGGCCCTGTAGTTTTCAAAGGGATCCCAAATATCTGTTCTCAGATTCCACACAAATAAGGTTAGCAAAGAGATCCACGAAATACAGATGTAACTCTGTGAGTGGAAGTCACACATCACAGAGTAGTTTCTCATAAAGCTTCTTTCCAGATTTCATCTGAGGATATTTCCTTTTTCACATAGCCCTCTATGGGCTTCCAAATATCACTTTGCCAATTCCACAAGAACTGTCTTAGCGAAAGGCTTCTTGAGGGGAAAGCTGTAACTCTGTGAGATGATTTCACAGAACACAAAGCAGTTTCTCAGAAAGCTTCTTTCTCTTTGTTATCGGAGGATATTTCCTTTGGCCCTATAAACTTCAAAGGGATACGAAATATCTGTTCTCAGATTCCACAGAAATATGGCTAGCAAAGAGATCAACGAAATACAGATGTAATTCTCTGAGATGAATTAACAGAACACTAAGCAGTTTCTCAGAAAGCTTCTTTCCAGATTTCATCTGAGGATATTTCCTTTTTCACCATACCACTCTATGGACTTCCAAATATCACTTTGCCAATTCCACAAGAACTGTCTTAGGGAAAGGCTTCTTGAGGGCAAAGCTGTAACTCTGTGAGATGATTTCACAGAACACAAAGAAGTTTCTGAGAAAGCTTCTTTATCTTTGTTATCGGAGGATATTTCCTTTGGCCCTATAGACTTCAAAGGGATCCGAAATATCTGTTCTCATATTCCACAGAAATAAGGCTAGTAAAGAGATCCATGAAATACAGATGTAACTCTGTGAGATGAATTAACAGAACACTAAGCAGTTTCTCAGAAAGCTTCTTTCCAGATTTCATCTGAGGATATTTTCTTTTTCACCATAGCCCTCTAAGGGCTTCCAAATATCACTTTGCCAATTCCACAAGAACTGTCTTAGCGAAAGGCTTCTTGAGGCGAAAGCTGTAACTCTGTGAGATGATTTCATAGAACACAAAGAAGTTTCTCAGAAAGCTTCTTTCTCTTTGTTATCGGAGGATATTTCCTTTGGCCCTATAGACTTCAAAGGGATCCGAAATATCTGTTCTCATATTCCAAAGAAATAAGACTAGCAAAGAGATCCACGAAATACAGATATAATTCTGTGAGATGAATTAACAGAACACTAAGCAGTTTCTCAGAAAGCTTCTTTCCAGATTTCATCTGAGGATATTTCCTTTTTCACCATACCACTCTATGGACTTCCAAATATCACTTTGCCAATTCCACAAGAACTGTCTTAGGGAAAGGCTTCTTGAGGGCAAAGCTGTAACTCTGTGAGATGATTTCACAGAACACAAAGAAGTTTCTCAGAAAGCTTCTTTATCTTTGTTATCGGAGGATATTTACTTTGGCCCTATAGACTTCAAAGGGATCCGAAATATCTGTTCTCAGATTCCACAGAAATAAGGCTAGCAAAGAGATCCACGAAATACAGATGTAACTCTGTGAGATGAATTAACAGAACACTAAGCAGTTTCTCAGAAAGCTTCTTTACAGATTTCATCTGAGGATATTTCCTTTTTCACCATAGCCCTCTAGGGGCTTCCAAATATCACTTTGCCAATTCCACAAGAACTGTCTTAGCGAAAGGCTTCTTGAGGGTAAATCTGTAACTCTGTGAAGTGATTTCACAGAACACAAAGAAGTTTCTCAGGAAGATCTTTCTGTTTGTTATCAGAGGATATTTCCTTTGGCCCTATAGTTTTCAAAGGAATCCCAAATATCTGCTCTCAGATTCCACACAAATAAGGTTAGCAAAGAGATCCAGGAAATACAGATGTAACTCTGTGAGTGGAAGTCACACATCACAGAGTAGTTTCTCAGAAAGCTTCTTTCCAGATTTCATCTGAGGATATTTCCTTTTTCACCGTAGCCCTCTATGGGCTTCCAAATATCACTTTGCCAATTCCACAAAAACTGTCTTAGCGAAAGGCTTCTCGAGGGGAAAGCTGTAACTCTCTGAGATGATTTCACAGAACACAAAGAAGTTTCTCAGAAAGCTTCTTTCTCTTTGTTATCGGAGGATATTTCCTTTGGCCTTATAGTCTTCAAAGGGATACGAAATATCTGTTCTAAGATTCCACAGAAATATGGCTAGAAAAGAGATCAACGAAATACAGATGTAATTCTTTGAGATGAATTAACAGAACACTAAGGAGTTTCTCAGAAAGCTTCTTTCCAGATTTCATCTGAGGATATTTCATTTTTCACCATACCCCTCTATTGATTTCCAAATATCACTTTGCCCATTCCACAAGAACTGTCTTAGGGAAAGGCTTCTTGAGGGCAAAGCTGTAACTCTGTGAGATGATTTCACAGAACACAAAGAAGTTTCTCAGAAAGCTTCTTTATCTTTGTTATCGGAGGATATTTCCTTTGGCCCTATAGACTTCAAAGGGATCCGGAATATCTGTTCTCATATTCCACAGAAATAAGGCTAGTAAAGAGATCCATGAAATACAGATGTAACTCTGTGAGATGAATTAACAGAACACTAAGCAGTTTCTCAGAAAGCTTCTTTCCAGATTTCATCTGAGGATATTTTCTTTTTCAAAATGGCCCTCTAAGGGCTTCCAAATATCACTTTGCCAATTCCACAAGAACTGTCTTAGCGAAAGGCTTCTTGAGGGGAAAGCTGTAACTCTGTGAGATGATTTCACAGAACACAAAGAAGTTTCTCAGAAAGCTTCTTTCTCTTTGTTATCGGAGGATATTTCCTTTGGCCTTATAGACTTCAAAGGGATACGAAATATCTGTTCTAAGATTCCACAGAAATATGGCTAGAAAAGAGATCAACGAAATACAGATGTAATTCTGTGAGATGAATTAACAGAACACTAAGCAGTTTCTCAGAAAGCTTCTTTCCAGATTTCATCTGAGGATATTTCATTTTTCACCATACCCCTCTATGGATTTCCAAATATCACTTTGCCAATTCCACAAGAACTGTCTTAGGGAAAGGCTTCTTAAGGGCAAAGCTGTAACTCTGTGAGATGATTTCACAGAACACAAAGAAGTTTCTGAGAAAGCTTCTTTATCTTTGTTATCGGAGGATATTTCCTTTGGCCCTATAGACTTCAAAGGGATCCGAAATATCTGTTCTCATATTCCACAGAAATAAGGCTAGTAAAGAGATCCATGAAATACAGATGTAACTCTGTGAGATGAATTAACAGAACACTAAGCAGTTTCTCAGAAAGCTTCTTTCCAGATTTCATCTGAGGATATTTTCTTTTTCACCATAGCCCTCTAAGGGCTTCCAAATATCACTTTGCCAATTCCACAAGAACTGTCTTAGCGAAAGGCTTCTTGAGGCGAAAGCTGTAACTCTGTGAGATGATTTCATAGAACACAAAGAAGTTTCTCAGAAAGCTTCTTTCTCTTTGTTATCGGAGGATATTTCCTTTGGCCCTATAGACTTCAAAGGGATCCGAAATATCTGTTCTCATATTCCAAAGAAATAAGACTAGCAAAGAGATCCACGAAATACAGATATAATTCTGTGAGATGAATTAACAGAACACTAAGCAGTTTCTCAGAAAGCTTCTTTCCAGATTTCATCTGAGGATATTTCCTTTTTCACCATACCACTCTATGGACTTCCAAATATCACTTTGCCAATTCCACAAGAACTGTCTTAGGGAAAGGCTTCTTGAGGGCAAAGCTGTAACTCTGGGAGATGATTTCACAGAACACAAAGAAGTTTCTCAGAAAGCTTCTTTATCTTTGTTATCGGAGGATATTTCCTTTGGCCCTATAGACTTCAAAGGGATCCGGAATATCTGTTCTCATATTCCACAGAAATAAGGCTAGTAAAGAGATCCATGAAATACAGATGTAACTCTGTGAGATGAATTAACAGAACACTAAGCAGTTTCTCAGAAAGCTTCTTTCCAGATTTCATCTGAGGATATTTTCTTTTTCAAAATAGCCCTCTAAGGGCTTCCAATTATCACTTTGCCAATTCCACAGAACTGTCTTAGCGAAAGGCTTCTTGAGGGGAAAGCTGTAACTATGTGAGATGATTTCATAGAACACAAAGAAGTTTCTCAGAAAGCTTCTTTCTCTTTGTTATCGGAGGATATTTACTTTGGCCCTATAGACTTCAAAGGGATCCGAAATATCTGTTCTCAGATTCCACAGAAATAAGGCTAGCAAAGAGATCCACGAAATACAGATGTAACTCTGTGAGATGAATTAACAGAACACTAAGCAGTTTCTCAGAAAGCTTCTTTACAGATTTCATCTGAGGATATTTCCTTTTTCACCATAGCCCTCTAGGGGCTTCCAAATATCACTTTGCCAATTCCACAAGAACTGTCTTAGCGAAAGGCTTCTTGAGGGTAAATCTGTAACTCTGTGAAGTGATTTCACAGAACACAAAGAAGTTTCTCAGGAAGATCTTTCTGTTTGTTATCAGAGGATATTTCCTTTGGCCCTATAGTTTTCAAAGGAATCCCAAATATCTGCTCTCAGATTCCACACAAATAAGGTTAGCAAAGAGATCCAGGAAATACAGATGTAACTCTGTGAGTGGAAGTCACACATCACAGAGTAGTTTCTCAGAAAGCTTCTTTCCAGATTTCATCTGAGGATATTTCCTTTTTCACCGTAGCCCTCTATGGGCTTCCAAATATCACTTTGCCAATTCCACAAGAACTGTCTTAGCGAAAGGCTTCTTGAGGGGAAAGCTGTAACTCTCTGAGATGATTTCACAGAACACAAAGAAGTTTCTCAGAAAGCTTCTTTCTCTTTGTTATCGGAGGATATTTCCTTTGGCCTTATAGTCTTCAAAGGGATACGAAATATCTGTTCTAAGATTCCACAGAAATATGGCTAGAAAAGAGATCAACGAAATACAGATGTAATTCTTTGAGATGAATTAACAGAACACTAAGGAGTTTCTCGGAAAGCTTCTTTCCAGATTTCATCTGAGGATATTTCATTTTTCACCATACCCCTCTATTGATTTCCAAATATCACTTTGCCCATTCCACAAGAACTGTCTTAGGGAAAGGCTTCTTGAGGGCAAAGCTGTAACTCTGTGAGATGATTTCACAGAACACAAAGAAGTTTCTCAGAAAGCTTCTTTATCTTTGTTATCGGAGGATATTTCCTTTGGCCCTATAGACTTCAAAGGGTTCCGGAATATCTGTTCTCATATTCCACAGAAATAAGGCTAGTAAAGAGATCCATGAAATACAGATGTAACTCTGTGAGATGAATTAACAGAACACTAAGCAGTTTCTCAGAAAGCTTCTTTCCAGATTTCATCTGAGGATATTTTCTTTTTCAAAATGGCCCTCTAAGGGCTTCCAAATATCACTTTGCCAATTCCACAAGAACTGTCTTAGCGAAAGGCTTCTTGAGGGGAAAGCTGTAACTCTGTGAGATGATTTCACAGAACACAAAGAAGTTTCTCAGAAAGCTTCTTTCTCTTTGTTATCGGAGGATATTTCCTTTGGCCCTGTAGACTTCTAAGGGATCCGAAATATCTGTTCTCATATTCCAAAGAAATAAGGCTAGCAAAGAGATCCATGAAATACAGATATAATTCTGTGGGATGAATTAACAGAACACTAAGCAGTCTCAGAATGCTTCTTTCCGGATTTCATCTGAGGATATTTCCTTTTTCACCATAGTCCTCCATGGGCTTCCAAATATCACTTTGCCAATTCCACAAGAACTGCCTTAGCGAAAGGCTTCTTGAGGGGAAAGCTGTAACTCTGTGAGATGATTTCACGGAACACAAAGAAGTCTCTCAGGAAGCTTCTTTCTCTTTGTTATCGGAGGATATTTCCTTTGGCCCTATAGACTTCAAAGGGATCCGAAATATCTGTTCTCATATTCCAGAGAAATAAGGCTAGCAAAGAGATCCACGAAATACAGATATAATCCTGTGAGATGAATTAACAGAACACTAAGCAGTCTCAGAAAGCTTCTTTCCACATTTCATCTGAGGATATTTCCTTTTTCACCATAGCCCTCTATGGGATTCCAAATATCACTTTGCCAATTCCACAAGAACTGTCTTAGCGAAAGGCTTCTTGAGGGGAAAGCTGTAACTCTGTGAGGTGATTTCACAGAACACAAAGAAGTTTCTCAGGAAGATTCTTTCTCTTTGTTATCGGAGGATATTTCCTTTGGCCCTGTAGTTTTCAAAGGGATCCCAAATATCTGTTCTCAGATTCCACACAAATAAGGTTAGCAAAGAGATCCACGAAATACAGATGTAACTCTGTGAGTGGAAGTCACACATCACAGAGTAGTTTCTCATAAAGCTTCTTTCCAGATTTCATCTGAGGATATTTCCTTTTTCACATAGCCCTCTATGGGCTTCCAAATATCACTTTGCCAATTCCACAAGAAGTGTCTTAGCGAAAGGCTTCTTGAGGGGAAAGCTGTAACTCTGTGAGATGATTTCACAGAACACAAAGAAGTTTCTCACAAAGCTTCTTTCTCTTTTTTATCGGAGGATATTTCCTTTGGCCTTATTGACTTCAAAGGGATACGAAATATCTGTTCTAAGATTTCACAGAAATATGGCTAGCAAACAGATCAACGAAATACAGATGCAATTCTGTGAGATGAATTAACAGAACACTAAGCAGTTTCTCGGAAATCTTCTTTCCAGATTTCATCTGAGGATATTTCCTTTTTCACCATACCCCTCTATGGATTTCCAAATATCACTTTGCCAATTCCACAAGAACTGTCTTAGGGAAGGCTTCTTGAGGGGAAAGCTGTAACTCTGTGAGATGATTTCACAGAACACAAAAAAGTTTCTCAGGAAGCTTCTTTCTCTTTGTTATCGGAGGATATTTCCTTTGGCCCTATACTTTTCAAAGGGATCCCAAATATCTGTTCTCAGATTCCACACAAATAAGGTTAGCAAAGAGATCCACGAAATACAGATGTAACTCTGTGAGTGGAAGTCACACATCACAGAGTAGTTTCTCAGAAAGCTTCTTTCCAGATTTCATCTGAGGATATTTCCTTTTTCACAGAGCCCTCTATGGGCTTCCAAATATCACTTTGCCAATTCCACAAGAACTGTCTTAGCGAAAGGCTTCTTGAGGGGAAAGCTGTAACTCTGTGAGATGATTTCACAGAACACAAAGAAGTTTCTCAGAAAGCTTCTTTCTCTTTGTTATCGGAGGATATTTCCTTTGGCCCTATAAACTTCAAAGGGATACGAAATATCTGTTCTCAGATTCCACAGAAATATGGCTAGCAAAGAGATCAACGAAATACAGATGTAATTCTCTGAGATGAATAAACAGAACACTAAGCAGTTTCTCAGAGAGCTTCTTTCCAGATTTCATCTGAGGATATTTCCTTTTTCACCATACCACTCTATGGACTTCCAAATATCACTTTGCCAATTCCACAAGAACTGTCTTAGGGAAAGGCTTCTTGAGGGCAAAGCTGTAACTCTGTGAGATGATTTCACAGAACACAAAGAAGTTTCTCAGAAAGCTTCTTTCTCTTTGTTATCGGAGGATATTTCCTTTGGCCCTATAGACTTCAAAGGGATCCGGAATATCTGTTCTCATATTCCACAGAAATAAGGCTAGTAAAGAGATCCATGAAATACAGATGTAACTCTGTGAGATGAATTAACAGAACACTAAGCAGTTTCTCAGAAAGCTTCTTTCCAGATTTCATCTGAGGATATTTTCTTTTTCACCATAGCCCTCTAAGGGCTTCCAAATATCACTTTGCCAATTCCACAAGAACTGTCTTAGCGAAGGGCTTCTTGAGGGGAAAGCTGTAACTCTGTGAGATGATTTCATAGAACACAAAGAAGTTTCTCAGAAAGCTTCTTTCTCTTTGTTATCGGAGGATATTTACTTTGGCCCTATAGACTTCAAAGGGATCCGAAATATCTGTTCTCAGATTCCACAGAAATAAGGCTAGCAAAGAGATCCACGAAATACAGATGTAACTCTGTGAGATGAATTAACAGAACACTAAGCAGTTTCTCAGAAAGCTTCTTTACAGATTTCATCTGAGGATATTTCCTTTTTCACCATAGCCCTCCAGGGGCTTCCAAATATCACTTTGCCAATTCCACAAGAACTGTCTTAGCGAAAGGCTTCTTGAGGGTAAATCTGTAACTCTGTGAAGTGATTTCACAGAACACAAAGAAGTTTCTCAGGAAGATCTTTCTGTTTGTTATCAGAGGATATTTCCTTTGGCCCTATAGTTTTCAAAGGAATCCCAAATATCTGCTCTCAGATTCCACACAAATAAGGTTAGAAAAGAGATCCACGAAATACAGATGTAACTCTGTGAGTGGAAGTCACACATCACAGAGTAGTTTCTCAGAAAGCTTCTTTCCAGATTTCATCTGAGGATATTTCCTTTTTCACCGTAGCCCTCTATGGGCTTCCAAATATCACTTTGCCAATTCCACAAGAACTGTCTTAGCGAAAGGCTTCTTGAGGGGAAAGCTGTAACTCTGTGAGATGATTTCACAGAACACAAAGAAGTTCCTCAGAAAGCTTCTTTCTCTTTGTTATCGGAGGATATTTCCTTTGGCCTTATAGACTTCAAAGGGATACGAAATATCTGTTCTAAGGTTCCACAGAAATATGGCTAGAAAAGAGATCAACGAAATACAGATGTAATTCTGTGAGATGAATTAACAGAACACTAAGCAGTTTCTCAGAAAGCTTCTTTCCCGATTTCATCTGAGGATATTTCCTTTTTCACCATACCACTCTATGGATTTCCAAATATCACTTTCCAAATTCCACAAGAACTGTCTTAGGGAAAGGCTTCTTGAGGGAAAAGCTGTAACTCTGTGAGATGATTTCACAGAACACAAAGAAGTTTCTCAGAAAGCTTCTTTCTCTTTGTTATCGGAGGATATTGCCTGTGGCCCTTTAGACTTCAAAGGGATCCGAAGTATCTGTTCTCATATTCCAGAGAAATAAGGCTAGCAAAGAGATCCACGAAATACAGATATAATTCTGTGAGATGAATTAACAGAACACTAAGCAGTCTCAGAAAGCTTCTTTCCAGATTTCATCTGAGGATATTTCCTTTTTCACCATAGCCCTCTATGGGATTCCAAATATCACTTTGCCAATTCCACAAGAACTGTCTTAGAGAAAGGCTTCTTGAGGGGAAAGCTGTAACTCTGTGAGGTGATTTCACAGAACACAAAGAAGTTTCTCAGGAAGATTCTTTCTCTTTGTTATCGGAGGATATCTCCTTTGGCCCTATAGACTTCAAAGGGATCCGAAATATCTGTTCTCAGATTCCACAGAAATATGGCCAGCAAAGAGATCCACGAAATACAGACGTAACTCTGTGAGATGAATTAACAGAACACTAAGCAGTTTCTCAGAAAGCTTCTTTCCAGATTTCATCTGAGGATATTTACTTTGTCACCATAGCCCTCTATGGGCTTCCAAATATCACTTTGCCAATTCCACAAGAACTGTCTTAGCGAAAGGCTTCTTGAAGGGAAAGCTGTAACTCTGTGAGATGATTTCACAGAACACAAAGAAGTTTCTCAGGAAGCTTCTTTCTCTTTGTTATCGGAGGATATTTCCTTTGGCCCTATAGTTTTCAAAGGGATCCCAAATATCTGTTCTCAGATTCCACACAAATAAGTTTAGCAAAGAGATCCACGAAATACAGATGTAACTCTGTGAGTGGAAGTCACACATCACAGAGTAGTTTCTCAGAAAGCTTCTTTCCAGATTTCATCTGAATATATTTCCTTTTTCACATAGCCCTCTATGGGCTTCCAAATATCACTTTGCCAATTCCACAAGAACTGTCTTAGCGAAAGGCTTCTTGAGGGCAAAGCTGTAACTCTGTGAGATGATTTCACAGAACACAAAGAAGTTTCTCAGAAAGCTTCTTTCTCTTTGTTATCGGAGGATATTGCCTGTGGCCCTTTAGACTTCAAAGGGATCCGAAATATCTGTTCTCATATTCCAGAGAAATAAGGCTAGCAAAGAGATCCACGAAATACAGATATAATTCTGTGAGATGAATTAACAGAACACTAAGCAGTCTCAGAAAGCTTCTTTATAGATTTCATCTGAGGATATTTCCTTTTTCACCATAGCCCTCTATGGGATTCCAAATATCACTTTGCCAATTCCACAAGAACTGTCTTAGCGAAAGGCTTCTTGAGGGGATAGCTGTAACTCTGTGAGGTGATTTCACAGAACACAAAGAAGTTTCTCAGGAAGATTCTTTCTCTTTGTTATCAGAGGATATCTCCTTTGGCCCTATAGACTTCAAAGGGATCCGAAATATCTGTTCTCAGATTCCACAGAAATATGGCTAGCAAAGGGATCCACGATATAGAGTTATAACTCTGTGAGATGAATTAACAGAACACTAAGAATTTTCTCAGAAAGCTTCTTTCCAGATTTCATCTGAGGATATTTCCTTTTTCACCATAAACCTCTATGGGCTTCCAAATATCACTTTGCCGATTCCACAAGAACTGTCTTAGCGAAAGGATTCTTGAGGGGAAAGCTGTAACTCTGTGAGATTATTTCACAGAACACAAAGAAGTTTTTCAGGAAGCTTCTTTCTCTTTGTTATCGGAGGATATTTCCTTAGGCCCTATAGTCTTCAAAGGGATCCGAAATATCTGTTCTCAATTTCCACAGAAATAAGGCTAGCAAGGAGCTCCACGAAATACAGATGTAACTCTGTGAGTGGAAGTCACACATCACGAGTAGTTTCTCAGAAAGCTTCTTTCCAGATTTCATCTGAGGATATTTCCTTTTTCACCATAGCCCTCTATGGGCTTCCAAATATCACTTTGCCAAATCCTCAAGAACTGTCTTAGCGAAAGGATTCTTGAGGGGAAAGCTGTAACTCTGTGAGATGATTTAAGAGAACACAAAGAAGGTTCTCAGGAAGCTTCTTTCTCTTTGTTATCGGAGGATATTTCCTTTGGCCCTATAGTCTTCAAAGGGATACGAAATATCCGTTCTCAGATTCCACAGAAATAAGGCTAGCAAAGAGATCCACGAAATAGAGATGTAACTCTGTGTGTGGAAGTCACACATCACAGAGCAGTTTCTCAGAAAGCTTCTTTCCAGATTCCATCTGAGGATATTTCCTTTTTCACCATAGCCCTCTATGGGCTTCCAAATATCACCTTGCCAGTTCCACAAGAACTTTCTTAGCGAAAGACTTCTTCAGGGGAGTGCTGTAACTCTGTAAGATGATTTCACAGAACACAAAGAAGTTTCTCAGAAAGCTTCTTTCTCTTTGTTATCGGAGGATATTTCCTTTGGCCCTATAGACTTCAAAGGGATCCGAAATATCCGTTCTCAGATTCCACAGAAATAAGGCTAGCAAAGAGATCCACGAAATACAGATGTAACTCTGTGAGATGAATCAACAGAACACTTAGCAGTTTCTCTGAAAGCTTCTTTCCAGATTTTATCTGAGGATATTTCCTTTTTCACCGTAGCCCTCTATGGGCTTCCAAATATCACTTTGCCCATTCCTCAGGGACTGTCTTAGCGAAAGGCTACTTGAGGGGAAAGCTGTAACTCTGTGAGATGATTTCTCAGAACACAAAGAAGTTTCTCAGAAAGCTTCTTTCTCTTTGTTATCGGAGGATATTTCCTTTGGCCCTGTAGACTTCAAAGGGATCCGAAATATCCGTTCTCAGATTCCACAGAAATAAGGCTAGCAAAGAGATCCACGAAATACAGATAAATCTCTGTGAGTGGAAGTCACACATCACAGAGCAGTTTCTCAGAAAGCTTCTTTCCAGATTTCATCTGAGGATATTTCCTTTTTCAACATAGCCCTCTATGGGCTTCCAAATATCACTTTGCCAATTCCACAAGAACTGTCTCAGCGAAAGGCTTCTTGAGGGGAAAGCTGTAACTCTGTGAGATGATTTCACAGAACACAAAGAAATTTCTCAGAAAGCTTCTTTCTCTTTGTTATCGGAGGATATTTCCTTTGGCCCTATAGTCTTCAATGGGATCCGAAATATCTATTCTCAGATTCCACAGAAAAAAGGCTAGCAAAGAGATCCACGAAATACAGATGTAACTCTTTGAGATGAATTAACAGAACACTAAGCAGTTACTCAGAAAACTTCTTTCCAGATTTCACAAGAGGATATTTTCTTTTTCACCATAGCCGTCTATGGGTTTCCAAGTATCACTTTGCCAATTCCACAAGAATTGTCTTAGCGAAAGGCTTCTTGGGTGAAAGCTTTTACTCTGTGAGATGATTTCACAGAACACAAAGAAGTGTCTCAGAGAGCCTCTTTCTCTTTGTTTACGGAGGATGTTTTCTTTGGCACTATTGACTTCAAAGGGATCCGAAATATCTGTTCTCAGATTCCACAGAAATAAGGCTAACCAATAGATCCACGAAATTCAGATGTAACTCAGTGAGTGGAAGTCACACATCTTAGAGCAGTTTCTCAGAAAGATTCTTTCCAGATTTCATCTGAGAATATTTCCTTTTTCACCATAGCCCTCAATAGGCTTCCAAATATCACTTTGCCAATTCCACAAGAACTGTCTTAGCGAAAGGCTTCTTGAGGGGAAAGCTGTAACTCTGTGAGATGATTTCACAGAACACAAGGAAATTTATCAGAAAGCTTCTTTCCCTTTCTTATCGGAGGATATTTCCTTTGGCCCTATAGACTTCAAAGGGATCCGAAATATCTGTTCTCAGATTCCACAGACATAAGGCTAGCAAAGAGATCCACGAAATACAGATGTAACTCTGTGAGATGAATTAACGGAACACTAAGCAGTTTCTCAGAAAGCTTCTTTCCAGATTTCATCTGAGGATATTTCCTCTTCCCCATAGCCCTCTATGGGCTTCCAAATATCACTTTGCCAATTCCAAAAGAACTGTCTTAGCGAAAGGCTTCTTGAGGGGAAAGCTGTAACTCTGTGAGATGATTTCACAGAACACAAAGAAGTTTCTCAAAAAGCTTCATTTTCTTTGTTATCGGAGGATATTTCCTGTGACCCTGTAGACTTCAAAGGGATCCGAAATATCTGTTCTCAGATTCCACAGAAATTGGGCTAGCAAAGAGATATACGAAATACAGATGTAACTCTGTGAGAAGAAATAACAGAACACTAAGCAGTTTCTCAGAAAGATTCTTTCCAGATTTCATCTGAGGATATTTCCTTTTTCAATATAGCCCTCTAGGAGCTTCCAAATATCACTTTGCCAATTCCTCAAGAACTGTCTTAGAGAAAGGCTTCTTGAGGGGAAAGCTGTAACTCTTTGAGATGATTTCACAGAACACAAATAAGTTTCTCAGGAAGCTTCTTTCTCTTTGTTATCGGAGGATATTTCCTTTGGCCCTATAGGTTTCCATTGGATCCGAAATATCTGTTCTCAGATTGCACAGAATAAGCCTAGCAAAGAGATCCACGAAATACAGATGTAACTCTGTGAGTGGAAGTCACATATCACAGAGTAGTTTCTCTGAAAGCTTCTTTCCAGATTTCATCTGAGGATATTTCCTTTTTCACCATAGCCCTCTATGGGCTTCCAAATATCACTTTGCCAATTCCACAAGAACTGTCTTAGCGAAAGGCTTCTTGAGAGGAAAGCTGTAACTCTGTGAGATGATTTCAAAGAACACAAAGAAGTATCTCAGGAACCTTCTTTCTCTTTGTTATCGGAGGATATTTCCTTTGTCACTATAGACTACAAAAGGGATCCGAAATATCTGTTTTCAGATTCCACAGACATAAGGCTAGCAAAGAGATACAGGAAATACAGATGTAACTATGTGAGATGAATTAACAGAACACTAAGCAGTTTCTCAGAAAGCTTCTTTGCAGATTTTATCTGAGCATATTTCCTTTTTCAACATAGCCCTCTAGGGGCTTCCAAATATCACTTTGCCAATTCCACAAGAACTGTCTTAGCGAAAGGCTTCTTGAGGGGAAAGCTGTAACTCTGTGAGATGATTTCACAGAACACAAAGAGGTTTCTCAGAAAGCTTCTTTATCTTTGTTATCGGAGGATATTTCCTTTGGCCCTATTGACCTCAAAGGGATCCGAAATATCTGTTCTCAGATTCCACAGAAAGAAGGCTAGCCAAGAGATCCACGAAATACAGATGTAACTCTGTGAGATGAATTAACAGAACACTAAGCAGTTTCTCAGAAAGCTTCTTTCCAGATTTCATCTGATGATATTTACTTTTTCAATATAGCCCTCTAGGAGCTTCCAAATATCACTTTGCCAATTCCTCAAGAACTGTCTTAGCGAAAGGCTTCTTGAGGGGAAAGCTGTAACTCTGTGAGATGATTTCACAGAACACAAAGAAATTTCTCAGGAAGCTTCTTTCTCTTTGTTATCGGAGGATATTTCCTTTGGCCCTATAGTCTTCAAAGGGATCCGAAATATCTGTTCTCAGATTCCACAGAAATAAGGCTACCCAAGAGATCCACGAAATTCAGATGTACCTCTGTGAGTGGAAGTCACACATCTCAGAGCAGGTTCTCAGAAAGATTCTTTCCAGATTTCATCTGAGGATATTTTCTTTTTCAAAATAGCCCTCTAAGGGCTTCCAATTATCACTTTGCCAATTCCACAGAACTGTCTTAGCGAAAGGCTTCTTGAGGGGAAAGCTGTAACTATGTGAGATGATTTCATAGAACACAAAGAAGTTTCTCAGAAAGCTTCTTTCTCTTTGTTATCGGAGGATATTTACTTTGGCCCTATAGACTTCAAAGGGATCCGAAATATCTGTTCTCAGATTCCACAGAAATAAGGCTAGCAAAGAGATCCACGAAATACAGATGTAACTCTGTGAGATGAATTAACAGAACACTAAGCAGTTTCTCAGAAAGCTTCTTTACAGATTTCATCTGAGGATATTTCCTTTTTCACCATAGCCCTCTAGGGGCTTCCAAATATCACTTTGCCAATTCCACAAGAACTGTCTTAGCGAAAGGCTTCTTGAGGGTAAATCTGTAACTCTGTGAAGTGATTTCACAGAACACAAAGAAGTTTCTCAGGAAGATCTTTCTGTTTGTTATCAGAGGATATTTCCTTTGGCCCTATAGTTTTCAAAGGAATCCCAAATATCTGCTCTCAGATTCCACACAAATAAGGTTAGCAAAGAGATCCAGGAAATACAGATGTAACTCTGTGAGTGGAAATCACACATCACAGAGTAGTTTCTCAGAAAGCTTCTTTCCAGATTTCATCTGAGGATATTTCCTTTTTCACCGTAGCCCTCTATGGGCTTCCAAATATCACTTTGCCAATTCCACAAGAACTGTCTTAGCGAAAGGCTTCTTGAGGGGAAAGCTGTAACTCTCTGAGATGATTTCACAGAACACAAAGAAGTTTCTCAGAAAGCTTCTTTCTCTTTGTTATCGGAGGATATTTCCTTTGGCCTTATAGTCTTCAAAGGGATACGAAATATCTGTTCTAAGATTCCACAGAAATATGGCTAGAAAAGAGATCAACGAAATACAGATGTAATTCTTTGAGATGAATTAACAGAACACTAAGGAGTTTCTCAGAAAGCTTCTTTCCAGATTTCATCTGAGGATATTTCATTTTTCACCATACCCCTCTATTGATTTCCAAATATCACTTTGCCCATTCCACAAGAACTGTCTTAGGGAAAGGCTTCTTGAGGGCAAAGCTGTAACTCTGTGAGATGATTTCACAGAACACAAAGAAGTTTCTCAGAAAGCTTCTTTATCTTTGTTATCGGAGGATATTTCCTTTGGCCCTATAGACTTCAAAGGGATCCGGAATATCTGTTCTCATATTCCACAGAAATAAGGCTAGTAAAGAGATCCATGAAATACAGATGTAACTCTGTGAGATGAATTAACAGAACACTAAGCAGTTTCTCAGAAAGCTTCTTTCCAGATTTCATCTGAGGATATTTTCTTTTTCAAAATGGCCCTCTAAGGGCTTCCAAATATCACTTTGCCAATTCCACAAGAACTGTCTTAGCGAAGGGCTTCTTGAGGGGAAAGCTGTAACTCTGTGAGATGATTTCATAGAACACAAAGAAGTTTCTCAGAAAGCTTCTTTCTCTTTGTTATCGGAGGATATTTACTTTGGCCCTATAGACTTCAAAGGGATCCGAAATATCTGTTCTCAGATTCCACAGAAATAAGGCTAGCAAAGAGATCCACGAAATACAGATGTAACTCTGTGAGATGAATTAACAGAACACTAAGCAGTTTCTCAGAAAGCTTCTTTCCAGATTTCATCTGATGATATTTCCTTTTTCAATATAGCCCTCTAGGAGCTTCCAAATATCACTTTGCCAATTCCTCAAGAACTGTCTTAGCGAAAGGCTTCTTGAGGGGAAAGCTGTAACTCTGTGAGATGATTTCACAGAACACAAAGAAGTTTCTCAGGAAGCTTCTTTCTCTTTGTTATCGGAGGATATTTCCTTTGGCCCTATAGTCTTCAAAGGGATCCGAAATATCTGTTCTCAGATTCCACAGAAATAAGGCTACCCAAGAGATCCACGAAATTCAGATGTACCTCTGTGAGTGGAAGTCACACATCTCAGAGCAGGTTCTCAGAAAGATTCTTTCCAGATTTCATCTGAGGATATTTCCTTTTTCACCATTGCCCTCTATGGGCTTCCAAATATGACTTTGCCAATTCCTCAAGAACTGTCTTTGCGAAAGGCTTCTTGAGGGGAAAGCTGTAACTCTGTCAGATGATTTCACAGAACACAAAGAAGTTTCTCAGAAAGCTTCTTTCTCTTTGTTATCGGAGGATATTTTCTTTGGCCCTATAGACTTCAAAGGGATCCGAAATATCTCTTCTCAGATTCCACAGAAAAAAGGCTAGCAAAGAGATCCACGAAATACAGATGTAACTCTGTGAGATGAATTAACAGAACACTAAGCAGTTTCTCAGAAAGCTTCTTTACATATTTCATCTGAGGATATTTCCTTTTTCACCATCGCCCTCTATGGGCTTCCAAATATCACTTTGCCAATTCCACAAGAACTGTCTTAGCGAAAGGCTTCTTGAGGGGAAAGCTGTAACCCTGGGAGTTGATTTCACAGAACACAAAGAAGTTTCTCAGAAAGCTTCTTTCTCTTTGTTATCGGAGGATATTTCCTTTGGCCCTACATCTTCAAAGGGATCCGAAATATCCGTTCTCAGATTCCAGAGAAATAACGCTAGCAAAGAGATCCACGAAATACAGATGTAACTCTGTGAGTGGAAGTCACACATCTCAGAGCAGTTTCTCAGAAAGATTCTTTCCAGATTTCATCTGAGGATATTTCCTTTTTCACCATAGCCCTCTATGGGCTTCCAAATATCGCTTTGCCAATTCCACAAGAACTGTCTCACGGAAAGGCTTCTTGAGGGGAAAGCTGTAACTCTGTGAGATAATTTCACAGAACACAAGAAGTTTCTCAGAAAGCTACTTTCTCTTTGTTATCGGAGGATATTTCCTTTGGCCCTATAGACTTCAAAGGGATCCGAAATATCTGTTCTCAGATTCCACAGAAATACGGCTAGCCAAGAGATCCACGAAATACAGATACAATTCTGTGAGAAGAATTAAAAGAACACCAAGCAGTCTCAGAAAGCTTCTTTCCAGATTTCATCTTAGGATATTTCCTTTTTAACCATAGCCCTCTAAAGGCTTCCAAATATCACTTTGCCAATTCCACAAGAACTGTCTTAGCGAAAGGATTCTTGAGGGGAAAGCTGTAATTCTGTGAGATGATTTCACAGAACACAGAGAAGTTTCTCAGAAAGCTTCTTTCTCTTTGTTATCGGAGGATATTTCCTTTGACCCTTTAGATTTCAAAGGGATCCGAAATATCTGTTCTCAGATTCCACAGAAATAAGGCTAGCCAAGAGATCCAAGAAATTCAGATGTAACTCTGTGAGTGGAAGTCACACATCTCAGAGCAGTTTCTCTGAAAGCTTCTTTCCAGATTTCATCTGAGAATATTTCCTTTTTCACCATAGCCCTCTATGGGCTTCCAAATATCACTTTGCCCATTCCACAAGAACTGTCTTAGCGAAAGGCTTCTTGAGGGTAAAGCTGTAACTCTGGGAGATGATTTCACAGAACACAAAGAAGTTTCTCAGAAAGCTTCTTTCTCTTTCTTATCGGAGGATATTTCCTTTGGCCCTATAGCCTTCAAAGGGATCCGAAATATCCGTTCTCAGATTCCACAGATACAACGCTAGCAAAGAGATCCACGATATACAGATGTAACTCTCTGAGTGGAAGTCACACACCTCAGAGCAGTTTCTCAGAAAGATTCTTTCCAGATTTCATCTGAGGATATGTCCTTTTTCACCATAGCCCTCTATGGGCTTCCAAATATCACTTTGCCAATTCCAGAAGAACTGTCTTAGCGAAAGGCTTCTTGAGGGGAAAGCTGTAACTCTGTGAGGTGATTTCACAGAACACAAAGAAATTTCTCAGAAAGCTTCTTTCTCTTTGTTATCGGAGGATATCTCCTTTGGCCCTATAGACTTCAAAGGGATCCGAGGTATCTGTTCTCAGATTCCACAGAAATAAGGCTAGCAAAGAGATCCACGAAATACAGACGTAACTCTGTGAGATGAATTAACAGAACACTAAGCAGTTTCTCAGAAAGCTTCTTTCCAGATTTCACCAGAGGATATGTCCTTTTTCACCATAGCCCTCTAAAGGCTTCCAAATATCACTTTGCCAATTCCACAAGAACTGTCTTAGTGAAAGGCTTCTTGAGGGGAAAGCTGTAACTCTGTGAGATGATTTCACAGAACACAAAGAAGTTTCTCAGAAAGCTTCTTTCTCTTTGTTATCGGAGGATATTTCCTTTGGCCCTATAGACTTCAAAGGGATCCGAAATATCTGTTCTCAGATTCCACAGAAATAAGGCTAGCAAAGAGATCCACGAAATACAGATGTAACTCTGTGAAATGAGTTAACAGAACACTAAGCAGTTTCTCGTAAAGCTGCTTTCCAGATTTCATGTGAGGATATTTCCTTTTCCCCATGGCCCACTATGGTCTTCCAAATATCTCTTTACCAATTCCACAAGACCTGTCTGAGCAAAAGGCTTCTTGAGGGGAAAGCTGTAACTCTGGGAGATGATTTCGCAGAACACAAAGAAGTTTCTCAGAAAGCTTCTTTCTCTTTGTTATCGGAGGATATTTCCTTTGGCCCTTTAGACTTCAAAGGGATCCGAAATATCCGTTCTCAGATTCCGCAGAAATAACGCAAGCAAAGAGATCCACGAAATACAGATGTAACTCTGTGAGTGGAAGTCACACATCTCAGAGCAGTTTCTCAGAAAGCTTCTTTCCAGATTTCATCTGAGGGTATTTCCTTTTTCACCAAACCCCTCTATGGACTTCCAAATATCACTTTGCCAATTCCACAAGAACTGTCTTAGGGAAAGGCTTCTTGAGGGCTAAGCTGTAACTCTGTGAGATGATTTCATAGAACACAAAGAAGATTCTCAGAAAGCTTCTTTCTCTTTGTTATCGGAGGATATTGCCTGTGGCCCTGTAGACTTCAAAGGGATCCGAAATATCTGTTCTCAGATTCCACAGAAATAAGGCTAGCAAAGAGATTCACGAAATGCAGATGTAACTCTGTGAGATGAATTAACAGAACACTAAGCAGTTTCTCAGAAAGCTTCTTTCCAGATTTCATCTGAGGATATTTCCTTTTTCACCATAGCCCTCTATGGGCTTCCAAATATCACTTTGCCAATTCCTCAAGAACTGTCTTAGCGAAAGGCTTCTTGAGGGGAAAGCTGTAACTCTGTGAGATGATTTCACGGAACACAAAGAAGTCCCTCATGAAGCTTCTTTCTCTTTGTTATCGGAGGATATTTCCTTTGGCCCTATAGACTTCAAAGGGATCCGAAATATCTGTTCTCATATTCCAAAGAAATAAGACTAGCAAAGAGATCCACGAAATACAGATATAATTCTGTGAGATGAATTAACAGAACACTAAGCAGTTTCTCAGAAAGCTTCTTTCCAGATTTCATCTGAGGATATTTCCTTTTTCACCATACCACTCTATGGACTTCCAAATATCACTTTGCCAATTCCACAAGAACTGTCTTAGGGAAAGGCTTCTTGAGGGCAAAGCTGTAACTCTGTGAGATGATTTCACAGAACACAAAGAAGTTTCTCAGAAAGCTTCTTTATCTTTGTTATCGGAGGATATTTCCTTTGGCCTTATAGACTTCAAAGGGATCCGGAATATCTGTTCTCATATTCCACAGAAATAAGGCTAGTAAAGAGATCCATGAAATACAGATGTAACTCTGTGAGATGAATTAACAGAACACTAAGCAGTTTCTCAGAAAGCTTCTTTCCAGATTTCATCTGAGGATATTTTCTTTTTCAAAATAGCCCTCTAAGGGCTTCCAATTATCACTTTGCCAATTCCACAGAACTGTCTTAGCGAAAGGCTTCTTGAGGGGAAAGCTGTAACTATGTGAGATGATTTCATAGAACACAAAGAAGTTTCTCAGAAAGCTTCTTTCTCTTTGTTATCGGAGGATATTTACTTTGGCCCTATAGACTTCAAAGGGATCCGAAATATCTGTTCTCAGATTCCACAGAAATAAGGCTAGCAAAGAGATCCACGAAATACAGATGTAACTCTGTGAGATGAATTAACAGAACACTAAGCAGTTTCTCAGAAAGCTTCTTTACAGATTTCATCTGAGGATATTTCCTTTTTCACCATAGCCCTCTAGGGGCTTCCAAATATCACTTTGCCAATTCCACAAGAACTGTCTTAGCGAAAGGCTTCTTGAGGGTAAATCTGTAACTCTGTGAAGTGATTTCACAGAACACAAAGAAGTTTCTCAGGAAGATCTTTCTGTTTGTTATCAGAGGATATTTCCTTTGGCCCTATAGTTTTCAAAGGAATCCCAAATATCTGCTCTCAGATTCCACACAAATAAGGTTAGCAAAGAGATCCAGGAAATACAGATGTAACTCTGTGAGTGGAAATCACACATCACAGAGTAGTTTCTCAGAAAGCTTCTTTCCAGATTTCATCTGAGGATATTTCCTTTTTCACCGTAGCCCTCTATGGGCTTCCAAATATCACTTTGCCAATTCCACAAGAACTGTCTTAGCGAAAGGCTTCTTGAGGGGAAAGCTGTAACTCTCTGAGATGATTTCACAGAACACAAAGAAGTTTCTCAGAAAGCTTCTTTCTCTTTGTTATCGGAGGATATTTCCTTTGGCCTTATAGTCTTCAAAGGGATACGAAATATCTGTTCTAAGATTCCACAGAAATATGGCTAGAAAAGAGATCAACGAAATACAGATGTAATTCTTTGAGATGAATTAACAGAACACTAAGGAGTTTCTCAGAAAGCTTCTTTCCAGATTTCATCTGAGGATATTTCATTTTTCACCATACCCCTCTATTGATTTCCAAATATCACTTTGCCCATTCCACAAGAACTGTCTTAGGGAAAGGCTTCTTGAGGGCAAAGCTGTAACTCTGTGAGATGATTTCACAGAACACAAAGAAGTTTCTCAGAAAGCTTCTTTATCTTTGTTATCGGAGGATATTTCCTTTGGCCCTATAGACTTCAAAGGGATCCGGAATATCTGTTCTCATATTCCACAGAAATAAGGCTAGTAAAGAGATCCATGAAATACAGATGTAACTCTGTGAGATGAATTAACAGAACACTAAGCAGTTTCTCAGAAAGCTTCTTTCCAGATTTCATCTGAGGATATTTTCTTTTTCAAAATGGCCCTCTAAGGGCTTCCAAATATCACTTTGCCAATTCCACAAGAACTGTCTTAGCGAAGGGCTTCTTGAGGGGAAAGCTGTAACTCTGTGAGATGATTTCATAGAACACAAAGAAGTTTCTCAGAAAGCTTCTTTCTCTTTGTTATCGGAGGATATTTACTTTGGCCCTATAGACTTCAAAGGGATCCGAAATATCTGTTCTCAGATTCCACAGAAATAAGGCTAGCAAAGAGATCCACGAAATACAGATGTAACTCTGTGAGATGAATTAACAGAACACTAAGCAGTTTCTCAGAAAGCTTCTTTCCAGATTTCATCTGATGATATTTCCTTTTTCAATATAGCCCTCTAGGAGCTTCCAAATATCACTTTGCCAATTCCTCAAGAACTGTCTTAGCGAAAGGCTTCTTGAGGGGAAAGCTGTAACTCTGTGAGATGATTTCACAGAACACAAAGAAGTTTCTCAGGAAGCTTCTTTCTCTTTGTTATCGGAGGATATTTCCTTTGGCCCTATAGTCTTCAAAGGGATCCGAAATATCTGTTCTCAGATTCCACAGAAATAAGGCTACCCAAGAGATCCACGAAATTCAGATGTACCTCTGTGAGTGGAAGTCACACATCTCAGAGCAGGTTCTCAGAAAGATTCTTTCCAGATTTCATCTGAGGATATTTCCTTTTTCACCATTGCCCTCTATGGGCTTCCAAATATGACTTTGCCAATTCCTCAAGAACTGTCTTTGCGAAAGGCTTCTTGAGGGGAAAGCTGTAACTCTGTCAGATGATTTCACAGAACACAAAGAAGTTTCTCAGAAAGCTTCTTTCTCTTTGTTATCGGAGGATATTTTCTTTGGCCCTATAGACTTCAAAGGGATCCGAAAATCTCTTCTCAGATTCCACAGAAAAAAAGGCTAGCAAAGAGATCCACGAAATACAGATGTAACTCTGTGAGATGAATTAACAGAACACTAAGCAGTTTCTCAGAAAGCTTCTTTACATATTTCATCTGAGGATATTTCCTTTTTCACCATCGCCCTCTATGGGCTTCCAAATATCACTTTGCCAATTCCACAAGAACTGTCTTAGCGAAAGGCTTCTTGAGGGGAAAGCTGTAACCCTGGGAGTTGATTTCACAGAACACAAAGAAGTTTCTCAGAAAGCTTCTTTCTCTTTGTTATCGGAGGATATTTCCTTTGGCCCTACAGTCTTCAAAGGGATCCGAAATATCCGTTCTCAGATTCCAGAGAAATAACGCTAGCAAAGAGATCCACGAAATACAGATGTAACTCTGTGAGTGGAAGTCACACATCTCAGAGCAGTTTCTCAGAAAGATTCTTTCCAGATTTCATCTGAGGATATTTCCTTTTTCACCATAGCCCTCTATGGGCTTCCAAATATCGCTTTGCCAATTCCACAAGAACTGTCTCACGGAAAGGCTTCTTGAGGGGAAAGCTGTAACTCTGTGAGATAATTTCACAGAACACAAGAAGTTTCTCAGAAAGCTACTTTCTCTTTGTTATCGGAGGATATTTCCTTTGGCCCTATAGACTTCAAAGGGATCCGAAATATCTGTTCTCAGATTCCACAGAAATACGGCTAGCCAAGAGATCCACGAAATACAGATACAATTCTGTGAGAAGAATTAAAAGAACACCAAGCAGTCTCAGAAAGCTTCTTTCCAGATTTCATCTTAGGATATTTCCTTTTTAACCATAGCCCTCTAAAGGCTTCCAAATATCACTTTGCCAATTCCACAAGAACTGTCTTAGCGAAAGGATTCTTGAGGGGAAAGCTGTAATTCTGTGAGATGATTTCACAGAACACAGAGAAGTTTCTCAGAAAGCTTCTTTCTCTTTGTTATCGGAGGATATTTCCTTTGACCCTTTAGATTTCAAAGGGATCCGAAATATCTGTTCTCAGATTCCACAGAAATAAGGCTAGCCAAGAGATCCAAGAAATTCAGATGTAACTCTGTGAGTGGAAGTCACACATCTCAGAGCAGTTTCTCTGAAAGCTTCTTTCCAGATTTAATCTGAGAATATTTCCTTTTTCACCATAGCCCTCTAAGGGCTTCCAAATATCACTTTGCCCATTCCACAAGAACTGTCTTAGCGAAAGGCTTCTTGAGGGTAAAGCTGTAACTCTGGGAGATGATTTCACAGAACACAAAGAAGTTTCTCAGAAAGCTTCTTTCTCTTTCTTATCGGAGGATATTTCCTTTGGCCCTATAGCCTTCAAAGGGATCCGAAATATCCGTTCTCAGATTCCACAGATACAACGCTAGCAAAGAGATCCACGATATACAGATGTAACTCTCTGAGTGGAAGTCACACACCTCAGAGCAGTTTCTCAGAAAGATTCTTTCCAGATTTCATCTGAGGATATGTCCTTTTTCACCATAGCCCTCTATGGGCTTCCAAATATCACTTTGCCAATTCCAGAAGAACTGTCTTAGCGAAAGGCTTCTTGAGGGGAAAGCTGTAACTCTGTGAGGTGATTTCACAGAACACAAAGAAATTTCTCAGAAAGCTTCTTTCTCTTTGTTATCGGAGGATATCTCCTTTGGCCCTATAGACTTCAAAGGGATCCGAGGTATCTGTTCTCAGATTCCACAGAAATAAGGCTAGCAAAGAGATCCACGAAATACAGACGTAACTCTGTGAGATGAATTAACAGAACACTAAGCAGTTTCTCAGAAAGCTTCTTTCCAGATTTCACCAGAGGATATGTCCTTTTTCACCATAGCCCTCTAAAGGCTTCCAAATATCACTTTGCCAATTCCACAAGAACTGTCTTAGTGAAAGGCTTCTTGAGGGGAAAGCTGTAACTCTGTGAGATGATTTCACAGAACACAAAGAAGTTTCTCAGAAAGCTTCTTTCTCTTTGTTATCGGAGGATATTTCCTTTGGCCCTATAGACTTCAAAGGGATCCGAAATATCTGTTCTCAGATTCCACAGAAATAAGGCTAGCAAAGAGATCCACGAAATACAGATGTAACTCTGTGAAATGAGTTAACAGAACACTAAGCAGTTTCTCGTAAAGCTGCTTTCCAGATTTCATGTGAGGATATTTCCTTTTCCCCATGGCCCACTATGGTCTTCCAAATATCTCTTTACCAATTCCACAAGACCTGTCTGAGCAAAAGGCTTCTTGAGGGGAAAGCTGTAACTCTGGGAGATGATTTCGCAGAACACAAAGAGGTTTCTCAGAAAGCTTCTTTCTCTTTGTTATCGGAGGATATTTCCTTTGGCCCTTTAGACTTCAAAGGGATCCGAAATATCCGTTCTCAGATTCCGCAGAAATAACGCAAGCAAAGAGATCCACGAAATACAGATGTAACTCTGTGAGTGGAAGTCACACATCTCAGAGCAGTTTCTCAGAAAGCTTCTTTCCAGATTTCATCTGAGGGTATTTCCTTTTTCACCAAACCCCTCTATGGACTTCCAAATATCACTTTGCCAATTCCACAAGAACTGTCTTAGGGAAAGGCTTCTTGAGGGCTAAGCTGTAACTCTGTGAGATGATTTCATAGAACACAAAGAAGATTCTCAGAAAGCTTCTTTCTCTTTGTTATCGGAGGATATTGCCTGTGGCCCTGTAGACTTCAAAGGGATCCGAAATATCTGTTCTCAGATTCCACAGAAATAAGGCTAGCAAAGAGATTCACGAAATGCAGATGTAACTCTGTGAGATGAATTAACAGAACACTAAGCAGTTTCTCAGAAAGCTTCTTTCCAGATTTCATCTGAGGATATTTCCTTTTTCACCATAGCCCTCTATGGGCTTCCAAATATCACTTTGCCAATTCCTCAAGAACTGTCTTAGCGAAAGGCTTCTTGAGGGGAAAGCTGTAACTCTGTGAGATGATTTCACGGAACACAAAGAAGTCTCTCATGAAGCTTCTTTCTCTTTGTTATCGGAGGATATTTCCTTTGGCCCTATAGACTTCAAAGGGATCCGAAATATCTGTTCTCATATTCCAAAGAAATAAGACTAGCAAAGAGATCCACGAAATACAGATATAATTCTGTGAGATGAATTAACAGAACACTAAGCAGTTTCTCAGAAAGCTTCTTTCCAGATTTCATCTGAGGATATTTCCTTTTTCACCATACCACTCTATGGACTTCCAAATATCACTTTGCCAATTCCACAAGAACTGTCTTAGGGAAAGGCTTCTTGAGGGCAAAGCTGTAACTCTGTGAGATGATTTCACAGAACACAAAGAAGTTTCTCAGAAAGCTTCTTAATCTTTGTTATCGGAGGATATTTCCATTGGCCCTATAGACTTCAAAGGGATCCGGAATATCTGTTCTCATATTCCACAGAAATAAGGCTAGTAAAGAGATCCATGAAATACAGATGTAACTCTGTGAGATGAATTAACAGAACACTAAGCAGTTTCTCAGAAAGCTTCTTTCCAGATTTCATCTGAGGATATTTTCTTTTTCAAAATAGCCCTCTAAGGGCTTCCAATTATCACTTTGCCAATTCCACAGAACTGTCTTAGCGAAAGGCTTCTTGAGGGGAAAGCTGTAACTATGTGAGATGATTTCATAGAACACAAAGAAGTTTCTCAGAAAGCTTCTTTCTCTTTGTTATCGGAGGATATTTACTTTGGCCCTATAGACTTCAAAGGGATCCGAAATATCTGTTCTCAGATTCCACAGAAATAAGGCTAGCAAAGAGATCCACGAAATACAGATGTAACTCTGTGAGATGAATTAACAGAACACTAAGCAGTTTCTCAGAAAGCTTCTTTACAGATTTCATCTGAGGATACTTCCTTTTTCACCATAGCCCTCTAGGGGCTTCCAAATATCACTTTGCCAATTCCACAAGAACTGTCTTAGCGAAAGGCTTCTTGAGGGTAAATCTGTAACTCTGTGAAGTGATTTCACAGAACACAAAGAAGTTTCTCAGGAAGATCTTTCTGTTTGTTATCAGAGGATATTTCCTTTGGCCCTATAGTTTTCAAAGGAATCCCAAATATCTGCTCTCAGATTCCACACAAATAAGGTTAGCAAAGAGATCCAGGAAATACAGATGTAACTCTGTGAGTGGAAGTCACACATCACAGAGTAGTTTCTCAGAAAGCTTCTTTCCAGATTTCATCTGAGGATATTTCCTTTTTCACCGTAGCCCTCTATGGGCTTCCAAATATCACTTTGCCAATTCCACAAGAACTGTCTTAGCGAAAGGCTTCTTGAGGGGAAAGCTGTAACTCTCTGAGATGATTTCACAGAACACAAAGAAGTTTCTCAGAAAGCTTCTTTCTCTTTGTTATCGGAGGATATTTCCTTTGGCCTTATAGTCTTCAAAGGGATACGAAATATCTGTTCTAAGATTCCACAGAAATATGGCTAGAAAAGAGATCAACGAAATACAGATGTAATTCTTTGAGATGAATTAACAGAACACTAAGGAGTTTCTCAGAAAGCTTCTTTCCAGATTTCATCTGAGGATATTTCATTTTTCACCATACCCCTCTATTGATTTCCAAATATCACTTTGCCCATTCCACAAGAACTGTCTTAGGGAAAGGCTTCTTGAGGGCAAAGCTGTAACTCTGTGAGATGATTTCACAGAACACAAAGAAGTTTCTCAGAAAGCTTCTTTATCTTTGTTATCGGAGGATATTTCCTTTGGCCCTATAGACTTCAAAGGGATCCGGAATATCTGTTCTCATATGCCACAGAAATAAGGCTAGTAAAGAGATCCATGAAATACAGATGTAACTCTGTGAGATGAATTAACAGAACACTAAGCAGTTTCTCAGAAAGCTTCTTTCCAGATTTCATCTGAGGATATTTTCTTTTTCAAAATGGCCCTCTAAGGGCTTCCAAATATCACTTTGCCAATTCCACAAGAACTGTCTTAGCGAAGGGCTTCTTGAGGGGAAAGCTGTAACTCTGTGAGATGATTTCATAGAACACAAAGAAGTTTCTCAGAAAGCTTCTTTCTCTTTGTTATCGGAGGATATTTACTTTGGCCCTATAGACTTGAAAGGGATCCGAAATATCTGTTCTCAGATTCCACAGAAATAAGGCTAGCAAAGAGATCCACGAAATACAGATGTAACTCTGTGAGATGAATTAACAGAACACTAAGCAGTTTCTCAGAAAGCTTCTTTCCAGATTTCCTCTGAGGATATTTCCTTTTTCACCATAGCCCTCTAGGGGCTTCCAAATATCACTTTGCCAATTCCACAAGAACTGTCTTAGCGAAAGGCTTCTTGAGGGTAAATCTGTAACTCTGTGAAGTGATTTCGCAGAACACAAAGAAGTTTCTCAGGAAGATCTTTCTGTTTGTTATCAGAGGATATTTCCTTTGGCCCTATAGTTTTCAAAGGAATCCCAAATATCTGCTCTCAGATTCCACACAAATAAGGTTAGCAAAGAGATCCAGGAAATACAGATGTAACTCTGTGAGTGGAAGTCACACATCACAGAGTAGTTTCTCAGAAAGCTTCTTTCCAGATTTCATCTGAGGATATTTCCTTTTTCACCGTAGCCCTCTATGGGCTTCCAAATATCACTTTGCCAATTCCACAAGAACTGTCTTAGCGAAAGGCTTCTTGAGGGGAAAGCTGTAACTCTGTGAGATGATTTCACAGAACACAAAGAAGTTTCTCAGAAAGCTTCTTTCTCTTTGTTATCGGAGGATATTTCCTTTGGCCTTATAGACTTCAAAGGGATACGAAATATCTGTTCTAAGATTCCACAGAAATATGGCTAGAAAAGAGATCAACGAAATACAGATGTAATTCTGTGAGATGAATTAACAGAACACTAAGCAGTTTCTCAGAAAGCTTCTTTCCAGATTTCATCTGAGGATATTTCATTTTTCACCATACCCCTCTATGGATTTCCAAATATCACTTTGCCAATTCCACAAGAACTGTCTTAGGGAAAGGCTTCTTAAGGGCAAAGCTGTAACTCTGTGAGATGATTTCACAGAACACAAAGAAGTTTCTCAGAAAGCTTCTTTCTCTTTGTTATCGCAGGATATTTCCTTTGGCCCTGTAGACTTCTAAGGGATCCGAAATATCTGTTCTCATATTCCAAAGAAATAAGGCTAGCAAAGAGATCCATGAAATACAGATATAATTCTGTGGGATGAATTAACAGAACACTAAGCAGTCTCAGAATGCTTCTTTCCGGATTTCATCTGAGGATATTTCCTTTTTCACCATAGTCCTCCATGGGCTTCCAAATATCACTTTGCCAATTCCACAAGAACTGCCTTAGCGAAAGGCTTCTTGAGGGGAAAGCTGTAACTCTGTGAGATGATTTCACGGAACACAAAGAAGTCTCTCAGGAAGCTTCTTTCTCTTTGTTATCGGAGGATATTTCCTTTGGCCCTATAGACTTCAAAGGGATCCGAAATATCTGTTCTCATATTCCAGAGAAATAAGGCTAGCAAAGAGATCCACGAAATACAGATATAATCCTGTGAGATGAATTAACAGAACACTAAGCAGTCTCAGAAAGCTTCTTTCCACATTTCATCTGAGGATATTTCCTTTTTCACCATAGCCCTCTATGGGATTCCAAATATCACTTTGCCAATTCCACAAGAACTGTCTTAGCGAAAGGCTTCTTGAGGGGAAAGCTGTAACTCTGTGAGGTGATTTCACAGAACACAAAGAAGTTTCTCAGGAAGATTCTTTCTCTTTGTTATCGGAGGATATTTCCTTTGGCCCTGTAGTTTTCAAAGGGATCCCAAATATCTGTTCTCAGATTCCACACAAATAAGGTTAGCAAAGAGATCCAGGAAATACAGATGTAACTCTGTGAGTGGAAGTCACACATCACAGAGTAGTTTCTCATAAAGCTTCTTTCCAGATTTCATCTGAGGATATTTCCTTTTTCACATAGCCCTCTATGGGCTTCCAAATATCACTTTGCCAATTCCACAAGAACTGTCTTAGCGAAAGGCTTCTTGAGGGGAAAGCTGTAACTCTGTGAGATGATTTCACAGAACACAAAGCAGTTTCTCAGAAAGCTTCTTTCTCTTTGTTATCGGAGGATATTTCCTTTGGCCCTATAAACTTCAAAGGGATACGAAATATCTGTTCTCAGATTCCACAGAAATATGGCTAGCAAAGAGATCAACGAAATACAGATGTAATTCTCTGAGATGAATTAACAGAACACTAAGCAGTTTCTCAGAAAGCTTCTTTCCAGATTTCATCTGAGGATATTTCCTTTTTCACCATACCACTCTATGGACTTCCAAATATCACTTTGCCAATTCCACAAGAACTGTCTTAGGGAAAGGCTTCTTGAGGGCAAAGCTGTAACTCTGTGAGATGATTTCACAGAACACAAAGAAGTTTCTGAGAAAGCTTCTTTATCTTTGTTATCGGAGGATATTTCCTTTGGCCCTATAGACTTCAAAGGGATCCGAAATATCTGTTCTCATATTCCACAGAAATAAGGCTAGTAAAGAGATCCATGAAATACAGATGTAACTCTGTGAGATGAATTAACAGAACACTAAGCAGTTTCTCAGAAAGCTTCTTTCCAGATTTCATCTGAGGATATTTTCTTTTTCACCATAGCCCTCTAAGGGCTTCCAAATATCACTTTGCCAATTCCACAAGAACTGTCTTAGCGAAAGGCTTCTTGAGGCGAAAGCTGTAACTCTGTGAGATGATTTCATAGAACACAAAGAAGTTTCTCAGAAAGCTTCTTTCTCTTTGTTATCGGAGGATATTTCCTTTGGCCCTATAGACTTCAAAGGGATCCGAAATATCTGTTCTCATATTCCAAAGAAATAAGACTAGCAAAGAGATCCACGAAATACAGATATAATTCTGTGAGATGAATTAACAGAACACTAAGCAGTTTCTCAGAAAGCTTCTTTCCAGATTTCATCTGAGGATATTTCCTTTTTCACCATACCACTCTATGGACTTCCAAATATCACTTTGCCAATTCCACAAGAACTGTCTTAGGGAAAGGCTTCTTGAGGGCAAAGCTGTAACTCTGTGAGATGATTTCACAGAACACAAAGAAGTTTCTCAGAAAGCTTCTTTATCTTTGTTATCGGAGGATATTTACTTTGGCCCTATAGACTTCAAAGGGATCCGAAATATCTGTTCTCAGATTCCACAGAAATAAGGCTAGCAAAGAGATCCACGAAATACAGATGTAACTCTGTGAGATGAATTAACAGAACACTAAGCAGTTTCTCAGAAAGCTTCTTTACAGATTTCATCTGAGGATATTTCCTTTTTCACCATAGCCCTCTAGGGGCTTCCAAATATCACTTTGCCAATTCCACAAGAACTGTCTTAGCGAAAGGCTTCTTGAGGGTAAATCTGTAACTCTGTGAAGTGATTTCACAGAACACAAAGAAGTTTCTCAGGAAGATCTTTCTGTTTGTTATCAGAGGATATTTCCTTTGGCCCTATAGTTTTCAAAGGAATCCCAAATATCTGCTCTCAGATTCCACACAAATAAGGTTAGCAAAGAGATCCAGGAAATACAGATGTAACTCTGTGAGTGGAAGTCACACATCACAGAGTAGTTTCTCAGAAAGCTTCTTTCCAGATTTCATCTGAGGATATTTCCTTTTTCACCGTAGCCCTCTATGGGCTTCCAAATATCACTTTGCCAATTCCACAAAAACTGTCTTAGCGAAAGGCTTCTTGAGGGGAAAGCTGTAACTCTCTGAGATGATTTCACAGAACACAAAGAAGTTTCTCAGAAAGCTTCTTTATCTTTGTTATCGGAGGATATTTACTTTGGCCTTATAGACTTCAAAGGGATCCGAAATATCTGTTCTCAGATTCCACAGAAATAAGGCTAGCAAAGAGATCCACGAAATACAGATGTAACTCTGTGAGATGAATTAACAGAACACTAAGCAGTTTCTCAGAAAGCTTCTTTACAGATTTCATCTGAGGATATTTCCTTTTTCACCATAGCCCTCTAGGGGCTTCCAAATATCACTTTGCCAATTCCACAAGAACTGTCTTAGCGAAAGGCTTCTTGAGGGTAAATCTGTAACTCTGTGAAGTGATTTCACAGAACACTAAGAAGTTTCTCAGGAAGATCTTTCTGTTTGTTATCAGAGGATATTTCCTTTGGCCCTATAGTTTTCAAAGGAATCCCAAATATCTGCTCTCAGATTCCACACAAATAAGGTTAGCAAAGAGATCCAGGAAATACAGATGTAACTCTGTGAGTGGAAGTCACACATCACAGAGTAGTTTCTCAGAAAGCTTCTTTCCAGATTTCATCTGAGGATATTTCCTTTTTCACCGTAGCCCTCTATGGGCTTCCAAATATCACTTTGCCAATTCCACAAAAACTGTCTTAGCGAAAGGCTTCTTGAGGGGAAAGCTGTAACTCTCTGAGATGATTTCACAGAACACAAAGAAGTTTCTCAGAAAGCTTCTTTCTCTTTGTTATCGGAGGATATTTCCTTTGGCCTTATAGTCTTCAAAGGGATACGAAATATCTGTTCTAAGATTCCACAGAAATATGGCTAGAAAAGAGATCAACGAAATACAGATGTAATTCTTTGAGATGAATTAACAGAACACTAAGGAGTTTCTCAGAAAGCTTCTTTCCAGATTTCATCTGAGGATATTTCATTTTTCACCATACCCCTCTATTGATTTCCAAATATCACTTTGCCCATTCCACAAGAACTGTCTTAGGGAAAGGCTTCTTGAGGGCAAAGCTGTAACTCTGTGAGATGATTTCACAGAACACAAAGAAGTTTCTCAGAAAGCTTCTTTATCTTTGTTATCGGAGGATATTTCCTTTGGCCCTATAGACTTCAAAGGGATCCGGAATATCTGTTCTCATATTCCACAGAAATAAGGCTAGTAAAGAGATCCATGAAATACAGATGTAACTCTGTGAGATGAATTAACAGAACACTAAGCAGTTTCTCAGAAAGCTTCTTTCCAGATTTCATCTGAGGATATTTTCTTTTTCAAAATGGCCCTCTAAGGGCTTCCAAATATCACTTTGCCAATTCCACAAGAACTGTCTTAGCGAAAGGCTTCTTGAGGGGAAAGCTGTAACTCTGTGAGATGATTTCACAGAACACAAAGAAGTTTCTCAGAAAGCTTCTTTCTCTTTGTTATCGGAGGATATTTCCTTTGGCCTTATAGACTTCAAAGGGATACGAAATATCTGTTCTAAGATTCCACAGAAATATGGCTAGAAAAGAGATCAACGAAATACAGATGTAATTCTGTGAGATGAATTAACAGAACACTAAGCAGTTTCTCAGAAAGCTTCTTTCCAGATTTCATCTGAGGATATTTCATTTTTCACCATACCCCTCTATGGATTTCCAAATATCACTTTGCCAATTCCACAAGAACTGTCTTAGGGAAAGGCTTCTTAAGGGCAAAGCTGTAACTCTGTGAGATGATTTCACAGAACACAAAGAAGTTTCTGAGAAAGCTTCTTTATCTTTGTTATCGGAGGATATTTCCTTTGGCCCTATAGACTTCAAAGGGATCCGAAATATCTGTTCTCATATTCCACAGAAATAAGGCTAGTAAAGAGATCCATGAAATACAGATGTAACTCTGTGAGATGAATTAACAGAACACTAAGCAGTTTCTCAGAAAGCTTCTTTCCAGATTTCATCTGAGGATATTTTCTTTTTCACCATAGCCCTCTAAGGGCTTCCAAATATCACTTTGCCAATTCCACAAGAACTGTCTTAGCGAAAGGCTTCTTGAGGCGAAAGCTGTAACTCTGTGAGATGATTTCATAGAACACAAAGAAGTTTCTCAGAAAGCTTCTTTCTCTTTGTTATCGGAGGATATTTCCTTTGGCCCTATAGACTTCAAAGGGATCCGAAATATCTGTTCTCATATTCCAAAGAAATAAGACTAGCAAAGAGATCCACGAAATACAGATATAATTCTGTGAGATGAATTAACAGAACACTAAGCAGTTTCTCAGAAAGCTTCTTTCCAGATTTCATCTGAGGATATTTCCTTTTTCACCATACCACTCTATGGACTTCCAAATATCACTTTGCCAATTCCACAAGAACTGTCTTAGGGAAAGGCTTCTTGAGGGCAAAGCTGTAACTCTGGGAGATGATTTCACAGAACACAAAGAAGTTTCTCAGAAAGCTTCTTTATCTTTGTTATCGGAGGATATTTCCTTTGGCCCTATAGACTTCAAAGGGATCCGGAATATCTGTTCTCATATTCCACAGAAATAAGGCTAGTAAAGAGATCCATGAAATACAGATGTAACTCTGTGAGATGAATTAACAGAACACTAAGCAGTTTCTCAGAAAGCTTCTTTCCAGATTTCATCTGAGGATATTTTCTTTTTCAAAATAGCCCTCTAAGGGCTTCCAATTATCACTTTGCCAATTCCACAGAACTGTCTTAGCGAAAGGCTTCTTGAGGGGAAAGCTGTAACTATGTGAGATGATTTCATAGAACACAAAGAAGTTTCTCAGAAAGCTTCTTTCTCTTTGTTATCGGAGGATATTTACTTTGGCCCTATAGACTTCAAAGGGATCCGAAATATCTGTTCTCAGATTCCACAGAAATAAGGCTAGCAAAGAGATCCACGAAATACAGATGTAACTCTGTGAGATGAATTAACAGAACACTAAGCAGTTTCTCAGAAAGCTTCTTTACAGATTTCATCTGAGGATATTTCCTTTTTCACCATAGCCCTCTAGGGGCTTCCAAATATCACTTTGCCAATTCCACAAGAACTGTCTTAGCGAAAGGCTTCTTGAGGGTAAATCTGTAACTCTGTGAAGTGATTTCACAGAACACAAAGAAGTTTCTCAGGAAGATCTTTCTGTTTGTTATCAGAGGATATTTCCTTTGGCCCTATAGTTTTCAAAGGAATCCCAAATATCTGCTCTCAGATTCCACACAAATAAGGTTAGCAAAGAGATCCAGGAAATACAGATGTAACTCTGTGAGTGGAAGTCACACATCACAGAGTAGTTTCTCAGAAAGCTTCTTTCCAGATTTCATCTGAGGATATTTCCTTTTTCACCGTAGCCCTCTATGGGCTTCCAAATATCACTTTGCCAATTCCACAAGAACTGTCTTAGCGAAAGGCTTCTTGAGGGGAAAGCTGTAACTCTCTGAGATGATTTCACAGAACACAAAGAAGTTTCTCAGAAAGCTTCTTTCTCTTTGTTATCGGAGGATATTTCCTTTGGCCTTATAGTCTTCAAAGGGATACGAAATATCTGTTCTAAGATTCCACAGAAATATGGCTAGAAAAGAGATCAACGAAATACAGATGTAATTCTTTGAGATGAATTAACAGAACACTAAGGAGTTTCTCAGAAAGCTTCTTTCCAGATTTCATCTGAGGATATTTCATTTTTCACCATACCCCTCTATTGATTTCCAAATATCACTTTGCCCATTCCACAAGAACTGTCTTAGGGAAAGGCTTCTTGAGGGCAAAGCTGTAACTCTGTGAGATGATTTCACAGAACACAAAGAAGTTTCTCAGAAAGCTTCTTTATCTTTGTTATCGGAGGATATTTCCTTTGGCCCTATAGACTTCAAAGGGATCCGGAATATCTGTTCTCATATTCCACAGAAATAAGGCTAGTAAAGAGATCCATGAAATACAGATGTAACTCTGTGAGATGAATTAACAGAACACTAAGCAGTTTCTCAGAAAGCTTCTTTCCAGATTTCATCTGAGGATATTTTCTTTTTCAAAATGGCCCTCTAAGGGCTTCCAAATATCACTTTGCCAATTCCACAAGAACTGTCTTAGCGAAAGGCTTCTTGAGGGGAAAGCTGTAACTCTGTGAGATGATTTCACAGAACACAAAGAAGTTTCTCAGAAAGCTTCTTTCTCTTTGTTATCGGAGGATATTTCCTTTGGCCTTATAGACTTCAAAGGGATACGAAATATCTGTTCTAAGATTCCACAGAAATATGGCTAGAAAAGAGATCAACGAAATACAGATGTAATTCTGTGAGATGAATTAACAGAACACTAAGCAGTTTCTCAGAAAGCTTCTTTCCAGATTTCATCTGAGGATATTTCATTTTTCACCATACCCCTCTATGGATTTCCAAATATCACTTTGCCAATTCCACAAGAACTGTCTTAGGGAAAGGCTTCTTAAGGGCAAAGCTGTAACTCTGTGAGATGATTTCACAGAACACAAAGAAGTTTCTCAGAAAGCTTCTTTCTCTTTGTTATCGGAGGATATTTCCTTTGGCCCTGTAGACTTCTAAGGGATCCGAAATATCTGTTCTCATATTCCAAAGAAATAAGGCTAGCAAAGAGATCCATGAAATACAGATATAATTCTGTGGGATGAATTAACAGAACACTAAGCAGTCTCAGAATGCTTCTTTCCGGATTTCATCTGAGGATATTTCCTTTTTCACCATAGTCCTCCATGGGCTTCCAAATATCACTTTACCAATTCCACAAGAACTGCCTTAGCGAAAGGCTTCTTGAGGGGAAAGCTGTAACTCTGTGAGATGATTTCACGGAACACAAAGAAGTCTCTCAGGAAGCTTCTTTCTCTTTGTTATCGGAGGATATTTCCTTTGGCCCTATAGACTTCAAAGGGAACCGAAATATCTGTTCTCATATTCCAGAGAAATAAGGCTAGCAAAGAGATCCACGAAATACAGATATAATCCTGTGAGATGAATTAACAGAACACTAAGCAGTCTCAGAAAGCTTCTTTCCACATTTCATCTGAGGATATTTCCTTTTTCACCATAGCCCTCTATGGGATTCCAAATATCACTTTGCCAATTCCACAAGAACTGTCTTAGCGAAAGGCTTCTTGAGGGGAAAGCTGTAACTCTGTGAGGTGATTTCACAGAACACAAAGAAGTTTCTCAGGATGATTCTTTCTCTTTGTTATCGGAGGATATTTCCTTTGGCCCTGTAGTTTTCAAAGGGATCCCAAATATCTGTTCTCAGATTCCACACAAATAAGGTTAGCAAAGAGATCCACGAAATACAGATGTAACTCTGTGAGTGGAAGTCACACATCACAGAGTAGTTTCTCATAAAGCTTCTTTCCAGATTTCATCTGAGGATATTTCCTTTTTCACATAGCCCTCTATGGGCTTCCAAATATCACTTTGCCAATTCCACAAGAACTGTCTTAGCGAAAGGCTTCTTGAGGGGAAAGCTGTAACTCTGTGAGATGATTTCACAGAACACAAAGCAGTTTCTCAGAAAGCTTCTTTCTCTTTGTTATCGGAGGATATTTCCTTTGGCCCTATAAACTTCAAAGGGATACGAAATATCTGTTCTCAGATTCCACAGAAATATGGCTAGCAAAGAGATCAACGAAATACAGATGTAACTCTGTGAGATGAATTAACAGAACACTAAGCAGTTTCTCAGAAAGCTTCTTTCCAGATTTCATCTGAGGATATTTTCTTTTTCACCATAGCCCTCTAAGGGCTTCCAAATATCACTTTGCCAATTCCACAAGAACTGTCTTAGCGAAAGGCTTCTTGAGGCGAAAGCTGTAACTCTGTGAGATGATTTCATAGAACACAAAGAAGTTTCTCAGAAAGCTTCTTTCTCTTTGTTATCGGAGGATATTTCCTTTGGCCCTATAAACTTCAAAGGGATCCGAAATATCTGTTCTCAGATTCCACAGAAATAAGGCTAGCAAAGAGATCCACGAAATACAGATGTAACTCTGTGAGATGAATTAACAGAACACTAAGCAGTTTCTCAGAAAGCTTCTTTCCAGATTTCATCAGAGGATATTTCCTTTTTAACCATAGCCCTCTAGGGGCTTCCAAATATCACTTTGCCAATTCCACAAGAACCGTCTTAGCGAAAGGCTTCTTGAGGGTAAATCTGTAACTCTGTGAAGTGGTTTCACAGAACACAAAGAAGTTTCTCAGGAAGATCTTTCTGTTTGTTATCAGAGGATATTTCCTTTGGCCCTATAGATTTCAAAGGAATCCCAAATATCTGCTCTCAGATTCCACATAAATAAGGTTAGCAAAGAGATACACGAAATACAGATGTAACTCTGTGAGTGGAAGTCACACATCACAGAGTAGTTTCTCAGAAAGCTTCTTTCCAGATTTCATCTGAGGATATTTCCGTTTGCACCGTAGCCCTCTATGGGCTTCCAAATATCACTTTGCCAATTCCACAAGAAGTGTCTTAGCGAAAGGCTTCTTGAGGGGAAAGCTGTAACTCTGTGAGATGATTTCACAGAACACAAAGAAGTTTCTCACAAAGCTTCTTTCTCTTTTTTATCGGAGGATATTTCCTTTGGCCTTATTGACTTCAAAGGGATACGAAATATCTGTTCTAAGATTTCACAGAAATATGGCTAGCAAACAGATCAACGAAATACAGATGCAATTCTGTGAGATGAATTAACAGAACACTAAGCAGTTTCTCGGAAATCTTCTTTCCAGATTTCATCTGAGGATATTTCCTTTTTCACCATACCCCTCTATGGATTTCCAAATATCACTTTGCCAATTCCACAAGAACTGTCTTAGGGAAGGCTTCTTGAGGGGAAAGCTGTAACTCTGTGAGATGATTTCACAGAACACAAAAAAGTTTCTCAGGAAGCTTCTTTCTCTTTGTTATCGGAGGATATTTCCTTTGGCCCTATACTTTTCAAAGGGATCCCAAATATCTGTTCTCAGATTCCACACAAATAAGGTTAGCAAAGAGATCCACGAAATACAGATGTAACTCTGTGAGTGGAAGTCACACATCACAGAGTAGTTTCTCAGAAAGCTTCTTTCCAGATTTCATCTGAGGATATTTCCTTTTTCACAGAGCCCTCTATGGGCTTCCAAATATCACTTTGCCAATTCCACAAGAACTGTCTTAGCGAAAGGCTTCTTGAGGGGAAAGCTGTAACTCTGTGAGATGATTTCACAGAACACAAAGAAGTTTCTCAGAAAGCTTCTTTCTCTTTGTTATCGGAGGATATTTCCTTTGGCCCTATAAACTTCAAAGGGATACGAAATATCTGTTCTCAGATTCCACAGAAATATGGCTAGCAAAGAGATCAACGAAATACAGATGTAATTCTCTGAGATGAATAAACAGAACACTAAGCAGTTTCTCAGAAAGCTTCTTTCCAGATTTCATCTGAGGATATTTCCTTTTTCACCATACCACTCTATGGACTTCCAAATATCACTTTGCCAATTCCACAAGAACTGTCTTAGGGAAAGGCTTCTTGAGGGCAAAGCTGTAACTCTGTGAGATGATTTCACAGAACACAAAGAAGTTTCTCAGAAAGCTTCTTTCTCTTTGTTATCGGAGGATATTTCCTTTGGCCCTATAGACTTCAAAGGGATCCGGAATATCTGTTCTCATATTCCACAGAAATAAGGCTAGTAAAGAGATCCATGAAATACAGATGTAACTCTGTGAGATGAATTAACAGAACACTAAGCAGTTTCTCAGAAAGCTTCTTTCCAGATTTCATCTGAGGATATTTTCTTTTTCACCATAGCCCTCTAAGGGCTTCCAAATATCACTTTGCCAATTCCACAAGAACTGTCTTAGCGAAGGGCTTCTTGAGGGGAAAGCTGTAACTCTGTGAGATGATTTCATAGAACACAAAGAAGTTTCTCAGAAAGCTTCTTTCTCTTTGTTATCGGAGGATATTTACTTTGGCCCTATAGACTTCAAAGGGATCCGAAATATCTGTTCTCAGATTCCACAGAAATAAGGCTAGCAAAGAGATCCACAAAATACAGATGTAACTCTGTGAGATGAATTAACAGAACACTAAGCAGTTTCTCAGAAAGCTTCTTTACAGATTTCATCTGAGGATATTTCCTTTTTCACCATAGCCCTCCAGGGGCTTCCAAATATCACTTTGCCAATTCCACAAGAACTGTCTTAGCGAAAGGCTTCTTGAGGGTAAATCTGTAACTCTGTGAAGTGATTTCACAGAACACAAAGAAGTTTCTCAGGAAGATCTTTCTGTTTGTTATCAGAGGATATTTCCTTTGGCCCTATAGTTTTCAAAGGAATCCCAAATATCTGCTCTCAGATTCCACACAAATAAGGTTAGAAAAGAGATCCACGAAATACAGATGTAACTCTGTGAGTGGAAGTCACACATCACAGAGTAGTTTCTCAGAAAGCTTCTTTCCAGATTTCATCTGAGGATATTTCCTTTTTCACCGTAGCCCTCTATGGGCTTCCAAATATCACTTTGCCAATTCCACAAGAACTGTCTTAGCGAAAGGCTTCTTGAGGGGAAAGCTGTAACTCTGTGAGATGATTTCACAGAACACAAAGAAGTTTCTCAGAAAGCTTCTTTCTCTTTGTTATCGGAGGATATTTCCTTTGGCCTTATAGACTTCAAAGGGATACGAAATATCTGTTCTAAGGTTCCACAGAAATATGGCTAGAAAAGAGATCAACGAAATACAGATGTAATTCTGTGAGATGAATTAACAGAACACTAAGCAGTTTCTCAGAAAGCTTCTTTCCCGATTTCATCTGAGGATATTTCCTTTTTCACCATACCACTCTATGGATTTCCAAATATCACTTTCCAAATTCCACAAGAACTGTCTTAGGAAAAGGCTTCTTGAGGGAAAAGCTGTAACTCTGTGAGATGATTTCACAGAACACAAAGAAGTTTCTCAGAAAGCTTCTTTCTCTTTGTTATCGGAGGATATTGCCTGTGGCCCTTTAGACTTCAAAGGGATCCGAAGTATCTGTTCTCATATTCCAGAGAAATAAGGCTAGCAAAGAGATCCACGAAATACAGATATAATTCTGTGAGATGAATTAACAGAACACTAAGCAGTCTCAGAAAGCTTCTTTCCAGATTTCATCTGAGGATATTTCCTTTTTCACCATAGCCCTCTATGGGATTCCAAATATCACTTTGCCAATTCCACAAGAACTGTCTTAGAGAAAGGCTTCTTGAGGGGAAAGCTGTAACTCTGTGAGGTGATTTCACAGAACACAAAGAAGTTTCTCAGGAAGATTCTTTCTCTTTGTTATCGGAGGATATCTCCTTTGGCCCTATAGACTTCAAAGGGATCCGAAATATCTGTTCTCAGATTCCACAGCAATATGGCCAGCAAAGAGATCCACGAAATACAGACGTAACTCTGTGAGATGAATTAACAGAACACTAAGCAGTTTCTCAGAAAGCTTCTTTCCAGATTTCATCTGAGGATATTTACTTTGTCACCATAGCCCTCTATGGGCTTCCAAATATCACTTTGCCAATTCCACAAGAACTGTCTTAGCGAAAGGCTTCTTGAGGGGAAAGCTGTAACTCTGGGAGATGATTTCACAGAACACAAAGAAGTTTCTCAGGAAGCTTCTTTCTCTTTGTTATCGGAGGATATTTCCTTTGGCCCTATAGTTTTCAAAGGGATCCCAAATATCTGTTCTCAGATTCCACACAAATAAGTTTAGCAAAGAGATCCACGAAATACAGATGTAACTCTGTGAGTGGAAGTCACACATCACAGAGTAGTTTCTCAGAAAGCTTCTTTCCAGATTTCATCTGAATATATTTCCTTTTTCACATAGCCCTCTATGGGCTTCCAAATATCACTTTGCCAATTCCACAAGAACTGTCTTAGCGAAAGGCTTCTTGAGGGCAAAGCTGTAACTCTGTGAGATGATTTCACAGAACACAAAGAAGTTTCTCAGAAAGCTTCTTTCTCTTTGTTATCGGAGGATATTGCCTGTGGCCCTTTAGACTTCAAAGGGATCCGAAATATCTGTTCTCATATTCCAGAGAAATAAGGCTAGCAAAGAGATCCACGAAATACAGATATAATTCTGTGAGATGAATTAACAGAACACTAAGCAGTCTCAGAAAGCTTCTTTATAGATTTCATCTGAGGATATTTCCTTTTTCAACATAGCCCTCTATGGGATTCCAAATATCACTTTGCCAATTCCACAAGAACTGTCTTAGCGAAAGGCTTCTTGAGGGGATAGCTGTAACTCTGTGAGGTGATTTCACAGAACACAAAGAAGTTTCTCAGGAAGATTCTTTCTCTTTGTTATCAGAGGATATCTCCTTTGGCCCTATAGACTTCAAAGGGATCCGAAATATCTGTTCTCAGATTCCACAGAAATATGGCTAGCAAAGGGATCCACGATATAGAGTTATAACTCTGTGAGATGAATTAACAGAACACTAAGAATTTTCTCAGAAAGCTTCTTTCCAGATTTCATCTGAGGATATTTCCTTTTTCACCATAAACCTCTATGGGCTTCCAAATATCACTTTGCCGATTCCACAAGAACTGTCTTAGCGAAAGGATTCTTGAGGGGAAAGCTGTAACTCTGTGAGATTATTTCACAGAACACAAAGAAGTTTTTCAGGAAGCTTCTTTCTCTTTGTTATCGGAGGATATTTCCTTAGGCCCTATAGTCTTCAAAGGGATCCGAAATATCTGTTCTCAATTTCCACAGAAATAAGGCTATCAAGGAGCTCCACGAAATACAGATGTAACTCTGTGAGTGGAAGTCACACATCACGAGTAGTTTCTCAGAAAGCTTCTTTCCAGATTTCATCTGAGGATATTTCCTTTTTCACCATAGCCCTCTATGGGCTTCCAAATATCACTTTGCCAAATCCTCAAGAACTGTCTTAGCGAAAGGATTCTTGAGGGGAAAGCTGTAACTCTGTGAGATGATTTAAGAGAACACAAAGAAGGTTCTCAGGAAGCTTCTTTCTCTTTGTTATCGGAGGATATTTCCTTTGGCCCTATAGTCTTCAAAGGGATACGAAATATCCGTTCTCAGATTCCACAGAAATAAGGCTAGCAAAGAGATCCACGAAATAGAGATGTAACTCTGTGTGTGGAAGTCACACATCACAGAGCAGTTTCTCAGAAAGCTTCTTTCCAGATTCCATCTGAGGATATTTCCTTTTTCACCATAGCCCTCTATGGGCTTCCAAATATCACCTTGCCAGTTCCACAAGAACTTTCTTAGCGAAAGACTTCTTCAGGGGAGTGCTGTAACTCTGTAAGATGATTTCACAGAACACAAAGAAGTTTCTCAGAAAGCTTCTTTCTCTTTGTTATCGGAGGATATTTCCTTTGGCCCTATAGACTTCAAAGGGATCCGAAATATCCGTTCTCAGATTCCACAGAAATAAGGCTAGCAAAGAGATCCACGAAATACAGATGTAACTCTGTGAGATGAATCAACAGAACACTTAGCAGTTTCTCTGAAAGCTTCTTTCCAGATTTTATCTGAGGATATTTCCTTTTTCACCGTAGCCCTCTATGGGCTTCCAAATATCACTTTGCCCATTCCTCAGGGACTGTCTTAGCGAAAGGCTACTTGAGGGGAAAGCTGTAACTCTGTGAGATGATTTCTCAGAACACAAAGAAGTTTCTCAGAAAGCTTCTTTCTCTTTGTTATCGGAGGATATTTCCTTTGGCCCTGTAGACTTCAAAGGGATCCGAAATATCCGTTCTCAGATTCCACAGAAATAAGGCTAGCAAAGAGATCCACGAAATACAGATAAATCTCTGTGAGTGGAAGTCACACATCACAGAGCAGTTTCTCAGAAAGCTTCTTTCCAGATTTCATCTGAGGATATTTCCTTTTTCACCATAGACCTCTATGGGCTTCCAAATATCACTTTGCAAATTCCACAAGAACTGTCTTAGCGAAAGGCTTCTTGAGGGGAAAGCTGGAACTCTGTGAGATGATTTCAAAGAACACAAAGAAGTTTCTGAGGAAGCTTCATTCTCTTTGTTATCGGAGGATATTTCCTTTGGCCCTATAGCCTTCAAAGGGATCCGAAATATCTGTTCTCATATTCCACAGAAATAAGGCTAGCAAAGAGATCCACGAAATACAGAAGTAACTCTGTGAGTCGAAGTCACACATTACAGAGTAGTTTTTCAGAAAGCTTCTTTAAAGATTTCATCTGAGGATATTTCCTTTTCCACCATAGCCCTCTATGGGTTTCCAAATATCACTTGGCAATTCCACAAGAACTGTCTAAGTGAAAGGCTTCTTGAGGGGAAAGCTGTAACTCTGTGAGATGATTTCACAGAACACAAAGAAGTTCCTCAGAAAGCTTCTTTCTCTTTGTTATTGGAGGATATTTCCTGTGGCCCTGAAGACTTCAATGGTATCTGAAATATCTGTTCTCAGATTCCACAGAAATAAGGCTAGCAAAGAGATCCACGAAATACATATAAATCTCTGTGAGTGGAAGTCACACATCACAGAGCAGTTTCTCAGAAAGCTTCTTTCCAGATTTCATCTGAGGATATTTCCTTTTTCACCATAGCCCTCTATGGGATTCCAAATATCACTTTGCCAATTCCACAAGAACTGTCTTAGCGAAAGGCTTCTTGAGGGGATAGCTGTAACTCTGTGAGGTGATTTCACAGAACACAAAGAAGTTTCTCAGGAAGATTCTTTCTCTTTGTTATCAGAGGATATCTCCTTTGGCCCTATAGACTTCAAAGGGATCCGAAATATCTGTTCTCAGATTCCACAGAAATATGGCTAGCAAAGGGATCCACGATATAGAGTTATAACTCTGTGAGATGAATTAACAGAACACTAAGAATTTTCTCAGAAAGCTTCTTTCCAGATTTCATCTGAGGATATTTCCTTTTTCACCATAAACCTCTATGGGCTTCCAAATATCACTTTGCCGATTCCACAAGAACTGTCTTAGCGAAAGGATTCTTGAGGGGAAAGCTGTAACTCTGTGAGATTATTTCACAGAACACAAAGAAGTTTTTCAGGAAGCTTCTTTCTCTTTGTTATTGGAGGATATTTCCTTAGGCCCTATAGTCTTCAAAGGGATCCGAAATATCTGTTCTCAATTTCCACAGAAATAAGGCTAGCAAGGAGCTCCACGAAATACAGATGTAACTCTGTGAGTGGAAGTCACACATCACGAGTAGTTTCTCAGAAATCTTCTTTCCAGATTTCATCTGAGGATATTTCCTTTTTCACCATAGCCCTCTATGGGCTTCCAAATATCACTTTGCCAAATCCTCAAGAACTGTCTTAGCGAAAGGATTCTTGAGGGGAAAGCTGTAACTCTGTGAGATGATTTAAGAGAACACAAAGAAGGTTCTCAGGAAGCTTCTTTCTCTTTGTTATCGGAGGATATTGCCTGTGGCCCTTTAGACTTCAAAGGGATCCGAAATATCTGTTCTCAGATTCCACACAAATAAGGTTAGCAAAGAGATCCACGAAATACAGATGTAACTCTGTGAGTGGAAGTCACACATCACAGAGGAGTTTCTCAGAAAGCTTCTTTCCAGATTTCATCTGAATATATTTCCTTTTTCACATAGCCCTCTATGGGCTTCCAAATATCACTTTGCCAATTCCACAAGAACTGTCTTAGCGAAAGGCTTCTTGAGGGCAAAGCTGTAACTATGTGAGATGTTTTCACAGAACACACAGAAGTTTCTCAGAAAACTTCTTTCTCTTTGTTATCGGAGGATATCTCCTTTGGCCCTATAGACTTCAAAGGGATCCGAAATATCTGTTCTCAGATTCCACAGAAATATGGCTAACAAATGGATCCACGATATAGAGTTGTAACTCTGTGAGATGAATTAACAGAACACTAAGAATTTTCTCAGAAAGCTTCTTTCCAGATTTCATCTGAGGATATTTCCTTTTTCACCATAGCCCTCTAGGGGCTTCCAAATATCACTTTGCCAATTCCACAAGAACCGTCTTAGCGAAAGGCTTCTTGAGGGTAAATCTGTAACTCTGTGAAGTGGTTTCACAGAACACAAAGAAGTTTCTCAGGAAGATCTTTCTGTTTGTTATCAGAGGATATTTCCTTTGGCCCTATAGATTTCAAAGGAATCCCAAATATCTGCTCTCAGATTCCACATAAATAAGGTTAGCAAAGAGATACACGAAATACAGATGTAACTCTGTGAGTGGAAGTCACACATCACAGAGTAGTTTCTCAGAAAGCTTCTTTCCAGATTTCATCTGAGGATATTTCCGTTTGCACCGTAGCCCTCTATGGGCTTCCAAATATCACTTTGCCAATTCCACAAGAAGTGTCTTAGCGAAAGGCTTCTTGAGGGGAAAGCTGTAACTCTGTGAGATGATTTCACAGAACACAAAGAAGTTTCTCACAAAGCTTCTTTCTCTTTTTTATCGGAGGATATTTCCTTTGGCCTTATTGACTTCAAAGGGATACGAAATATCTGTTCTAAGATTTCACAGAAATATGGCTAGCAAACAGATCAACGAAATACAGATGCAATTCTGTGAGATGAATTAACAGAACACTAAGCAGTTTCTCGGAAATCTTCTTTCCAGATTTCATCTGAGGATATTTCCTTTTTCACCATACCCCTCTATGGATTTCCAAATATCACTTTGCCAATTCCACAAGAACTGTCTTAGGGAAGGCTTCTTGAGGGGAAAGCTGTAACTCTGTGAGATGATTTCACAGAACACAAAAAAGTTTCTCAGGAAGCTTCTTTCTCTTTGTTATCGGAGGATATTTCCTTTGGCCCTATACTTTTCAAAGGGATCCCAAATATCTGTTCTCAGATTCCACACAAATAAGGTTAGCAAAGAGATCCACGAAATACAGATGTAACTCTGTGAGTGGAAGTCACACATCACAGAGTAGTTTCTCAGAAAGCTTCTTTCCAGATTTCATCTGAGGATATTTCCTTTTTCACAGAGCCCTCTATGGGCTTCCAAATATCACTTTGCCAATTCCACAAGAACTGTCTTAGCGAAAGGCTTCTTGAGGGGAAAGCTGTAACTCTGTGAGATGATTTCACAGAACACAAAGAAGTTTCTCAGAAAGCTTCTTTCTCTTTGTTATCGGAGGATATTTCCTTTGGCCCTATAAACTTCAAAGGGATACGAAATATCTGTTCTCAGATTCCACAGAAATATGGCTAGCAAAGAGATCAACGAAATACAGATGTAATTCTCTGAGATGAATAAACAGAACACTAAGCAGTTTCTCAGAAAGCTTCTTTCCAGATTTCATCTGAGGATATTTCCTTTTTCACCATACCACTCTATGGACTTCCAAATATCACTTTGCCAATTCCACAAGAACTGTCTTAGGGAAAGGCTTCTTGAGGGCAAAGCTGTAACTCTGTGAGATGATTTCACAGAACACAAAGAAGTTTCTCAGAAAGCTTCTTTCTCTTTGTTATCGGAGGATATTTCCTTTGGCCCTATAGACTTCAAAGGGATCCGGAATATCTGTTCTCATATTCCACAGAAATAAGGCTAGTAAAGAGATCCATGAAATACAGATGTAACTCTGTGAGATGAATTAACAGAACACTAAGCAGTTTCTCAGAAAGCTTCTTTCCAGATTTCATCTGAGGATATTTTCTTTTTCACCATAGCCCTCTAAGGGCTTCCAAATATCACTTTGCCAATTCCACAAGAACTGTCTTAGCGAAGGGCTTCTTGAGGGGAAAGCTGTAACTCTGTGAGATGATTTCATAGAACACAAAGAAGTTTCTCAGAAAGCTTCTTTCTCTTTGTTATCGGAGGATATTTACTTTGGCCCTATAGACTTCAAAGGGATCCGAAATATCTGTTCTCAGATTCCACAGAAATAAGGCTAGCAAAGAGATCCACAAAATACAGATGTAACTCTGTGAGATGAATTAACAGAACACTAAGCAGTTTCTCAGAAAGCTTCTTTACAGATTTCATCTGAGGATATTTCCTTTTTCACCATAGCCCTCCAGGGGCTTCCAAATATCACTTTGCCAATTCCACAAGAACTGTCTTAGCGAAAGGCTTCTTGAGGGTAAATCTGTAACTCTGTGAAGTGATTTCACAGAACACAAAGAAGTTTCTCAGGAAGATCTTTCTGTTTGTTATCAGAGGATATTTCCTTTGGCCCTATAGTTTTCAAAGGAATCCCAAATATCTGCTCTCAGATTCCACACAAATAAGGTTAGAAAAGAGATCCACGAAATACAGATGTAACTCTGTGAGTGGAAGTCACACATCACAGAGTAGTTTCTCAGAAAGCTTCTTTCCAGATTTCATCTGAGGATATTTCCTTTTTCACCGTAGCCCTCTATGGGCTTCCAAATATCACTTTGCCAATTCCACAAGAACTGTCTTAGCGAAAGGCTTCTTGAGGGGAAAGCTGTAACTCTGTGAGATGATTTCACAGAACACAAAGAAGTTTCTCAGAAAGCTTCTTTCTCTTTGTTATCGGAGGATATTTCCTTTGGCCTTATAGACTTCAAAGGGATACGAAATATCTGTTCTAAGGTTCCACAGAAATATGGCTAGAAAAGAGATCAACGAAATACAGATGTAATTCTGTGAGATGAATTAACAGAACACTAAGCAGTTTCTCAGAAAGCTTCTTTCCCGATTTCATCTGAGGATATTTCCTTTTTCACCATACCACTCTATGGATTTCCAAATATCACTTTCCAAATTCCACAAGAACTGTCTTAGGAAAAGGCTTCTTGAGGGAAAAGCTGTAACTCTGTGAGATGATTTCACAGAACACAAAGAAGTTTCTCAGAAAGCTTCTTTCTCTTTGTTATCGGAGGATATTGCCTGTGGCCCTTTAGACTTCAAAGGGATCCGAAGTATCTGTTCTCATATTCCAGAGAAATAAGGCTAGCAAAGAGATCCACGAAATACAGATATAATTCTGTGAGATGAATTAACAGAACACTAAGCAGTCTCAGAAAGCTTCTTTCCAGATTTCATCTGAGGATATTTCCTTTTTCACCATAGCCCTCTATGGGATTCCAAATATCACTTTGCCAATTCCACAAGAACTGTCTTAGAGAAAGGCTTCTTGAGGGGAAAGCTGTAACTCTGTGAGGTGATTTCACAGAACACAAAGAAGTTTCTCAGGAAGATTCTTTCTCTTTGTTATCGGAGGATATCTCCTTTGGCCCTATAGACTTCAAAGGGATCCGAAATATCTGTTCTCAGATTCCACAGCAATATGGCCAGCAAAGAGATCCACGAAATACAGACGTAACTCTGTGAGATGAATTAACAGAACACTAAGCAGTTTCTCAGAAAGCTTCTTTCCAGATTTCATCTGAGGATATTTACTTTGTCACCATAGCCCTCTATGGGCTTCCAAATATCACTTTGCCAATTCCACAAGAACTGTCTTAGCGAAAGGCTTCTTGAGGGGAAAGCTGTAACTCTGGGAGATGATTTCACAGAACACAAAGAAGTTTCTCAGGAAGCTTCTTTCTCTTTGTTATCGGAGGATATTTCCTTTGGCCCTATAGTTTTCAAAGGGATCCCAAATATCTGTTCTCAGATTCCACACAAATAAGTTTAGCAAAGAGATCCACGAAATACAGATGTAACTCTGTGAGTGGAAGTCACACATCACAGAGTAGTTTCTCAGAAAGCTTCTTTCCAGATTTCATCTGAATATATTTCCTTTTTCACATAGCCCTCTATGGGCTTCCAAATATCACTTTGCCAATTCCACAAGAACTGTCTTAGCGAAAGGCTTCTTGAGGGCAAAGCTGTAACTCTGTGAGATGATTTCACAGAACACAAAGAAGTTTCTCAGAAAGCTTCTTTCTCTTTGTTATCGGAGGATATTGCCTGTGGCCCTTTAGACTTCAAAGGGATCCGAAATATCTGTTCTCATATTCCAGAGAAATAAGGCTAGCAAAGAGATCCACGAAATACAGATATAATTCTGTGAGATGAATTAACAGAACACTAAGCAGTCTCAGAAAGCTTCTTTATAGATTTCATCTGAGGATATTTCCTTTTTCAACATAGCCCTCTATGGGATTCCAAATATCACTTTGCCAATTCCACAAGAACTGTCTTAGCGAAAGGCTTCTTGAGGGGATAGCTGTAACTCTGTGAGGTGATTTCACAGAACACAAAGAAGTTTCTCAGGAAGATTCTTTCTCTTTGTTATCAGAGGATATCTCCTTTGGCCCTATAGACTTCAAAGGGATCCGAAATATCTGTTCTCAGATTCCACAGAAATATGGCTAGCAAAGGGATCCACGATATAGAGTTATAACTCTGTGAGATGAATTAACAGAACACTAAGAATTTTCTCAGAAAGCTTCTTTCCAGATTTCATCTGAGGATATTTCCTTTTTCACCATAAACCTCTATGGGCTTCCAAATATCACTTTGCCGATTCCACAAGAACTGTCTTAGCGAAAGGATTCTTGAGGGGAAAGCTGTAACTCTGTGAGATTATTTCACAGAACACAAAGAAGTTTTTCAGGAAGCTTCTTTCTCTTTGTTATCGGAGGATATTTCCTTAGGCCCTATAGTCTTCAAAGGGATCCGAAATATCTGTTCTCAATTTCCACAGAAATAAGGCTATCAAGGAGCTCCACGAAATACAGATGTAACTCTGTGAGTGGAAGTCACACATCACGAGTAGTTTCTCAGAAAGCTTCTTTCCAGATTTCATCTGAGGATATTTCCTTTTTCACCATAGCCCTCTATGGGCTTCCAAATATCACTTTGCCAAATCCTCAAGAACTGTCTTAGCGAAAGGATTCTTGAGGGGAAAGCTGTAACTCTGTGAGATGATTTAAGAGAACACAAAGAAGGTTCTCAGGAAGCTTCTTTCTCTTTGTTATCGGAGGATATTTCCTTTGGCCCTATAGTCTTCAAAGGGATACGAAATATCCGTTCTCAGATTCCACAGAAATAAGGCTAGCAAAGAGATCCACGAAATAGAGATGTAACTCTGTGTGTGGAAGTCACACATCACAGAGCAGTTTCTCAGAAAGCTTCTTTCCAGATTCCATCTGAGGATATTTCCTTTTTCACCATAGCCCTCTATGGGCTTCCAAATATCACCTTGCCAGTTCCACAAGAACTTTCTTAGCGAAAGACTTCTTCAGGGGAGTGCTGTAACTCTGTAAGATGATTTCACAGAACACAAAGAAGTTTCTCAGAAAGCTTCTTTCTCTTTGTTATCGGAGGATATTTCCTTTGGCCCTATAGACTTCAAAGGGATCCGAAATATCCGTTCTCAGATTCCACAGAAATAAGGCTAGCAAAGAGATCCACGAAATACAGATGTAACTCTGTGAGATGAATCAACAGAACACTTAGCAGTTTCTCTGAAAGCTTCTTTCCAGATTTTATCTGAGGATATTTCCTTTTTCACCGTAGCCCTCTATGGGCTTCCAAATATCACTTTGCCCATTCCTCAGGGACTGTCTTAGCGAAAGGCTACTTGAGGGGAAAGCTGTAACTCTGTGAGATGATTTCTCAGAACACAAAGAAGTTTCTCAGAAAGCTTCTTTCTCTTTGTTATCGGAGGATATTTCCTTTGGCCCTGTAGACTTCAAAGGGATCCGAAATATCCGTTCTCAGATTCCACAGAAATAAGGCTAGCAAAGAGATCCACGAAATACAGATAAATCTCTGTGAGTGGAAGTCACACATCACAGAGCAGTTTCTCAGAAAGCTTCTTTCCAGATTTCATCTGAGGATATTTCCTTTTTCACCATAGACCTCTATGGGCTTCCAAATATCACTTTGCAAATTCCACAAGAACTGTCTTAGCGAAAGGCTTCTTGAGGGGAAAGCTGGAACTCTGTGAGATGATTTCAAAGAACACAAAGAAGTTTCTGAGGAAGCTTCATTCTCTTTGTTATCGGAGGATATTTCCTTTGGCCCTATAGCCTTCAAAGGGATCCGAAATATCTGTTCTCATATTCCACAGAAATAAGGCTAGCAAAGAGATCCACGAAATACAGAAGTAACTCTGTGAGTCGAAGTCACACATTACAGAGTAGTTTTTCAGAAAGCTTCTTTAAAGATTTCATCTGAGGATATTTCCTTTTCCACCATAGCCCTCTATGGGTTTCCAAATATCACTTGGCAATTCCACAAGAACTGTCTAAGTGAAAGGCTTCTTGAGGGGAAAGCTGTAACTCTGTGAGATGATTTCACAGAACACAAAGAAGTTCCTCAGAAAGCTTCTTTCTCTTTGTTATTGGAGGATATTTCCTGTGGCCCTGAAGACTTCAATGGTATCTGAAATATCTGTTCTCAGATTCCACAGAAATAAGGCTAGCAAAGAGATCCACGAAATACATATAAATCTCTGTGAGTGGAAGTCACACATCACAGAGCAGTTTCTCAGAAAGCTTCTTTCCAGATTTCATCTGAGGATATTTCCTTTTTCACCATAGCCCTCTATGGGATTCCAAATATCACTTTGCCAATTCCACAAGAACTGTCTTAGCGAAAGGCTTCTTGAGGGGATAGCTGTAACTCTGTGAGGTGATTTCACAGAACACAAAGAAGTTTCTCAGGAAGATTCTTTCTCTTTGTTATCAGAGGATATCTCCTTTGGCCCTATAGACTTCAAAGGGATCCGAAATATCTGTTCTCAGATTCCACAGAAATATGGCTAGCAAAGGGATCCACGATATAGAGTTATAACTCTGTGAGATGAATTAACAGAACACTAAGAATTTTCTCAGAAAGCTTCTTTCCAGATTTCATCTGAGGATATTTCCTTTTTCACCATAAACCTCTATGGGCTTCCAAATATCACTTTGCCGATTCCACAAGAACTGTCTTAGCGAAAGGATTCTTGAGGGGAAAGCTGTAACTCTGTGAGATTATTTCACAGAACACAAAGAAGTTTTTCAGGAAGCTTCTTTCTCTTTGTTATTGGAGGATATTTCCTTAGGCCCTATAGTCTTCAAAGGGATCCGAAATATCTGTTCTCAATTTCCACAGAAATAAGGCTAGCAAGGAGCTCCACGAAATACAGATGTAACTCTGTGAGTGGAAGTCACACATCACGAGTAGTTTCTCAGAAATCTTCTTTCCAGATTTCATCTGAGGATATTTCCTTTTTCACCATAGCCCTCTATGGGCTTCCAAATATCACTTTGCCAAATCCTCAAGAACTGTCTTAGCGAAAGGATTCTTGAGGGGAAAGCTGTAACTCTGTGAGATGATTTAAGAGAACACAAAGAAGGTTCTCAGGAAGCTTCTTTCTCTTTGTTATCGGAGGATATTGCCTGTGGCCCTTTAGACTTCAAAGGGATCCGAAATATCTGTTCTCAGATTCCACACAAATAAGGTTAGCAAAGAGATCCACGAAATACAGATGTAACTCTGTGAGTGGAAGTCACACATCACAGAGGAGTTTCTCAGAAAGCTTCTTTCCAGATTTCATCTGAATATATTTCCTTTTTCACATAGCCCTCTATGGGCTTCCAAATATCACTTTGCCAATTCCACAAGAACTGTCTTAGCGAAAGGCTTCTTGAGGGCAAAGCTGTAACTATGTGAGATGTTTTCACAGAACACACAGAAGTTTCTCAGAAAACTTCTTTCTCTTTGTTATCGGAGGATATCTCCTTTGGCCCTATAGACTTCAAAGGGATCCGAAATATCTGTTCTCAGATTCCACAGAAATATGGCTAACAAATGGATCCACGATATAGAGTTGTAACTCTGTGAGATGAATTAACAGAACACTAAGAATTTTCTCAGAAAGCTTCTTTCCAGATTTCATCTGAGGATATTTCCTTTTTCACCATAAACCTCTATGGGCTTCCAAATATCACTTTGCCGATTCCACAAGAACTGTCTTAGCGAAAGTCTTCTTGAGAGGAAAGCTGTAACTCTGTGAGATTATTTCACAGAACACAAAGAAGTTTTTCAGGAAGCTTCTTTCTCTTTGTTATCGGAGGATATTTCCTTTGGCCCTATAATCTTCAAAGGGATCCGAAATATCTGTTCTCAGATTCCACAGAAATAAGGCTAGCAAAGAGATCAACGAAATACAGATGTAACTCTGTGAGTGGAAGTCACACATCACGAGTATTTTCTCAGAAAGCTTCTTTCCAGATTTCATCTGAGGATATTTCCTTTTTCACCATAGCCCTCTATTGGCTTCCAAATATCACTTTGCCAAATCCTCAAGAACTGTCTTAGCGAAAGGATTCTTGAGGGGAAAGCTGTAACTCTGTGAGATGATTTCGCAGAACACAAAGAAGTTTCTCAGAAAGCTTCTTTCTCTTTGTTATCAGACGATATTTCCTTTGGCTCTATAGACTTCAAAGGGATCCGAAATATCCGTTCTCAGATTCCACAGAAACAAGGCTAGCAAAGAGATCCACGATATACAGATGTAATGTGCGAGTGGAAGTCACACATCACAGAGTAGTTTCTCAGAAAGCTTCTTTCCAGGTTTCATCTGAGGATATTTCCTTTTCCGCCATAGCCCTTTATGGGCTTTCAAATGTCCCTTTGCCAATTCCTCAAGAACTGTCTTAGCGAAAGGCTTCTTGAGGGGAAGGCTGTAACTCTGTGAGATGATTTCACAGAACACAAAGAAGTTTCTCAGAAAGCTTCTTTCTCTTTGTTATCGGAGGATATTTCCTTTGGCCTTATAGACTTCAAAGGGATACGAAATATCTGTTCTAAGGTTCCACAGAAATATGGCTAGAAAAGAGACCAACGAAATACAGATGTAATTCTGTGAGATGAATTAACAGAACACTAAGCAGTTTCTCAGAAAGTTTCTTTCCCGATTTCATCTGAGGATATTTCCTTTTTCACCATACCCCTCTATGGATTTCCAAATATCACTTTCCCAATTCCACAAGAACTGTCTTAGGGAAAGGCTTCTTGAGGGGAAAGCTGTAACTCTGTGAGATGATTTCACAGAACACAAAGAAGTTTCTCAGAAAGCTTCTTTCTCTTTGTTATCGGAGGATATTGCCTGTGGCCCTTTCGACTTCAAAGGGATCCGAAATATCTGTTCTCATATTCCAGAGAAATAAGGCTAGCAAAGAGATCCACGAAATACAGATATAATTCTGTGAGATGAATTAACAGAACACTAAGCAGTCTCAGAAAGCTTCTTTCCAGATTTCATCTGAGGATATTTCCTTTTTCACCATAGTCCTCTATGGGATTCCAAATATCACTTTGACAATTCCACAAGAACTGTCTTAGCGAAAGGCTTCTTGAGGGGAAAGCTGTAACTCTGTGAGGTGATTTCACAGAACACAAAGAAGTTTCTCAGGAACATTCTTTCTCTTTGTTATCGGAGGATATCTCCTTTGGCCCTATAGACTTCAAAGGGATCCGAAATATCTGTTCTCAGATTCCACAGAAATATGGCTAGCAAAGAGATCCACGAAATACAGACGTAATTCTGTGAGATGAATTAACAGAACACTAAGCAGTTTCTCAGAAAGCTTCTTTCCAGATTTCACCTGAGGATATTTCCTTTTTCACCATAGCCCTCTAAAGGCTTCCAAATATCACTTTGCCAATTCCACAAGAACTGTCTTAGCGAAAGGCTTCTTGAGGGGAAAGCTGTAACTCTGTGAGATGATTTCACAGAACACAAAGAAGTTTCTCAGGAAGCTTCTTTCTCTTTGTTATCGGAGGACATTTCCTTTGGCCCTATAGTCTTCAAAGGGATCCGAAATATCTGTTCTCAATTTCCACAGAAATAAGGCTAGCAAGGAGATCCACGAAATACAGATGTAACTCTGTGAGTGGAAGTCACACATCACGAGTAGTTTCTCAGAAAGCTTCTTTCCAGATTTCATCTGAGGATATTTCCTTTTTCACCATAGCCCTCTATGGGCTTCCAAATATCACTTTGCTAAATCCTCAAGAACTGTCTTAGCGAAAGGATTCTTGAGGGGAAAGCTGTAACTCTGTGAGATGATTTCACAGAACACAAAGAAGGTTCTCAGGAAGCTTCTTTCTCTTTGTTATCGGAGGATATTTCCTTTGGCCCTATAGTCTTCAAAGGGATACGAAATATCCGTTCTCAGATTCCACAGAAATAAGGCTAGCAAAGAGATCCACGAAATAGAGATGTAACTCTGTGTGTGTAAGTCACACATCACAGAGCAGTTTCTCAGAAAGCTTCTTTCCAGATTCCATCTGAGGATATTTCCTTTTTCACCATAGCCCTCTATGGGCTTCCAAATATCACTTTGCCAATTCCACAAGAACTTTCTTAGCGAAAGACTTCTTCAGGGGAGTGCTGTAACTCTGTAAGATGATTTCACATAACACAAAGTAGTTTCTCAGAAAGCTTCTTTCTCTTTGTTATCGGAGGATATTTCCTTTGGCCCTATAGACTTCAAAGGGATCCGAAATATCCGTTCTCAGATTCCACAGAAATAAGGCTAGCAAAGAGATCCACGAAATACAGATGTAACTCTGTGAGATGAATCAACAGAACACTTAGCAGTTTCTCAGAAAGCTTCTTTCCAGATTTTATCTCAGGATATTTCCTTTTTCACCTTAGCCCTCTATGGGCTTCCAAATATCACTTTGCCCATTCCTCAGGGACTGTCTTAGCGAAAGGCTACTTTAGGGGAAAGCTGTAACTCTGTGAGATGATTTCACAGAACACAAAGAAGTTTCTCAGAAAGCTTCTTTCTCTTTGTTATCGGAGGATATTTCCTTTGGCCCGGTAGACTTCAAAGGGATCCGAAATATCCGTTCTCAGATTCCACAGAAATAAGGCTAGCAAAGAGATCCACGAAATACAGATAAATCTCTGTGAGTGGAAGTCACACATCACAGAGCAGTTTCTCAGAAAGCTTCTTTCCAGATTTCATCTGAGGATATTTCCTTTTTCACCATAGACCTCTATGGGCTTCCAAATATCACTTTGCAAATTCCACAAGAACTGTCTTAGCGAAAGGCTTCTTGAGGGGAAAGCTGGAACTCTGTGAGATGATTTCAAAGAACACAAAGAAGTTTCTGAGGAAGCTTCATTCTCTTTGTTATCGGAGGATATTTCCTTTGGCCCTATAGCCTTCAAAGGGATCCGAAATATCTGTTCTCATATTCCACAGAAATAAGGCTAGCAAAGAGATCCACGAAATACAGAAGTAACTCTGTGAGTCGAAGTCACACATCACAGAGTAGTTTTTCAGAAAGCTTCTTTAAAGATTTCATCTGAGGATATTTCCTTTTCCACCATAGCCATCTATGGGTTTCCAAATATCACTTGCCAATTCCACAAGAACTGTCTAAGTGAAAGGCTTCTTGAGGGGAAAGCTGTAACTCTGTGAGATGATTTCACAGAACACAAAGAAGTTCCTCAGAAAACTTCTTTCTCTTTGTTATTGGAGGATATTTCCTGTGGCCCTGAAGACTTCAATGGTATCTGAAATATCTGTTCTCAGATTCCACAGAAATAAGGCTAGCAAAGAGATCCACGAAATACAGATAAATCTCTGTGAGTGGAAGTCACACATCACAGAGCAGTTTCTCAGAAAGCTTCCTTCCAGATTTCATCTGAGGATATTTCCTTTTTCAACATCGCCCTCTATGGGCTTCCAAATATCACTTTGCCAGTTCCACAAGAACTGTCTTAGCGAAAGGCTTCTTGAGGGGAAAGCTGTAACTCTGTGAGATGATTTCACAGAACACAAAGAAGTTTCTCAGAAAGCTTCCTTCTCTTTGTTATGGGAGGATATTTCCTTTGGCCCTATAGACTTCAAAGGTATCCGAAATATCTGTTCTCAGATTCCACAGAAATAAGGCTAGCAAAGAGATCCACCAAATTAAGATGTAATTCTGTGAGATGAATGAACGGAACACTAAGCAGTTTCTCAGAAAGCTTCTTTCCAGATTTCAACTGAGGATATTTCCTTTTCCTCATAGCCCTCTATGGGTTTCCAAATATCACTTTGCCAATTCCACAAGAACTGTCTAAGTGAAAGGCTTCTTGAGGGGAAAGCTGTAACTCTGTGAGATGATTTCACAGAACACAAAGAAGTTCCTCAGAAAGCTTCTTTCTCTTTGTTATCGGAGGATATTTCCTGTGGCCCTGAAGACTTCAAAGTGATCCGAAATAGCTGTTCTCAGATTCCACTGAAATAAGGCTAGCAAAGAGATCCACGAAATACAGATGTAACTCTGTGAGTGGAAGTCACACATCACAGAGTAGTTTCTCAGAAAGCTTCTTTCCAGATTTCATCTGAGGATATTTCCTTTTTCATCATAGCCCTCTATGGGCTTCCAAATATCACTTTGCCAATTCCACAAGAACTGTCTTAGAGAAAGTCTTCTTGAGGGGAAAGATGTAACTCTGTGAGATGATTTCACAGAACACAAAGAAGTTTATCAGAAAGGTCCTTTCTCTTTGTTATCGGAGGATATTTCCTTTATCCCTATAGTCTTCAATGTGATCCGAAATATCTGTTCTCTGATTCCAGAGAAATAAGGCAAGCAAAGAGATCGACGAAATACAGATAAACCTCTGTGAGAGGAAGTCACACATCACAGAGCAGTTTCTCAGAAAGCTCCTTCCAGATTTCATCAAAGGATATTTCGTTTTTCACCATAGCCCTCTATGGGCTTCCAAATATCACTTTGCCAAATCCTCAAGAACTGTCTTAGCGAAAGGATTCTTGAGGGGAAAGCTGTAACTCTGTGAGGTGATTTCGCAGAACACAAAGAAGTTTCTCAGAAAGCTTCTTTCTCTTTGTTATCAGACGATATTTCCTTTGGCTCTATAGACTTCAAAGGGATCCGAAATATCCGTTCTCAGATTCCACAGAAACAAGGCTAGCAAAGAGATCCACGATATACAGATGTAATGTGCGAGTGGAAGTCACACATCACAGAGTAGTTTCTCAGAAAGCTTCTTTCCAGATTTCATCTGAGGATATTTCCTTTTCCGCCATAGCCCTTTATGGGCTTTCAAATGTCCCTTTGCCAATTCCTCAAGAACTGTCTTAGCGAAAGGCTTCTTGAGGGGAAAGCTGTAACTCTGTGAAATGATTTCACAGAACACAAAGAAGTTTCTCAGAAAGCTTCTTTCTCTTTCTTATCGGAAGATATTTCCTTTGGCCCTATAGACTTCAAAGGGATCCTAAATATTCGTTCTCAGATTCCACAGAAATACGGCTAGCAAAGAGATCCACGAAAAACAGAAGTAACTCTGTGAGATGAATCAACAGAAAACTAAGCAGTTTCTCAGAAAGATTCGTTCCAGATTTCATCTGAGGATATTTCCTTTTTCACCGTACCCCTTTATGGGCTTCCAACTATCACTTTGCGCATTCCTCTAGAACTGTCTTAGCGAAAGGCTTCTTGAGGGGAAAGCTGTAACTCTGTGAGATGATTTCACGGAACACAAAGAAGTTTCTCAGAAAACTTCTTTCTCTTTGTTATCGGAGTATATTTCCTTTGGCCCTATAGACTTCAAAGGGATCCGAAATATCCGTTCTCAGATTCCACAGAAATAAGGCTAGCAAAGAGATCCACGAAATACAGATGTAACTCTGTGAGTGGAAGTCACACATCACAGAGCAGTTTCTCAGAAAGGTCCTTTCCAGATTTCATCTGAGGATATTTCCTTTTTCAACATAGACCTCTATGGGCTTCCAAATATCACTTTGCCAATTCCACAAGAACTGTCTTAGCGAAAGGCTTCTTGAGGGGAAAGCTGTAACTCTGTGAGATGATTTCACAGAACACAAAGAAGTTTCTCAGAAAGCTTCTTTCTCTTTGTTATCGGAGGATATTTCCTTTGGCCCTATAGACTTCAAAGGGATCAGAAATATCCGTTCTCAGATTCCACAGAAATAAGGCTAGCAAACAGATCCACGAAATACAGATGTAACTCTGTGAGTGGAAGTCACAGATCACAGAGCAGTTTCTCAGAAAGCTTCTTTCCAGATTTCATCTGAGGATATTTCCTTTTTCACCATAGCCCTCTATGGGCTTCCAAATATCACTTTGCCAATTCCACAAGAACTGTCTTAGCGAAAGTCTTCTTGAGGGGAAAGCTGTAACGCTGTGAGATGATTTCACAGAACACAAAGAAGATTCTCAGGAAGCTTCTTTCTCTTTGTTATCGGAGGATAATTCCTTTGGCCCTACAGTTTTCAAAGGGATCCGAAATATCTGTTCTCAGATTCCACAGAAATAAGGCTAGCAAAGAGATCCACGAAATACAGATGTAACTCTGTGAGTGGAAGTCACACATCACGAGTAGTTTCTCAGAAAGCTTCTTTCCAGATTTCATCTGAGGATATTTCCTTTTTCACCGTAGCCCTCTATGGGCTTCCAGATATCACTTTGCCAAATCCTCAAGAACTGTCTTAGCGAAAGGCTTCTTGAGGGAAAAGCTGTAACTCTGTGAGATGATTTCGCAGAACACAAAGAAGTTTCTCAGAAAGCTTCTTTCTCTTTCTTATCGGACGATATTTCCTTTGGCTCTATAGACTTCAAAGGGATCCGAAATATCCGTTCTCAGATTCCACAGAAACAAGGCTAGCAAAGAGATCCACGATATACAGATGTAATGTGCGAGTGGAAGTCACACATCACAGAGCAGTTTCTCAGAAAGCTTCCTTCCAGATTTCATCTGAGGATATTTCCTTTGTCACATTGCCCTCTATGCTCTTCCAAATATCACTTTGCCAGTTCCACAAGAACTGTCTTAACGAAAGGCTTCTTGTGGGAAAAGCTGTAGCTCTGCGAGATGATATCACAGAACACAAAGAAGTTTCTCAGAAAGCTTCTTTCTCTTTGTTATCGGAGGATATTTCCTGTGGCCCTGTACTTCAAAGGGATCCGAAATATCTGTTCTCAGATTCCACAGAAATAAGGCTAGCAAAGAGGTCCACGAAATACAGATGTAACTCTGTGAGATGAATTAACAGAACACTAAGCACATTCTCAGAAAGCTTGTTTCCAGATTTCATCTGAGGATATTTCCTTTTTCACCATAGCCCTCCATGGGCTTCCAAATATCATTTTGCCAGTTCCACAAGAATTGTCTTAGTGAAAGGCTTCTTGAGGGGAAAGCTGTAACTCTGTGAGATGATTTCACAGAACACAGAGAAGTTTCTCAGAAAGCTTCTTTTTTGTTATCAGAGGATATTTCCTTTGGCCCTTTAGACTTCAAAGGGATCCGAAAAATCAGTTCTCAGATTCTACAGAAATAACGCTAGCCAAGAGATCCAAGAAATTCAGATGTAACTCTGTGAGTGGAAGTCACACATCTCAGAGCAGTTTCTCTGAAAGCTTCTTTCCAGATTTCATCTGAGAATATTTCCTTTTTCACCGTAGCCCTCTACGGGCTTCCAAATATCACTTTGCCTATTCCTCAAGAACTGTCTTAGCGAAAGGATTCTTGAGGGGAAAGCTGTAACTCTGTGAGGTGATTTCACAGAACACAAAGAAGTTTCTCAGAAACCTTCTTTCTCTTTGTTATCGGAGGATATCTCCTTTGGCCCTGCAGACTTCAAAGGGATCCGAAATATCTGTTCTCAGATTCCACAGAAATAAGGCTAGCCAAGAGACCAACGAAATACAGATGTAACTCTGTGAGATGAATTAACAGAACACTAAGCAGTTTCTCAGAAAGCTTCTTTCCAGATTTCACCTGAGGATATTTCCTTTTTCACCATAGCATTCTAAGGGCTTCCAAATATCTCTTTGCCAATTCCACAAGAACTATCTTAGGGAAAGGCTTCTTGAGGCGAAAGCTGTAACTCTGTGAGGTGATTTCACAGAACACAAAGAAGTTTCTCAGAAAGCTTCTTTCTCTTTGTTCTCGGAGGATATTTCATTTGGCCCTATAGATTTCAAAGGGATCCGAAATATCTGTTCTCAGATTCCACAGAAATAAGGCTAGCAAAGAGATCCACGAAATACAGACGTAACTCTGTGAGATGAATTAAAAGAACACTAAGCAGTTTCTCAGAAAGCTTCTTCCCAGATTTCATCTGAGGATATTTCCTTTTTCACCATAGCCCTCTATGGGCTTCCAAATATCACTTTGCCAATTAAACAAGAACTGTCTTAGCGAAAGGCTTCTTGAGGGGAAAGCTGTAACCCTGGGAGTTGATTTCACAGAACACAAAGAAGTTTCTCAGAAAGCTTCTTTCTCTTTGTTATCGGAGGATATTTCCTTTGGCCCTATAGTCTTCAAAGGGATCCGAAATATCCGTTCTCAGATTCCAGAGAAATAACGCTAGCAAAGAGATCCACGAAATACAGATGTAACTCTGTGAGTGGAAGTCACACATCTCAGAGCATTTTCTCAGAAAGCTTCTTTCCAGATTTCATCTGAGGATATTTCCTTTTTCACCGTAGCCCTCTATGGGCTTCCAAGTATCACTTTTCCAATTCCACAAGAACTGTCTTAGCGAAAGGCTTCTTGAGGGGAAAGCTGTAACTCTGTGAGATGATTTCACAGAACACAAAGAAATTTCTCAGAAAGCTTCTTTCTCTTTGTTATCGGAGGATATTTCCTTTGGCCCTATAGTCTTCAATGGGATCCGAAATATCTATTCTCAGATTCCACAGAAAAAAGGCTAGCAAAGAGATCCACCAAAAACAGATGTAACTCTGTGAGATGAATTAACAGAACACTAAGCAGTTTCTCAGAAATCTTCTTTCCAGATTTGACAAGAGGATATTTCCTTTTTCACCATAGCCGTCTATGGGTTTCCAAATATCACTTTGCCAATTCCACAAGAACTGTCTTAGCGAAAGACTACTTGGGGGAAAGCTGTAACTCTGTGAGATGATTTCACAGAACACAAAGAAGTTTCTCAGAAAGCTTCTTTCTCTTTGTTTTCGGAGGATATTTTCTTTGGCCCTATTGACTTCAAAGGGATCCGAAATATCTGTTCTCAGATTCCACAGAAATAAGGCTAACAAACAGATCCACGAAATTCAGATGTAACTCAGTGAGTGGAAGTCACACATCTTAGAGCAGTTTCTAAGAAAGATTCTTTCCAGATTTCATCTGAGAATATTTCCTTTTTCACCATAGCCCTCAATAGGCTTCCAAATATCACTTTGCCAATTCCACAAGAACTGTCTTAGCGAAAGGCTTCTTGAGGGGAAAGCTGTAACTCTGTGAGATGATTTCACAGAACACAAGGAAATTTCTCAGAAAGCTTCTTTCCCTTTCTTATCGGAGGATATTTCCTTTGGCCCTATAGACTTCAAAGGGATCCGAAATATCAGTTCTCAGATTCCACAGACATAAGGCTAGCAAAGATATCCACGAAATACAGATGCAACTCTGTGAGATGAATTAACGGAACACTAAGCAGTTTCTCAGACAGCTTCTTTCCAGATTTCATCTGAGGATATTTCCTCTTCCCCATAACCCTCTATGGGCTTCCAAATATCACTTTGCCAATTCCAAAAGAACTGTCTTAGCGAAAGGCTTCTTGAGGGGAAAGCTGTAACTCTGTGAGATGATTTCACAGAACACAAAGAAGTTTCTCAGAAAGCTTCTTTCTCTTTGTTATCGGAGGATATTTCCTGTGACCCTGTAGACTTCAAAGGGATCCGAAATATCTGTTCTCACATTCCACAGAAATAGGGCTAGCAAAGAGATATACGAAATACAGATGTAACTCTGTGAGAAGAAATAACAGAACACTAAGCAGTTTCTCAGAAAGCTTCTTTCCAGATTTCATCTGATGATATTTCCTTTTTCAATATAGCCCTCTAGGAGCTTCCAAATATCACTTTGCCAATTCCTCAAGAACTGTCTTAGCGAAAGGCTTCTTGAGGGGAAAGCTGTAACTCTGTGAGATGATTTCACAGAACACAAAGAAGTTTCTCAGGAAGCTTCTTTCTCTTTGTTATCGGAGGATATTTCCTTTGGCCCTATAGTCTTCAAAGGGATCCGAAATATCTGTTCTCAGATTCCACAGAAATAAGGCTACCCAAGAAATCCACGAAATTCAGATGTACCTCTGTGAGTGGAAGTCACACATCTCAGAGCAGTTTCTCAGAAAGATTCTTTCCAGATTTCATCTGAGGATATTTCCTTTTTCACCATTGCCCTCTAGGGGCTTCCAAATATGACTTTGCCAATTCCTCAAGAACTGTCTTTGCGAAAGGCTTCTTGAGGGGAAAGCTGTAACTCTGTCAGATGATTTCACAGAACACAAAGAAGTTTCTCAGAAAGCTTCTTTCTCTTTGTTATCGGAGGATATTTTCTTTGGCCCAAAAGACTTCAAAGGGATCCGAAATATCTCTTCTCAGATTCCACAGAAATAAGGCTAGCAAAGAGATCCACGAAATACAGATGTAACTCTGTGAGATGAATTAACAGAACACTAAGCAGTTTCTCAGAAAGCTTCTTTACATATTTCATCTGAGGATATTTCCCTTTTCACCATCGCCCACTATGGGCTTCCAAATATCACTTTGCCAATTCCACAAGAACGGTCTTAGCGAAAGGCTTCTTGAGGGGAAAGCTGTAACTCTGTGAGATGATTTCTAGGACACAAAGAAGTTTCTCAGAAAGATTTTTTCTCTTTGTTATCGGAGGACATTTCCTTTGGCCATATAGACTTCAAAGGGATCGGAAATATCTGTTCTCAGATTCCACAGAAATAAGGCTAGCAAAGAGATCCACGAAATACAGATATAATTCTGTGAGATGAATGAAAAGAACACTAAGCAGTCTCAGAAAGCTTCTTTCCAGATTTCATCTGAGGATATTTCCTTTTTCACCATAGCCCTCTATGGGCTTTCAAATATCACTTTGCCAATTCCACAAGAACTGTCTTAGCGAAAGGCTTCTTGAGGGGAAAGCTGTAACTCTGTGAGATGATTTCACAGAACACAGAGAAGTTTCTCAGAAAGCTTCTTTTTTGTTATCGGAGGATATTTCCTTTGGCCCTTTAGACTTCAAAGGGATCCGACAAATCAGTTCTCAGATTCTACAGAAATAACGCTAGCCAAGAGATCCAAGAAATTCAGATGTAACTCTGTTCGTGGAAGTCACACATCTCAGAGCAGTTTCTCTGAAAGCTTCTTTCCAGATTTCATCTGAGAATATTTCCTTTTTCACCGTAGCCCTCTACGGGCTTCCAAATATCACTTTGCCTATTCCTCAAGAACTGTCTTAGCGAAAGGATTCTTGAGGGGAAAGCTGTAACTCTGTGAGGTGATTTCACAGAACACAAAGAAGTTTCTCAGAAACCTTCTTTCTCTTTGTTATCGGAGGATATCTCCTTTGGCCCTGCAGACTTCAAAGGGATCCGAAATATCTGTTCTCAGATTCCACAGAAATAAGGCTAGCCAAGAGACCAACGAAATACAGATGTAACTCTGTGAGATGAATTAACAGAACACTAAGCAGTTTCTCAGAAAGCTTCTTTCCAGATTTCACCTGAGGATATTTCCTTTTTCACCATAGCCCTCTAAGGGCTTCCAAATATCTCTTTGCCAATTCCACAAGAACTATCTTAGGGAAAGGCTTCTTGATTCGAAAGCTGTAACTCTGTGAGGTGATTTCACAGAACACAAAGAAGATTCTCAGAAAGCTTCTTTCTCTTTGTTCTCGGAGGATATTTCCTGTGACCCTGTAGACTTCAAAGGGATCCGAAATATCTGTTCTCACATTCCACAGAAATAGGGCTAGCAAAGAGATATACGAAATACAGATGTAACTCTGTGAGAAGAAATAACAGAACACTAAGCAGTTTCTCAGAAAGCTTCTTTCCAGATTTCATCTGATGATATTTCCTTTTTCAATATAGCCCTCTAGGAGCTTCCAAATATCACTTTGCCAATTCCTCAAGAACTGTCTTAGCGAAAGGCTTCTTGAGGGGAAAGCTGTAACTCTGTGAGATGATTTCACAGAACACAAAGAAGTTTCTCAGGAAGCTTCTTTCTCTTTGTTATCGGAGGATATTTCCTTTGGCCCTATAGTCTTCAAAGGGATCCGAAATATCTGTTCTCAGATTCCACAGAAATAAGGCTACCCAAGAAATCCACGAAATTCAGATGTACCTCTGTGAGTGGAAGTCACACATCTCAGAGCAGTTTCTCAGAAAGATTCTTTCCAGATTTCATCTGAGGATATTTCCTTTTTCACCATTGCCCTCTAGGGGCTTCCAAATATGACTTTGCCAATTCCTCAAGAACTGTCTTTGCGAAAGGCTTCTTGAGGGGAAAGCTGTAACTCTGTCAGATGATTTCACAGAACACAAAGAAGTTTCTCAGAAAGCTTCTTTCTCTTTGTTATCGGAGGATATTTTCTTTGGCCCAAAAGACTTCAAAGGGATCCGAAATATCTCTTCTCAGATTCCACAGAAATAAGGCTAGCAAAGAGATCCACGAAATACAGATGTAACTCTGTGAGATGAATTAACAGAACACTAAGCAGTTTCTCAGAAAGCTTCTTTACATATTTCATCTGAGGATATTTCCCTTTTCACCATCGCCCACTATGGGCTTCCAAATATCACTTTGCCAATTCCACAAGAACGGTCTTAGCGAAAGGCTTCTTGAGGGGAAAGCTGTAACTCTGTGAGATGATTTCTAGGACACAAAGAAGTTTCTCAGAAAGATTTTTTCTCTTTGTTATCGGAGGACATTTCCTTTGGCCATATAGACTTCAAAGGGATCGGAAATATCTGTTCTCAGATTCCACAGAAATAAGGCTAGCAAAGAGATCCACGAAATACAGATATAATTCTGTGAGATGAATGAAAAGAACACTAAGCAGTCTCAGAAAGCTTCTTTCCAGATTTCATCTGAGGATATTTCCTTTTTCACCATAGCCCTCTATGGGCTTTCAAATATCACTTTGCCAATTCCACAAGAACTGTCTTAGCGAAAGGCTTCTTGAGGGGAAAGCTGTAACTCTGTGAGATGATTTCACAGAACACAGAGAAGTTTCTCAGAAAGCTTCTTTTTTGTTATCGGAGGATATTTCCTTTGGCCCTTTAGACTTCAAAGGGATCCGACAAATCAGTTCTCAGATTCTACAGAAATAACGCTAGCCAAGAGATCCAAGAAATTCAGATGTAACTCTGTTCGTGGAAGTCACACATCTCAGAGCAGTTTCTCTGAAAGCTTCTTTCCAGATTTCATCTGAGAATATTTCCTTTTTCACCGTAGCCCTCTACGGGCTTCCAAATATCACTTTGCCTATTCCTCAAGAACTGTCTTAGCGAAAGGATTCTTGAGGGGAAAGCTGTAACTCTGTGAGGTGATTTCACAGAACACAAAGAAGTTTCTCAGAAACCTTCTTTCTCTTTGTTATCGGAGGATATCTCCTTTGGCCCTGCAGACTTCAAAGGGATCCGAAATATCTGTTCTCAGATTCCACAGAAATAAGGCTAGCCAAGAGACCAACGAAATACAGATGTAACTCTGTGAGATGAATTAACAGAACACTAAGCAGTTTCTCAGAAAGCTTCTTTCCAGATTTCACCTGAGGATATTTCCTTTTTCACCATAGCCCTCTAAGGGCTTCCAAATATCTCTTTGCCAATTCCACAAGAACTATCTTAGGGAAAGGCTTCTTGATTCGAAAGCTGTAACTCTGTGAGGTGATTTCACAGAACACAAAGAAGTTTCTCAGAAAGCTTCTTTCTCTTTGTTCTCGGAGGATATTTCATTTGGCCCTATAGACTTCAAAGGGATCCGAAATATCTGTTCTCAGATTCCACAGAAATAAGGCTAGCAAAGAGATCCACGAAATACAGACGTAACTCTGTGAGATGAATTAACAGAACACTAAGCAGTTTCTCAGAAAGCTTCTTCCCAGATTTCATCTGAGGATATTTCCTTTTTCACCATAGGCCTCTATGGGCTTCCAAATATCACTTTGCCAATTCCACAAGAACTGTCTTAGCGAAAGGCTTCTTGAGGGGAAAGCTGTAACCCTGGGAGTTGATTTCACAGAACACAAGGAAGTTTCTCAGAAAGCTTCTTTCTCTTTGTTATCGGAGGATATTTCCTTTGGCCCTATAGTCTTCAAAGGGATCCGAAATATCCGTTCTCAGATTCCAGAGAAATAACGCTAGCAAAGAGATCCACGAAATACAGATGTAACTCTGTGAGTGGAAGTCACACATCTCAGAGCAGTTTCTCAGAAAGATTCTTTCCAGATTTCATCTGAGGATATTTCCTTTTTCACCATAGCCCTCTATGGGCTTCCAAATATCGCTTTGCCAATTCCACAAGAACTGTCTTTGGGAAAGGCTTCTTGAGGGGAAAGCTGTAACTCTGTGAGATAATTTCACAGAACACAAGAAGTTTCTCAGAAAGGTACTTTCTCTTTGTTATCGGAGGATATTTCCTTTGGCCCTATAGACTTCAAATTGATCCGAAATATCTGTTCTCAGATTCCACAGAAATACGGCTAGCCAAGAGATCCACGAAATACAGACGTAACTCTGTGAGATGAATTAACAGAACACTAAGCAGTTTCTCAGAAAGCTTCTTTCCAGATTTCACCTGAGGATATGTCCTTTTTCAACATAGCCCTCTAAAGGCTTCCAAATATCACTTTGCCAATTCCACAAGAACTGTCTTAGTGAAAGGCTTCTTGAGGGGAAAGCTGTAACTCTGTGAGATGATTTCACAGAAAACAAAGAAGTTTCTCAGAAAGCTTCTTTCTCTTTGTTATCGGAGGATATTTCCTTTGGCCCTATAGACTTCAAAGGGATCCGAATTATCTGTTCTCAGATTCCACAGAAATAAGGCTAGCAAAGAGAACCACGAAATACAGATGTAACTCTGTGAAATGAGTTAACAGAACACTAAGCAGTTTCTCATAAAGCTGCTTTCCAGATTTCATGTGAGGATATTTCCTTTTCCCCATGGCCCACTATGGTCTTCCAAATATCTCTTTACCAATACCACAAGAACTGTCTGAGCAAAAGGCTTCTTGAGGGGAAAGCTGTAACTATGGGAGATGATTTCACAGAACACAAAGAAGTTTCTCAGAAATCTTCTTTCTCTTTGTTATCGAAGGATATTTCCTTTGGCCCTTTAGACTTCAAAGGGATCCGAAATATCCGTTCTCAGATTCCGCAGAAATAACGCAAGCAAAGAGATCCACGAAATACAGATGTAACTCTGTGTGTGGAAGTCACACATCTCAGAGCAGTTTCTCAGAAAGCTTCTTTCCAGATTTCATCTGAGGGTATTTCCTTTTTCACCAAACCCCTCTATGGACTTCCAAATATCACTTTGCCAATTCCACAAGAACTGTCTTTGGGAAAGGCTTCTTGAGGGCAAAGCTGTAACTCTGTGAGATGATTTCACAGAACACAAAGAAGTTTCTCAGAAAGCTTCTTTCTGTTTGTTATCAGAGGATATTGCCTGTGGCCCTGTAGACTTCAAAGGGATCCGAAATATCTGTTCTCAGATTCCACAGAAATAAGGCTAGCAAAGAGATTCACGAAATACAGATGTAACTCTGTGAGATGATTTCACAGAACACAAAGAAGTTTCTCAGGAAGCGTCTTTCTCTTTGTTATCGGAGGATATTTCCTTTGGCCCTATAGTTTTCAAAGGGATCCCAATTATTTGTTCTCAGATTCCACACAAATAAGGTTAGCAAAGAGATCCACGAAATACTGATGTAACTCTGTGTGTGGAAGACACACATCACAGAGTAGTTTCTCAGAAAGCTTCTTTCCAGATTTCATCTGAGGATATTTCCTTTTTCACATAGCCCTCTATGGGCTTCCAAATATCACTTTGCCAATTCCACAAGAACTGTCTTAGCGAAAGGCTCCTTGAGGGGAAAGCTGTAACTCTGTGAGATGATTTCACAGAACACAAAGAAGTTTCTCAGAAAGCTTCTTTCTCTTTGTTATCGGAGGATATTTCCTTTGGCCCTATAGACTTCAAAGGGATCCGAAATATCTGTTCTCAGATTACACAGAAATATGGCTAGCAAAGAGATCCACGAAATACAGATGTCACTCTGTGAGATCAATTAACAGAACACTAAGCAGTTTCTCAGAAAACTTCCTTCCAGATTTCATCTGAGGATATTTCCTTTTTCACCATAGCCCTCTAAGGGCTTCCAAATATCACTTTGCCAATTCCACAAGAACTGTCTTAGCGAAAGGCTTCTTGAGGGTAAAGCTGTAACTCTGTGAAGTGATTTCACAGAACACAAAAAGTTTCTCAGGAAATTTCTTTCTCTTTGTTGTCAGAGGATATTTCCTTTGGCCCTATAGTTTTCAAAGGAATCCCATATATCTGCTCTCAGATTCCACACAAATAAGGTTAGCAAAGAGATCCACGAAATACAGATGTAATTCTGTGAGATGAATTAACAGAACACTAAGCAGTTTCTCAGAAAGCTTCTTTCCAGATTTCATCTGAGGATATTTCCTTTTTCACCATACCCCTCTATGGATTTCCAAATATCACTTTGCCAATTCCACAAGAACTGTCTTAGGGAACGGCTTCTTGAGGGCTAAGCTGTAACTCTGTGAGATGATTTCACAGAACACAAAGAAGTTTCTCAGAAAGCTTCTTTCTCTTTGTTATCGGAGGATATTGCCTGTGGCCCTGTAGACTTCAAAGGGATCCGAAATATCTGTTCTCAGATTCCACAGAAATAAGGCTAGCAAAGAGATTCACGAAATGCAGATGTAACTCTGTGAGATGAATTAACAGAACACTAAGCAGTTTCTCAGAAAGATTCTTTCCAGATTTCATCTGAGGATATTTCCTTTTTCACCATAGCCCTCTATGGGCTTCCAAATATCACTTTGCCAATTCCTCAAGAACTGTCTTAGCGAAAGGCTTCTTGAGGGGAAAGCTGTAACTCTGTAAGATGATTTCACGGAACACAAAGAAGTCTCTCATGAAGCTTCTTTCTCTTTGTTATCGGAGGATATTTCCTTTGGCCCTATAGACTTCAAAGGGATCCGAAATATCTGTTCTCATATTCCAAAGAAATAAGACTAGCAAAGAGATCCACGAAATACAGATATAATTCTGTGAGATGAATTAACAGAACACTAAGCAGTTTCTCAGAAAGCTTCTTTCCAGATTTCATCTGAGGATATTTCCTTTTTCACCATACCACTCTATGGACTTCCAAATATCACTTTGCCAATTCCACAAGAACTGTCTTAGGGAAAGGCTTCTTGAGGGCAAAGCTGTAACTCTGTGAGATGATTTCACAGAACACAAAGAAGTTTCTCAGAAAGCTTCTTTATCTTTGTTATCGGAGGATATTTCCTTTGGCCCTATAGACTTCAAAGGGATCCGGAATATCTGTTCTCATATTCCAGAGAAATAAGGCTAGTAAAGACATCCATGAAATACAGATGTAACTCTGTGAGATGAATTAACAGAACACTAAGCAGTTTCTCAGAAATCTTCTTTCCAGATTTCATCTGAGGATATTTTCTTTTTCAAAATAGCCCTCTAAGGGCTTCCAAATATCACTTTGCCAATTCCACAAGAACTGTCTTAGCGAAAGGCTTCTTGAGGGGAAAGCTGTAACTCTTTGAGATGATTTCATAGAACACAAAGAAGTTTCTCAGAAAGCTTCTTTCTCTTTGTTATCGGAGGATATTTACTTTGGCCCTATAGACTTCAAAGGGATCCGAAATATCTGTTCTCAGATTCCACAGAAATAAGGCTAGCAAAGAGATCCACGAAATACAGATGTAACTCTGTGAGATGAATTAACAGAACACTAAGCAGTTTCTCAGAAAGCTTCTTTTCAGATTTCATCTGAGGATATTTCCTTTTTCACCATAGCCCTCTAGGGGCTTCCAAATATCACTTTGCCAATTCCACAAGAACTGTCTTAGCGAAAGGCTTCTTGAGGGTAAATCTGTAACTCTGTGAAGTGATTTCACAGAACACAAAGAAGTTTCTCAGGAAGATCTTTCTGTTTGTTATCAGAGGATATTTCCTTTGGCCCTATAGTTTTCAAAGGAATCCCAAATATCTGCTCTCAGATTCCACACAAATAAGGTTAGCAAAGAGATCCAGGAAATACAGATGTAACTCTGTGAGTGGAAGTTACACATCACAGAGTAGTTTCTCAGAAAGCTTCTTTCCAGATTTCATCTGAGGATATTTCCTTTTTCACCGTAGCCCTCTATGGGCTTCCAAATATCACTTTGCCAATTCCACAAGAACTGTCTTAGCGAAAGGCTTCTTGAGGGGAAAGCTGTAACTCTGTGAGATGATTTCACAGAACACAAAGAAGTTTCTCAGAAATCTTCTTTGTCTTTGTTATCGGAGGATATTTCCTTTGGCCTTATAGACTTCAAAGGAATCCGAAATATCTGTTCTAAGATTCCACAGAAATATGGCTAGAAAAGAGATCAACGAAATACAGATGTAATTCTGTGATATGAATTAACAGAACACTAAGCAGTTTCTCAGAAAGCTTCTTTGCAGATTTCATCTGAGGATATTTCATTTTTCACCATACCCCTCTATGGATTTCCAAATATCACTTTGCCAATTCCACAAGAACTGTCTTAGGGAAAGGCTTCTTGAGGGCAAAGCTGTAACTCTGTGAGATGATTTCACAGAACACAAAGAAGTTTCTCAGAAAGCTTCTTTCTCTTTGTTATCGGAGGATATTTCCTTTGGCCCTATAGACTTCTAAGGGATCCGAAATATCTGTTCTCACATTCCAAAGAAATAAGGCTAGCAAAGAGATCCACGAAATACAGATATAATTCTGTGGGATGAATTAACAGAACACTAAGCAGTCTCAGAATGCTTCTTTCCGGATTTCATCTGAGGATATTTCCTTTTTCACCATAGCCCTCCATGGGCTTCCAAATATCACTTTGCCAATTCCACAAGAACTGTCTTAGCGAAAGGCTTCTTGAGGGGAAAGCTGTAACTCTGTGAGATGATTTCACGGAACACAAAGAAGTCTCTCAGGAAGCTTCTTTCTCTTTGTTATCGGAGGATATTTCCTTTGGCCCTATAGACTTCAAAGGGATCCGAAATATCTGTTCTCATATTCCAGAGAAATAAGGCTAGCAAAGAGATCCACGAAATACAGATATAATTCTGTGAGATGAATTAACAGAACACTAAGCAGTCTCAGAAAGCTTCTTTCCAGATTTCATCTGAGGATATTTCCTTTTTCACCATAGCCCTCTATGGGATTCCAAATATCACTTTGCCAATTCCACAAGAACTGTCTTAGCGAAAGGCTTCTTGAGGGGAAAGCTGTAACTCTGTGAGGTGATTTCACAGAACACAAAGAAGTTTCTCAGGAAGATTCTTTCTCTTTGTTATCGGAGGATATTTCCTTTGGCCCTGTAGTTTTCAAAGGGATCCCAAATATCTGTTCTCAGATTCCACACAAATAAGGTTAGCAAAGAGATCCACGAAATACAGATGTAACTCTGTGAGTGGAAGTCACACATCACAGAGTAGTTTCTCATAAAGCTTCTTTCCAGATTTCATCTGAGGATATTTCCTTTTTCACATAGCCCTCTATGGGCTTCCAAATATCACTTTGCGAATTCCACAAGAACTGTCTTAGCGAAAGGCTTCTTGAGGGGAAAGCTGTAACTCTGTGAGATGATTTCACAGAACACAAAGCAGTTTCTCAGAAAGCTTCTTTCTCTTTGTTATCGGAGGATATTTCCTCTGGCCCTATAAACTTCAAAGGGATACGAAATATCTGTTCTCAGATTCCACAGAAATATGGCTAGCAAAGAGATCAACGAAATACAGATGTAATTCTCTGAGATGAATTAACAGAACACTAAGCAGTTTCTCAGAAAGCTTCTTTCCAGATTTCATCTGAGGATATTTCCTTTTTCACCATACCCCTCTATGGATTTCCAAATATCACTTTGCCAATTCCACAAGAACTGTCTTAGGGAAGGCTTCTTGAGGGGAAAGCTGTAACTCTGTGAGATGATTTCACAGAACACAGAGAAGTTTCTCAGAAAGCTTCTTTCTCTTTGTTATCAGAGGATATTGCCTGTGGCACTGTAGACTTCAAAGGGATCCGAAATATCTGTTCTCAGATTCCACAGAAATAAGGCTAGCAAAGAGATCCACGAAATACAGATATAATTCTGTGAGATGAATTAACAGAACACTAAGCAGTCTCAGAAAGCTTCTTTCCGGATTTCATCTGAGGATATTTCCTTTTTCACCATAGCGCTCTAAGGGCTTCCAAATATCACTTTGCCAATTCCACAAGAACTGTCTTAGCGAAAGGCTTCTTGAGGGGAAAGCTGTAAATCTGTGAGATGATTTCACGGAACACAAAGAAGTCTCTCAGGAAGCTTCTTTCTCTTTGTTATCGGAGGATATTTCCTTTGGCCCTATAGACTTCAAAGGGATCCGAAATATCTGTTCTCATATTCCAGAGAAATAAGGCTAGCAAAGAGATCCACGAAATACAGATATAATTCTGTGAGATGAATTAACAGAACACTAAGCAGTCTCAGAAAGCTTCTATCCAGATTTCATCTGAGGATATTTCCTTTTTCACCATAGCCCTCTATGGGATTCCAAATATCACTTTGCCAATTCCACAAGAACTGTCTTAGCGAAAGGCTTCTTGAGTGGAAAGCTGTAACACTGTGAGGTGATTTCACAGAACACAAAGAAGTTTCTCAGGAAGATTCTTTCTCTTTGTTATCGGAGGATATCTCCTTTGGCCCTATAGACTTCAAAGGGATCCGAAATATCTGTTCTCAGATTCCACAGAAATAAGGCTAGCAAAGAGATCCACGAAATACAGACGTAACTCTGTGAGATGAATTAACAGAACACTAAGCAATTTCTCAGAAAGCTTCTTTCCAGATTTCACCTGAGGATATTTCCTTTTTCACCATAGCCCTCTACAGGCTTCCAAATATCACTTTGCCAATTCCACAAGAACTCTCTTAGCGAAAGGCTTCTTGAGGGGAAAGCTGTAACTCTGTGAGATGATTTCACAGAACACAAAGAAGTTTCTCAGGAAGCTTCTTTCTCTTTGTTATCGGAGGATATTTCCTTTGGCCCTATAGTTTTCAAAGGGATCCCAAATATCTGTTCTCAGATTCCACACAAATAAGGTTAGCAAAGAGATCCACGAAATACAGATGTAACTCTGTGAGTGGAAGTCACACATCACAGAGTAGTTTCTCAGAAAGCTTCTTTCCAGATTTCATCTGAATATATTTCCTTTTTCACATAGCCATCTATGGGATTCCAAATATCACTTTGCAAATTCCACAAGAACTGTCTTAGCGAAAGGCTTCTTGAGGGGAAAGCTGTAACTCTGTGAGATGATTTCACAGAACACAAAAAGTTTCTCAGAAAGTTTCTTTCTCTTTGTTATCGGAGGAAATTTCCTTTGGCCCTATAAACTTCAAAGGGATACGAAATATCTGTTATCAAATTTCACGGAAATATGGCTAGCAAAGAGATCCACGAAATACAGATGTAATTCCCTGAGATGAATTAACAGAACACTAAGCAGTTTCTCAGAAAGCTTCTTTCCAGATTTCATCTGAGGATATTTCCTTTTTCACCATACCCCTCTATAGACTTCCAAATATCACTTGGCCAATTCCACAAGAACTGTCTTAGGGAAAGGCTTCTTGAGGGCAAAGCTGTAACTCTGTGAGATTATTTCACAGAACACAAAGAAGTTTCTCAGAAAGCTTCTTTCTCTTTGTTATCGGAGGATATTTCCTTTGGCCCTATAGACTTCAAAGGGATCCGAAATATCTGTTCTCTCATTCCACAGAAATAAGGCTAGCAAAGAGATCCACGAAATACAGATGTAACTCTGTGAGTGGAAGTTACACATCTCAGAGCAGTTTCTCAGAAAGCTTCGTTCCAGATTTCATCTGACGATATTTCCTTTATCACCGTAGCCCTCTATGGGCTACCAAAAATATCACTTTGCCAATTCCACAAAAACTGTCTTAGCGAATGGCTTCTTGAAGGAAAAGCTGTAACTCTGGGAGATGATTTCACAGAACACAAAGAAGTTTCTCAGAAAGCTTCTTTATCTTTGTTATCGGAGGATATTTACTTTGGCCGTATAGACTTCAAAGGGATACGAAATATCTGTTCTCAGATTCCACAGAAATATGGCTAGCAAAGAGATCCACGAAATACAGACGTAACTCTGTGAGATGAATTAACAGAACACTAAGCAGTTTCTCAGAAAGCTTCTTTCCAGATTTCATCGGAGGATATTTCCTTTTTCAACATAGCCCTCTAAAGCCTTCCAAATATCACTTTGCCAATTCCACAAGAACTGTCTTAGCGAAAGGCTTCTTGAGGGGAAAGCTGTAACTCTGTGAGATGATTTCACAGAACACAAGGAAGTTTCTCAGAAAGCTTCTTTCTCTTTGTGTTCGGAGGATATTTCCTCTGGCCCTATAGACTTCAAATGGATCCGAAATATCTGTTCTCAGATTCCACAGAAATAAGGCTAGCAAAGAGATCCACGAAATACAGATGTAACTCTGTGAGTGGAAGTCACACATCACAGAGCAGTTTCTCAGAAAGCTTCTTTCCAGATTTCATCTGAGGATATTTCCTATTTCACCATAGCCCTCTAAGGGCTTCCAAATATCACTTTGCCAATTCCACAAGAACTGTCTTAGCGAAAGGCTTCTTGAGGGGAAAACTGTAACTCTGTGAGACGATTTCAAAGAACACAAAGAAGTTTCTCAGAAAGCTTCTTTCTCTTTGTTATCGGAGGATATTTCCTTTGGCCCTATAGACTTCAAAGGGATCCGAAATATCTGTTCTCAGATTCCACAGAAATATGGCTAGCAAAGAGATGCACGAAATACAGATGTAACTCTGTGAGATGAATTAACAGAACACTAAACAGTTTCTCAGAAAGCTTCTTTCCAGATTTCATCTGAGGATATTTCCTTTTTCACCATAGCCCTCTATGGGCTTCCAAATATCACTTTGCCAATTCCACAAGAACTGTCTTAGCGAAGGGCTTCTTGAGGGGAAAGCTGTAACTCTGTGAGATGATTTCACAGAACACAAAGAAGATTCTCAGAAAGCTTCTTTCTCTTTGTTATCGGAGGATATTTCCTTCGACGCTTTAGACTTCAAAGGGATTCGAAATATCTGTTCTCAGATTCCACAGAAATAAGGCTAAACAAGAGATCCACGAAATTCAGATGTAACTCTGTGAGTGGAAGTCACACATCTCAGAGCAATTTCTCAGAAAGCTTCTTTCCAGATTTCCTCAAAGGATATTTCCTTTTTCACCATAGCCCTCTATGGGCTTCCAAAGATCACTTTGCCAATTCCACAAGAACTGTATTAGCGAAAGGCTTCTTGAGGGGAAAGCTGTAACTCTGTGAGATGATTTCACAGAACACAAAGAAGTTTCTCAGAAAGAATCTTTCTCTTTGTTGTCGGAGAATATTTCCTTTGGCCCTATAGACTTCAAAGGGATCCGAAATATCTGTTCTCAGATTCCACAGAAATAAGGATAGCAAAGAGATCCACGAAATACAGATGTAACTCTGTGAGTGGAAGTCACACATCACAGAGTAGTTTCTCAGAAAGCTTCTTTCCAGATTTCGTCTGAGGATATTTCCTTTTTCACCATAACCCTCTATGGGCTTCCAAATATCACTTTGCCAATTCCACAAGAACTGTCTTAGCGAAAGGCTTCTTGAGGGGAAAGCTGTAACTCTGTGGGATGATTTCACAGAACACAAAGAAGTTTCTCAGTAAGCTTCTTTCTCTTTGTTATCGGAAGATATTTCCTTTGGCCCTATAAACTTCAAAGGGATACGAAATATCTGTTCTCAGATTCACGGAAATATGGCTAGCAAAGAGATCAACGAAATACAGATGTAATTCTCTGAGATGAGTTAACAGAACACTAAGCAGTGTATCAGAAAGCTTCTTTCCAGATTTCATCTGAGGATATTTCCTTTTTCACCATACCCCTCTATGGACTTGCAAATATCACTTTGCCAATTCCACAAGAACTGTCTTCGCGAAAGGCTTCTTGAATTGGAAGCTGTAACTCTGTGAGATGATTTCAGAGAACACAAAGAAGTTTCTCAGAAAGCTTCTTTCTCTTTGTTATCGGAGGATATTTCCTTTGGCCCTATAGACTTCAAAGGGATCCGGAGTATCTGTTCTCAGATTCCTCAGAAATAAGGCTAGTAAAGAGATCCATGAAATACAGACGTAACTCTGTGAGATGAATTAACAGAACACTAAGCAGTTTCTCAGAAAGCTTCTTTCCAGATTTCATCTGAGGATATTTCCTTTTTCACTGTAGACCTCTAAGGGCTTCCAAATATCACTTTGCCAATTCCACAAGAACTGTCTTAGGGAAAGGCTTCTTGAGGGCAAAACTGTAACTCTGTGAGATGATTTCACAGAACACAAAGAAGTTTCTGAGAAAGCTTCTTTCTTTTTGTTATCGGAGGATATTGCCTGTTTCCCTGTAGACTTCAAAGGGATCCGAAATATCTGTTCTCAGATTCCACAGAAATAAGGCTAGCAAAGAGATTCACGAAATACAGATGTAACTCTGTGAGATGAATTACCAGAACACTAAGCAGTTTCTCAGAAAGCTTCTTTCCAGATTTCATCTGAGGATATTTCCTTTTTCACCATAGCCCTCTATGGGCTTCCAAATATCACTTTGCCAATTCCACAAAAACTGTCTTAGCGGAAGGCTTCTTGAGGGGAAAGCTGTAACTCTGTGAGATGATTTCACAGAACACAGAGAAGTTTCTCAGGAAGCTTCTTTCTCTTTTTTATCGGAGGATATTTCCTTTGGCCCTATAGTTTTCAAAGGGATCCCAAATATCTGTTCTCAGATTCCACACAAATAAGGTTAGCAAAGAGATCCACGAAATACAGATGCAACACTGTGAGTGGAAGTCACACATCACAGAGTAGTTTCTCAGAAATCTTCTTACCAGATTTCATCTGAGGATATTTCCTTTTTCACCATAGCCCTCTATGGGCTTCCAAATATCACTTTGCCAATTCCACAAGAACTGTCTTAGCGAAAGCCTTCTTGAAGGGATAGCTGTAACTCTGTGAGATGATTTCACAGAACACAAAGAAGTTTCTCAGAAAGTTTCTTTCTCTTTGTTATCGGAGAATATTTCCTTTGGCCCTATAAACTTCAAAGGGATACGAAATATCTGTTATCAAATTTCACGGAAATATGACTAGCAAAGAGATCCACGAAATACAGATGTAATTCCCTGAGATGAATTAACAGAACACTAAGCAGTTTCTCAGAAAGCTTCTTTCCAGATTTCATCTGAGGATATTTCCTTTTTCACCATACCCCTCTATGGACTTCCAAATATCACTTTGCCAATTCCACAAGAACTGTCTTAGGGAAAGGCTTCTTGAGGGCAAAGCTGTAACTCTGTGAGATGATTTCACAGAACACAAAGAAGTTTCTCAGAAAGCTTCTTTCTCTTTGTTATCGGAGGATATTTCCTTTGGCCCTATAGACTTCAAAGGGATCCGAAATATCTGTTCTCTGATTCCACAGAAATAAGGCTAGCAAAGAGATCCACGAAATACAGATGTAACTCTGTGAGTGGAAGTTACACATCTCAGAGCAGTTTCTCAGAAAGCTTCTTTCCAGATTTCATCTGAGGATATTTCCTTTATCACCGTAGCCCTCTATGAGCTACCAAAAATATCACTTTGCCAATTCCACAAAAACTGTCTTAGCGAAAGGCTTCTTGAAGGAAAAGCTGTAACTCTGGGAGATGATTTCACAGAACACAAAGAAGTTTCTCAGAAAGCTTCTTTATCTTTGTTATCGGAGGATATTTCCTTTGGCCGTATAGACTTCAAAGGGATCCGGAATATCTGTTCTCATATTCCACAGAAATAATGCTAGTAAAGAGATCCATGAAATACAGATGTTACTCTGTGAGATGAATTTACAGAACACTAAGCAGTTTCTCAAAAGCTTCTTTCCAGATTTCATATGAGGATATTTCCTTTTTCACCATAGCCCTCTAAGGGCTTCCGAATATCACTTTGCCAATTCCACAAGAACTGTCTTAGCGAAAGGCTTCTTGAGGGGAAAGCTGTAACTCTGTGAGATGATTTCATAGAACACAAAGAAGTTTCTCAGAAAGCTTCTTTCTCTTTGTTATCGGAGGCTATTTCCTTTGGCCCTATAGACTTCAAAGGGATCCGAAATATCTGTTCTCAGATTCCACAGAAATAAGGTTAGCAAAGAGATCCACGAAATACAGATGTAACTCTGTGAGTGGAAGTCACACATCACAGAGTAGTTTCTCAGAAAGCTTCTTTCCAGATTTCGTCGGAGGATATTTCCTTTTTCACCATAAACCTCTATGGGCTTCCAAATATCACTTTGCCAATTCCACAAGAACTGTCTTAGCGAAAGGCTTCTTGAGGGGAAAGCTGTAACTCTGTGGGATGATTTCACAGAACACAAAGAAGTTTCTCAGTAAGCTTCTTTCTCTTTGTTATCGGAAGATATTTCCTTTGGCCCTATAAACTTCAAAGGGATACGAAATATCTGTTCTCAGATTCACGGAAATATGGCTAGCAAAGAGATCAACGAAATACAGATGTAATTCTCTGAGATGAGTTAACAGAACACTAAGCAGTGTATCAGAAAGCTTCTTTCCAGATTTCATCTGAGGATATTTCCTTTTTCACCATACCCCTCTATGGACTTGCAAATATCACTTTGCCAATTCCACAAGAACTGTCTTCGCGAAAGGCTTCTTGAATTGGAAGCTGTAACTCTGTGAGATGATTTCAGAGAACACAAAGAAGTTTCTCAGAAATCTTCTTTCTCTTTGTTATCGGAGGATATTTCCTTTGGCCCTATAGACTTCAAAGGGATCCGGAGTATCTGTTCTCAGATTCCTCAGAAATAAGGCTAGTAAAGAGATCCATGAAATACAGACGTAACTCTGTGAGATGAATTAACAGAACACTAAGCAGTTTCTCAGAAAGCTTCTTTCCAGATTTCATCTGAGGATATTTCCTTTTTCACTGTAGACCTCTAAGGGCTTCCAAATATCACTTTGCCAATTCCAAAGAACTGTCTTAGGGAAAGGCTTCTTGAGGGCAAAACTGTAACTCTGTGAGATGATTTCACAGAACACAAAGAAGATTCTGAGAAAGCTTCTTTCTTTTTGTTATCGGAGGATATTGCCTGTTTCCCTGTAGACTTCAAAGGGATCCGAAATATCTGTTCTCAGATTCCACAGAAATAAGGCTAGCAAAGAGATTCACGAAATACAGATGTAACTCTGTGAGATGAATTAACAGAACACTAAGCAGTTTCTCAGAAAGCTTCTTTCCAGATTTCATCTGAGGATATTTCCTTTTTCACTGTAGACCTCTAAGGGCTTCCAAATATCACTTTGCCAATTCCAAAAGAACTGTCTTAGCGAATGGATTCTTGAGGGGAAAACTGTAACTCAGTGAGACGATTTCACAGAACACAAAGAAGTTTCTCAGAAAGCTTCTTTCTCTTTGTTATCGGAGGATATTTCCTTTGGCCCTATAGACTTCAAAGGGATCCGAAATATCCGTTCTCAGATCCCACAGAAGTAAGGCTAGCAAAGAGATCCACGAAATACAGAGTTAACTCTGTGAGCTGAAGTCACACATCTCAGAGCAGTTTCACAGAAATCTTCTTTCCAGATTTCATCAAAGGATATTTCCTTTTTCACCATAGCCCTCTAGGGGCTTCCAAATATCACTTTGCCAATTCCACAAGAACTGTCTTAGCGAAAGGCTTCTTGAGGGGAAAGCTGTAACTCTGTGAGATGATTTCGCAGAACACAAAGAAGTTTCTCAGAAAGCTTCTTTCTCTTTGTTATCGGAGGATATTTCCTTTGGCCCTATAGACTTCAAAGGGATCCGAAATATCCGTTCTCAGATCCCACAGAAATACGGCTAGCAAAGAGATCCACGAAACACAGTTGTAACTCTGTGAGTGGAAGTCACACATCTCAGAGCAGTTTCTCAGAAAGCTCCTTTCCAGATTTCATCTGAGAATATTTCCTTTTTCACCATAGCCCTCTATGGGCTTCCAAATATCACTTTGCCAATGCCACAAGAACTGTTTTAGCGAAAGGCTTCTTGAGGGGAAAGCTGTAACTCTGTGAGATGAGTTCAAAGAACACAAAGAAGTTTCTCAGAAAGTTTCTTTCTCTTTGTTATCGGCGGATATTTCCTTTGGCCCTATAGACTACAAAGGGATCCGAAATATCTGTTTTCAGATTCCACAGACATAAGGCTAGCAAAGAGATCCACGAAATACAGATGTAACTCTGTGAGATGAATTAACAGAATACTAAGCAGTTTCTCAGAAAGCTTCTTTGCAGATTTCATCTGAGGATATTTCCTTTTTCAACATAGCCCTCTATTGGCTTCCAAATATCACTTTGCCAATTCCACAAGAACTGTCTTAGCAAAAGGCTTCTTGAGGGGAAAGCTGTAACTCTGTGAGATGATTTCACAGAACACAAAGAAGGTTCTCAGAAAGCTTCTTTCTCTTTGTTATCGGAGGATATTTCCTTTGGCCCTATAGTCTTCAAAGGGATCCGAAATATCCTTTCTCAGATTCCACAGAAATAAGTCTAGCAAAGATATTCACGAAATTTACATGTAACTCTGTGAGTGGAAGTCACACATCACAGAGCAGTTTCTAAGAAAGCTTCTTTCCAGATTTCAACTGAGGATATTTCCTTTATCACCGTAGCCCTCTATGGGCTTCCAAATATCACTTTGCCAATTCCACAAAAACTGTCTTAGCGAAAGGCTTCTTGAGGGAAAAGCTGTAACTCTGTGAGATGATTTCACAGAACACAAAGAAGTTTCTCAGAAAGCTTCTTTACCTTTATTATCGGAGGATATTTCCTTTGGCCCTTTAGACTTCAAAGGGATCCTGAATATCTGTTCTCATATTCCACAGAAATAAGGCTAGTAAAGAGATCCATGAAATACAGATGTAACTCTGTAAGATGAATTAATACAACACTAAGCAGTTTCTCAGACAGCTTCTTTCCAGATTTCATCTGAGGATATTATCTTTTTCACCATAGCCCTCTAAGGGCTTCCAAATATCACTTTGCCAATTCCACAAGAACTGTCTAAGCGAAAGGCTTCTTGAGGGGAAAGCTGTAACTCTGTGAGATGATTTCATAGAACCCAAAGAAGTTTATCAGAAAGCTTCTTTCTCTTTGTTATCGGAGGATATTTCATTTGGCCCTATAGACTTCAAAGGGATCCGAAATATCTGTTCTCAGATTCCACAGAAATAAGGCTAGCAAAGAGATCCACGAAATACAGATGTAACTCTGTGAGATGAATTAACAGAACACTAAGCAGTTTCTCAGAAAGTTTCTTTCCAGATTTCATCTGAGAATATTTCCTTTTTCACCATAGCCCTCTAGGGGCTTCCAAATATCACTTTGCCAATTCCACAAGAACTGTCTTAGCGAAAGACTTCTTGAGGGTAAATCTGTAACTCTGTGAAGTGATTTCACAGAACACAAAGAAGTTTCTCAGGAAGTTCTTTCTCTTTTTTATCAGAGGATATTTACTTTGGCAATATAGTTTTCAAAGGGATCCCAAATATCCGTTCTCAGATTCCACAGAAATAGTGTTAGCAAAGAGATCCGCGAAATACAGATGTAACTCTGTGAGTGGAAGTCACACATCACAGAGTAGTTTCTCAGAAGGCTTCTTTCCAGATTTCATCTGAGGATATTTCCTTTTTCACCATAGCCCTCTATGGGCTTCCAAATATCACTTTGCCAATTCCACAAGAACTGTCTTAGCGAAAGGCTTCTTGAGGGGAAAGCTGTAACTCTGTGAGATGATTTCACAGAACACAAAGAAGTTTCTCAGAAAGCTTCTTTCTCTTTGTTATCGGAGGATATTTCCTTTGGCCCTATAAAATTAAAAGGGATACGAAATATCTGTTCTCAGATTCACGGAAATATGGCTAGCAAAGAGATCAACGAAATACAGATGTAATTCTCTGTGATGAATTAACAGAACACTAAACAGTTTGTCAGAAAGCTTCTTTCCAGATTTCATCTGAGGATATTTCCTTTTTCACCATAAACCTCTATGGACTTCCAAATATCACTTTGCCAATTCCATAAGAACTGTCTTAGGGAAAGGCTTCTTGAGGGCAAAGCTGTAACTCTGTGGGATGATTTCACAAAACACAAAGAAGTTTCTCAGAAAGGTTCTTTCTCTTTTTTATAGGAGGATATTTCCTTTGGCCCTATAGACTTCAAAGGGATCCGAAATATCTGTTCTCTGATTCCAAAGAAACGAGGCTAGCAAAGAGATCCACGAAATACAGATGTAACTCTGTGAGTGGAAGTTACACATCTCAGAGCAGTTTCTCTGAAAGCTTCTTTCCAGATTTCATCTGAGAATATTTCCTTTATCACCGTATCCCTCTATGGGCTTCGAAATATCACTTTGCCAATTCCTCAAAAACTGTCTTAGCGAAAGGCTTCTTGAGGGGAAAGCTGTAACTCTGTGAGATGATTTCACAGAACACTAAGCAGTTTCTCAGAAAGCTTCTTTCTATTTGTTATCGGAGGATATTTCCTTTGGCCCTATAGACTTCAAAGGGATCCGGAGTATCTGTTCTCAGATTCCTCAGATATAAGGCTAGTAAAGAGATCCATGAAATACAGACATAACTCTGTGAGATGAATTAACAGAACACTAAGCAGTTTCTCAGAAGGCTTCTTTCCAGATTTCATCTGAGGATATTTCCTTTTTCACTATAGCCCTCAAAGGGCTTCCAAATATCACTTTGCCAATTCCACAAGAACTGTCTTAGCGAAAGGCTTCTTGAGGGGAAAGCTGTAACTCTTTGAAATGATTTCACAGAACACAAAGAAGTTTCTCAGAAAGCTTCTTTCTCTTTGTTATCGGAGGATATTTCCTTTGGCCCTATAGACTTCAAAGGGATCCGAAATATCTGTTCTCAGATTCCACAGAAATAAGGCTAGCAAAGAGATCCACGAAATACAGATATAATTCTGTGAGATGCATTAACAGAACACTAAGCACTCTCAGAAAGCTTCTTTCCGGATTTCATCGGAGTATATTTCCTTTTTCACCATAGCCCTCTATGGGCTTCCACATATCACTTTGCCAATTCCACAAGAACTGTCTTAGCGAAAGGCTTCTTGAGGGGAAAGCTGTAACTCTGTGAGGTGATTTCACAGAACACAAAGAAGTTTCTCAGAAAGATTCTTTCTCTTTGTTATCGGAGGATATTTCCTTTGGCCCTATAGACTTCAAAGGGATCCGAAATATCTGTTCTCAGATTCCACAGAAATAAGGCTAGCAAAGAGATCCACGACATACAGATGTAAGTCTGTGAGATGAATTAACAGAACACTAAGCAGTTTCTCGGAAAGCTTCTTTCCAGATTTCATATGAGGATATTTCCTTTTCCCCATAGACCACTATGGGCTTCCAAATATCACTTTGCCAATTCCACAAGAACTGTCTTAGCGAAAGGCTTCTTCAGGGGAAAGCTGAAACTCTGTGAGATGATTTCACAGAACACTAAGAAGTTTCTCAGGAAGCTTCTTTCTCTTTGTTATCGGAGGATATTTTTTTTGGCCCTATAGTTTCAAATGGTTCCCAAATACCTGTTCTCAGATTCCACACAAATAAGGTTAGCACAGAGATCCACGAAATACAGATGTAACTCTGTGAGTGGAAGTTACACATCTCAGAGGAGTTTCTCAGAAAGCTTCTTTCCAGATTTCATCTGAGGATATTTCCTTTATCACCGTAGCCCTCTATGGGCTACCAAAAATATCACTTTGCGAATTCCAAAAAAACTGTCTTAGCGAAAGGCTTCTTGAAGGAAAAGCTGTAACTCTGGGAGATGATTTCACAGAACACAAAGAAGTTTCTCAGAAAGCTTCTTTACCTTTGTTATCGGAGGATATTTCCTTTGGCCCTATAGACTTCAAAGGGATCCGGAATATCTGTTCTCATATTCCACAGCAATAAGGCTAGTAAAGAGATCCATGAAATACAGATGTAACTCTGTGAGATGAATTAACAGAACACTAAGCAGTTTCTCAGAAAGCTTCTTTCCAGATTTCATCTGAGGATAATTCCTTTTTCACGATAGCCCTCTAAGGGCTTCCAAATATCACTTTGCCAATTCCACAAGAACTGTCTTAGCGAAAGGCTTCTTGAGGGGAAAGCTGTAACTCTGTGAGATGATTTCATAGAACACAAAGAAGTTTCTCAGAAAGCTTCTTTCTCTTTGTTATCGGAGGATATTTCCTTTGGCCCTATAGACTTCAATGGGATCCGAAATATCTGTTCTCAGATTCCACAGAAATAAGGTTAGCAAAGAGATCCACGAAATACAGATGTAACTCTGTGAGTGGAAGTCACACATCACCTAGTAGTCTCTCAGAAAGCTTCTTTCCAGATTTCATCTGAGGATATTTCTTTTTTCTCCATAGCCCTCTATGGGCTTCCAAATATCACTTTGCCAGTTCCACAAGAACTGTCTTAGCGAAAGGCTTCTTGAGGGGAAAGCTGTAAATCTGTGAGATGATTTCACAGAACACAGAGAAGTTTCTCAATAAGCTTCTTTCTCTTTGTTATCGGAAGATATTTCCTTTGGCCATATAAACTTCAAAGGGATACGAAATATCTGTTCTCAGATTCACGGAAATATGGCTAGCAAAGAGATCAAGGAAATATAGATGTAATTCTCTGAGATGAATTAACAGAACACTAAGCAGTGTCTCAGAAAGCATCTTTCCTGATTTCATCTGAGGATATTTCCTTTTTCACCATACCCCTCTATGGACTTGCAAATATCACTTTGCCATTTCCACAAGAACTGTCTTAGCGAAAGGCTTCTTGAGGGTAAAGCTGTAACTCTGTGAGATGATTTCACAGAACACAAAGAAGTTTCTCAGAAAGCTTCTTTCTCTTTGTTATCGGAGGATATTTCCTTTGGCCCTATAGACTTCAAAGGGATCCGGAGTATCTGTTCTCAGATTCCTCAGAAATAAGGCTAGTAAAGAGATCCATGAAATACAGACGTAACTCTGTGAGATGAAGCAACAGAATACTAAGCAGTTTTTCAGAAAGCTTCCTTCCAGATTTCCTCTGAGGATATTTCCTTTTTCACTATAGCCCTCTAAGGGCTTCCAAATATCACTTTGCCAATTCCACAAGAACTGTCTTAGTGAAAGGCTTCTTGTGGGGAAAGCTGTAACTCTGTGAGATGATTTCACAGAACACAAAGAAGTTTCTCAGAAAGCTTCTTTCTCTTTGTTATCGGCGGATATTTCCTTTGGCCCTATAGACTTCAAAGGGATCGGAAATATCTGTTCTCAGATTACACAGAAATAAGGCTAGCAAAGAGATCCACGAAATACAGATGTCACTCTGTGAGATGAATTAACAGAACACTAAGCAGTTTCTCAGAAAGCTTCTTTCCAGATTTCATCTGAGGATATTTCCTTTTTCACCATAGCCCTCTAAGGGCTTCCAAATATCACTTTGCGAATTCCACAAGAACTGTCTTAGCGAAAGGCTTCTTGAGGGCAAAGCGGTAACTCTGTGAAGTGATTTTACAGAACACAAAGAAGTTTCTCAGGAAATTTCTTTCTCTTTGTTATCAGAGGATATTTCCTTTGGCCCTATAGTTTTCAAAGGGATCCCAAATATCTGCTCTCAGATTCCACACAAATAAGGTTAGCAAAGAGATCCACGAAATACAGATGTAACTCTGTGAGTGGAAGTCACACATCACAGAGTAGTTTCTCAGAAAGCTTCTTTCCAGGTTTCATCTGAGGATATTTCCTTTTTCACCGTAGCCCTCTATGGGCTCCCAAATATCACTTTGCCAATTCCACAAGAACTGTGTTAGCGAAAGGCTTCTTGAGGGGAAAGCTGTAACTCTGTGAGATGATTTCACAGAACACAAAGAAGTTTCTCAGAAAGCTTCTTTCTCTTTGTTATTGGAGGATATTTCCTTTGGCCTTATAGACTTCAAAGGGGTACGAAATATCTGTTCTCAGATTCCATAGAAATATGGCTAGCAAAGAGATCAACGAAATAGAGATGTAATTCTGTGAGATGAATTAACAGAACACTAAGCAGTTACTCAGAAAGCTTCTTTCCAGATTTCATCTGAGGATATTTCCCTTTTCACCATACCCCTCTATGGATTTCCAAATACCACTTTGCCAATTCCACAAGAACTGTCTTAGCGAAAGGCTTCTTGAGGGCAAAGCTGTAACTCTGTGAGATGATTTCACAGAACACAAAGAAGTTTCTCAGAAAGCTTCTTTCTCTTTGTTATCGGAGGATATTGCCTGTGGCCCTGTAGACTTCAAAGGGATCCGAAATATCTGTTCTCAGATTCCACAGAAATAAGGCTAGCAAAGATATTCACGAAATACAGATGTAACTCTGTGAGATGAATTAACAGAACACTAAGCAGTTTCTCAGAAAGCTTCTTTCCAGATTTCATCTGAGGATATTTCCTTTTTCACCATAGCCCTCTATGGACTTCCAAATATCACTTTGCCAATTCCACAAGAACTGTCTTAGGGAAAGGCTTCTTGAGGGCAAAGCTGTAACCCTGTGAGATGATTTCACAGAACACAAAGAAGTTTCTCAGAAAGCTTCTTTCTCTTTGTTATCGGAGGATATTTCCTTTGGCCCTATAGACTTCAAAGGGATCCGAAATATCTGTTCTCTGATTCCACAGAAATAAGGCTAGCAAAGAGATCCACGAAATACAGATGTAACTCTGTGAGTGGAAGTTACACATCTCAGAGCACTTTCTCAGAAAGCTTCTTTCCAGATTTTATCTGAGGATATTTCCTTTATCACCATAGCCCTCTATGGACTTCCAACTATCACATTACCAATTCCACAAGAACAGTCTTAGCGAAATGTTTCTTGAGGGGAAAGCTGTAACTCTGTGAGATGATTTCACAGAACACAAAGAAGTTTCTCACAAAGCCTCTTTATCTTTGTTATCGCAGGATATTTCCTTTGGCCCTATAGACTTCAAAGGGATCCGGAATATCTGTTCTCAGATTCCACAGAAATAAGGCTAGTAAAGAGATCCTTGGAACACAGATGTAACTCTCTGAGTTGAATTAACAGAACACTAAGCAGTTTCTCAGAAAGCTTCTTTCCAGATTTCATCTGAGGATATTTCCTTTTTCACCATAGCCCTCTAAGGGCTTCCAAATATCACTTTGCCAATTCCACAAGAACTGTCTTAGCGAAAGGCTTCTTGAGGGGAAAGCTGTAACTCTTTGAAATGATTTCACAGAACACAAAGAAGTTTCTCAGAAAGCTTCTTTCTCTTTGTTATCGGAGTATATTTCCTTTGGCCCTAAAGACTTCAAAGGGATCCGAAATATCTGCTCTCAGATTCCACAGAAATAAGGCTAGCAAAGAGATCCACGAAATACAGACGTAACTCTGTGAGATGAATTAACAGAAAACTAAGCAGTTTCTCAGTAAGCTTCTTTCCAGATTTCATCTGAGGATATTTCCTTTTTCAACATAGCCGTCTAAAGGCTTCCAAATATCACTTTGCCAATTCCACAAGAACTGTCTTAGCGAAAGGCTTCTTGAGGGGAAAGCTGTAACTCTGTGAGATGATTTCACAGAACACAAGGAAGTTTCTCAGAAAGCTTCTTTCTCTTTGTGTTCGGAGGATTTTTCCTCTGGCCCTATAGACTTCAAATGGATCCGAAATATCTGTTCTCAGATTCCACAGAAATAAGGCTAGCAAAGAAATCCACGAAATTCAGATGTAACTCTGTGAGTGGAAGTCACACATCACAGAGCAGTTTCTCAGAAAGGTTCTTTCCAGATTTCATCTGAGGATATTTCCTATTTCACCATAGCCCTCTATGGGCTTCCAAATATCACTACGCCAATTCCACAAGAACTGTCTTAGCGAAAGGCTTCTTGAGGGGAAAGTTGTAACTCTGTGAGACGATATCAAAGAACACAAAGAAGTTTCTCAGAAAGCTTCTTTCTCTTTGTTATCGGAGGATATTTCCTTTGGCCCTATAGACTTCAAAGGGATCCGAAATATCTTTTCTCAGATTCCACAGAAATATGGCTAGCAAAGAGATCCACGAAATAGAGATGTAACTCTGTGAGATGAATTAACAGAACACTAAACATTTTCTCAGAAAGCTTCTTTCCAGATTTCATCTGAGGATATTTCCTTCTTCACCATAGCCCTCTATGGGCTTCCAAATATCACTTTGCCAATTCCACAAGAACTGTCTTAGCGAAGGGCTTCTTGAGGGGAAAGCTGTAACTCTGTGAGATGATTTCACAGAACACAAAGAAGATTCTCAGAAAGCTTCTTTCTCTTTGTTATCGGAGGATATTTCCTTCGGCGCTTTAGACTTCAAAGGGATTCGAAATATCTGTTCTCAGATTCCACAGAAATCAGGCTAGCCAAGAGATCCACGAAATTCAGATGTAACTCTGTGAGTGGAAGTCACACATCTCAGAGCAGTTTCTCAGAAAGCTTCTTTCCAGATTTCATCTGAGAATATTTCCTTTTTCACCATAGCCCTCTATGGGCTTCGAAAGATCACTTTGCCAATTCCACAAGAACTGTCTTAGCGAAAGGCTTCTTGAGGGGAAAGCTGTAACTCTGTGAGATGATTTCACAGAACACAAAGAAGTTTCTCAGAAAGCTTCTTTCTCTTTGTTATCCGAGGATATTTCCTTTGGCCCTATAGACTTAAAAGGGATCCGGAATATCTGTTCTCAGATTCCACAGAAATAAGGCTAGCAAAGAGATTCACGAAATACAGATGTAACTCTGTGAGATGAATTAACGGAACACTAAGCAGTTTCTCACAAAGCTTCTTTGCAGATTTCATCTGAGGATATTTCCTTTTTCACCATAGCCCTCTATTGGCTTCCAAATATCACTTTGCCAATTCCTCAAGAACTGTCTTAGCGAAAGGCTTCTTGAGGGGAAAGCTGTAACTCTGTGAGATGATTTAAGAGAACACAAAGAAGTTTCTCAGAAAGCTTCTTTCTCTTTGTTATCGGAGGATATTTCCTTTGGCCCCATAGTCTTCAAAGGGATCCGAAATATCCGTTCTCATATTCCACAGAAATAAGGCTAGCAAAGAGATCCACGAAATAGAGATGTAACTCTGTGTGTGGAAGTCAAACAGCACAGAGCAGTTTCTCAGAAAGCTTCTTTCCAGATTTCATCTGAGGATATTTCCTTTTTCACCATAGCCCTCTAAGGGCTTCCAAATATCACTTTGCCAATTCCACAAAAACTGTCTTAGCGATAGGCTTCTTGAGGGGAAAGCTGTAACTCTGTGAGATTATTTCACAGAACAGAAGGAGTTTCTCAGAAAGCTTCTTTATCTTTGATAACGGAATATATTTCCATTGGCCCTACAGACTTTAAAGGGATCCGAAATATCCGTTCTCAGATTCCACAGAAATAAGGCTAGCAAAGAGATCCATGAAATACAGATGTAACTCTGTGAGATGAATTAACAGAACACTAAGAAGTTTCTCTGAAAGCTTCCTTCCAGATTTCATGTGAGGATATTTCCTTTTTCACCATAGCCCTCCATGGGCTTCCAAATATCTCTTTGCCAATTCCACAAGAACTGTCTTAGCGAAAGGCTTCTTGAGGGGAAAGCTGTAACTCTGTGAGATGATTTCACGGAACACAAAGAAGTTTCTCAGAAAGCTTCTTTCTCTTTGTCATCGGAGGATATTTCCTTTGGCCCAATAGTCTACAAAGGGATCCGAAATATCTGTTATCAGATTCCACACAAATAAGGCTAGCAAAGAGATCCACGAAATACAGATGTAACTCTGTGAGATGAATTAACAGAACACTAAGCAGTTTCTCAGAAAACCTCATTCCAGATTTCACATGAGGGTATTCCCTTTTTCACCATAGCCTTCTATGGGCTTCCAAATATCACTTGGACAATTCCACACGAACTGTCTTAGGGAAAGGACTCTTGAGGGGAAAGCTGTAACTCTGTGAGATGATTTCACAGAACACAAAGAAGTTTCTCAGAAAGCTTCTTTCTCTTTGTTATCGGAGGATATTTCCTTTGGCCCTATACACTTCAAAGGGATCCTAAGTATCTGTTCTCAGATTTCACAAAAAAAAGGCTAGCAAAGACATCCACGAAATACAGATGTAAGTCTGTGAGTGGAAGTCACACATCAAGAGCAGTTTCTCAGAAAGCTTCTTTCCAGATTTCATCAGAGGATATTTCCTTTTTCTCCCTAGCCTTCTATGGACTTTCAAATATCACTTTGCCAATTCCACAAGAACTTTCTTAGTGAAAGGCTTCTTGAGCGGAAAGCTGTAACTCTGTGTGATGATTTCAGAGAACACAAAGAAGTTTCTCAGAAAGCTTCTTTCTCTTTGTTATGGGAGGATATTTCCTTTGACCCTATAGACGTCAAAGGGATCTGAAATATCTGTTCTCAGATTCCACAGAAATAAGGCTAGCATAGAGATCCATGAAATACAGATGTAACTCTGTGAGATGAATTAACAGAACACTAAGCAGTTTCTCAGAAAGCTTCTTTCCTGATTTCATCAGAGGATATTTCCTTTTTCACCATAGCCTTCTATGGGTTTACAAATATCACTTTGCCAATTCCACAAGAACTGTTTTAGCGAAAGGCTTCTTGAGGGGAAAGCTGTAACTCTGTGAGATGATTTCACAGAACACAAAGAAGTTTCTCAGAAAGCTTCTTTTTCTTTGTCATCGGAGGATATTTCCTTAGGCCCAATAGTCTTCAAAGGGATCAGAAATATCTGTTCTGAGATTCCACAGAAATAAGGCTAGCAAAGAGATTCACAAAATACAGATGTAACTCTGTGAGTGGAAGTCACACATCACAGAGCAGTTTCTAAGAAACCTTCTTTCCAGATTTCATCAGAGTATATTTCCTTTTTCTCCATAGCCCTCTATGGGCTTCCAAATATCACTTTGCCAATTCCACAAGAACTGTCTTAGCGAAAGGCTTCTTGAGGGGAAAGCTGCAACTCTGGGAGATGATTTCACAGAACACAAAGAAGTTTCTCAGAAAGCTTCTTTCTCTTTTTTATCGGAGGATATTTCCTTTGGCCCTATAGTCTTCAAAGGGATCTGAAATATCCGTTCTCAGATTCCTCAGAAATAAGGCTAGCAAAGAGAGCCACGAAATACAGATATAACTCTGTGAGTGGAAGTCAAAGATCACAGAGGAGTTTCTCAGAAAGCTTCTTTCCAGATTTCATCAGAGGATATTTCCTTTTTCTCCCTAGCCTTCTATGGGCTTTCAAATATCACTTTGCCAATTCCACAAGAACTTTCTTAGTGAAAGGCTTCTTGAGGGGAAAGCTGTAACTCTGTGTGATGATTTCGCAGAACACAAAGAAGTTTCTCAGAAAGCTTCTTTCTCTTTGTTATGGGAGGATATTTCCTTTGGCCCTATAGACTTCAAAGGGATCTGAAATATCTGTTCTCAGATTCCACAGAAATAAGGCTAGCATAGAGATCCACGAAATACAGATGTAACTCTGTGAGATGAATTAACAGAACACTAAGCAGTTTCTCAGAAAGCTTCTTTCCTGATTTCATCAGAGGATATTTCCTTTTTCACCATAGCCTTCTATGGGTTTACAAATATCACTTTGCCAATTCCACAAGAACTGTCTTAGCGAAAGGCTTCTTGAGGGGAAAGCTGTAACTCTGTGAGATGATTTCACAGAACACAAAGAAGTTTCTCAGAAAGCTTCTTTCTCTTTGTCATCGGAGGATATTTCCTTAGGCCCAATAGTATTCAAAGGGATACGAAATATCTGTTCTCAGATTCCACAGAAATAAGGCTAGCAAAGAGATCCACGAAATACCGATGTAACTCTGTTAGTGGAAGTCACACATCACAGAGCAGTTACTCAGAGAGCTTCTTTCCCGATTTCATCTGAGGATATTTCCTTTTTCACCATAGCCCTCTAAGGATTCCAAATATCACTTTGCCAATTCCACAAGAACTGTCTTAGCGAAAGGCTTCTTGAGGGGAAAGCTGTAACACTGTGAGATGATTTCACAGAACACCAAGAAGTTTCTCAGAAAGCTTCTTTCTCTTTTATCGGAGGATATTTCTTTTGGCCCTATAGACTTCAAAGGGATCCGAAATATCCGTTCTCAGAATCCACAGAAATAAGGCTAGCAAAGAGATCCATGAAATACAGATGTAACTCTGTGAGTGGAAGTCACACATGACAGAGCAGTTTCTCAGAAAGCTTCTTTCCAGATTTCATCTGAGGATATTTCCTTTTTCACCATAGCCCTCTATGGGCTTCCAAATATCACTTTGCCATTTCCACCAGAACTGTCTTAGCGAAAGGCTTCTTAGGGAAAGCTGTAACTCGGTGAGATGATTTCACAGAACACAATGAATTTTCTCAGAAAGCTTCCTTCTCTTTGTTATCAGAGATATTTCCTTTGGCCCTATAGACTTCAAAGGGATCCGAAATATCTGTTCTCAGATTCAACAGAAATAAGGCTGCAAAGAGATTCACAAAATACAGATGTAACCCTGTGAGATGAATTAACAGAACACTAAGCAGTTTCTCAGAAATTTCTTTCCAGATTTCATCTGAGGATATGTCCTTTTTCACCATAGCCCTCTTCGGGCTTCCAAATATCACTTGCCAATTCCACAAGAACTGTCGTAGCGTAAGGCTTCTTGAGGGGAAAGCTATAACTCTGTGAGATGATTTCACAGAACAGAAAGAAGTTTCTCAGAAAGCTTCTTTCTCTTTGCTATGGGAGGATATTTCCTTTGGCCCTGTAGACTTCAAAGGGATCCGAAATATCCGTTCTCAGATTCCACAGAAATAAGGCTAGCAAAGAGATCCACGAAATACAGATGTAACTCTGTGAGTGGAAGTCACACATCACAGAACGGTTTCTCAGAAAGCTTCTTTTCAGATTTCATCTGAGGATATATCCTTTTTCAGCATAGCCCTTTATGGGCTTCCAAATATCAATTTGCCAATTCCACAAGAACTGTCTTAGCGAAAGGCTTCTTGAGGGGAATACTGTAACCCTGTGAGATAATTTGACAGAACACAAAGAAGTTTCTCAGAAAGCTTCTTTCTCTTTGTCATCGGAGGATATTGCCTTTGGCGCTATAGACTTCAAATGGATCCGAAATATCTGTTCTCAGAGTCCACAGAAATAAGGCTAGCAAAGAGAACCACGAAATACAGATGTAACCCTGTGAGATGAATTAACAGAACACTAAGCAGTTTCTCAGAAAGCTTATTTCCAGATTTCATTTGAGGATATTTCGTTTTTCACCATAGCCCTCTATGAGATTCCAAATATCACTTTGCTAATTCCACAAGAACTGTCTTAGTGAAAGGCTTCTTGAGGGGAAAGATGTAACTCTGTGAGATGATTTCACAGAACACAAAGAAGTTTCTCAGGAAGCTTCTTTCTCTTTTTTATCGCAGGATATTTCCTTTGGCCCTATACTCTTCAAAGGGATCCGATATATCCATTCTCAGATTCCACAGAAATAAGGCTAGTAAAGAGATCCACGAAATACAGATGTAAGTCTGTGAGTGGAAGTCACACATCACAGAGCAGTTTCTCAGAAAGCTTCTTTCCAGATTTCATCTGAGGATTTTTCCTTTTTCACCATAGCCCTCTAAGGGCTTCCAAATATCACTTTGCCAATTCCCCAAGAACTGTCTTAGCGAAAGGCTTCTTGAGGGGAAAGCTGTAACTCTGTGAGAGGATTTCCCTGAACACAAAGTAGTTTCTCAGAAAGCTTCTTTCTCCTTGTAATCGGAGGATATTTCTTTGGCCCTATACTCTTCAAAGGGATCCGAAATATCTGTTCTCAGATTCCGCAGAAATAAGGCTAGCAAAGAGATCCACGAAATACAGATGTAACTCTGTGACATGAATTAACAGAACACTAAGCAGTTTCTCAGAAAGCTTCTTTCCAGATTTCATGTGAGGATATTTCCTTTTTCACCATAGCCCTCTATGGGCTTCCAAATATCACTTTGCCTATTCTACAAGAACTGTCTTAGCGTAAGGCTTCTTTAGGGAAAGCTGTAACTCTGTGAGATGATTTCACAGAACACAAAGAAGTTTCTCAGAAAGCTTCTTTCTCTTTGATATCGGAGGATATTTCCTTTGGCCCTAAAGACTTCAAAGGGATCCGAAATATCCGTTCTCAGATTCCACACAAATAAGGCTCGCAAAGAGATCCACGAAATACAGATGTAACTCTGTGAGTGGAAGTCACACATCACAGAGCAGTTTCTCAGAAAGCTTCTTTTCAGATTGTATCTGAGGATATTTCCTTTTTCACCATAGCCCTCTAAGGATTCCCAATATCACTTTGTCAATTCCACAAGAACTGTCTTAGCGAAAGGCTTCTTGAGGGGAAAGCTGTAACTCTGTGAGATGATTTCACAAAACACAAAGAAGTTTCCCAGAAAGCTTCTTTCTCTTTGTTATCGGAGGATATTTCCTTTGGCCCTATAGACTTCAAAGGGATCCTAAGTATCCGTTCTCAGATTTCACAGAAAAAAGGCTAGCAAAGAGATCCACGAAATACAGATGTAAGTCTGTGAGTGGAAGTCACACATCAAGAGCAGTTTCTCAGAAAGCTTCTTTCCAGATTTCATCAGAGGATCAGAGGATATTTCCTTTTTCTCCCTAGCCTTCTATGGACTTTCAAATATCACTTTGCCAATTCCACAAGAACTTCCTTAGTGAAAGGCTTCTTGAGCGGAAAGCTGTAACTCTGTGTGATGATTTCAGAGAACACAAAGAAGTTTCTCAGAAAGCTTCTTTCTCTTTGTTATGGGAGGATATTTCCTTTGACCCTATAGACGTCAAAGGGATCTGAAATATCTGTTCTCAGATTCCACAGAAATAAGGCTAGCATAGAGATCCATGAAATACAGATGTAACTCTGTGAGATGAATTAACAGAACACTAAGCAGTTTCTCAGAAAGCTTCTTTCCTGATTTCATCAGAGGATATTTCCTTTTTCACCATAGCCTTCTATGGGTTTACAAATATCACTTTGCCAATTCCACAAGAACTGTATTAGCGAAAGGCTTCTTGAGGGGAAAGCTGTAACTCTGTGAGATGATTTCACAGAACACAAAGAAGTTTCTCAGAAAGCTTCTTTTTCTTTGTCATCGGAGGATATTTCCTTAGGCCCAATAGTCTTCAAAGGGATCAGAAATATCTGTTCTGAGATTCCACAGAAATAAGGCTAGCAAAGAGATTCACAAAATACAGATGTAACTCTGTGAGTGGAAGTCACACATCACAGAGCAGTTTCTAAGAAACCTTCTTTCCAGATTTCATCAGAGTATATTTCCTTTTTCTCCATAGCCCTCTATGGGCTTCCAAATATCACTTTGCCAATTCCACAAGAACTGTCTTAGCGAAAGGCTTCTTGAGGGGAAAGCTGTAACTCTGTGAGATGATTTCACAGAACACAAAGAAGTTTCTCAGAAAGCTTCTTTCTCTTTGTCATCGGAGGATATTTCCTTAGGCCCAATAGTATTCAAAGGGATACGAAATATCTGTTCTCAGATTCCACAGAAATAAGGCTAGCAAAGAGATCCACGAAATACCGATGTAACTCTGTTAGTGGAAGTCACACATCACAGAGCAGTTACTCAGAGAGCTTCTTTCCCGATTTCATCTGAGGATATTTCCTTTTTCACCATAGCCCTCTAAGGATTCCAAATATCACTTTGCCAATTCCACAAGAACTGTCTTAGCGAAAGGCTTCTTGAGGGGAAAGCTGTAACACTGTGAGATGATTTCACAGAACACCAAGAAGTTTCTCAGAAAGCTTCTTTCTCTTTTATCGGAGGATATTTCTTTTGGCCCTATAGACTTCAAAGGGATCCGAAATATCCGGTCTCAGAATCCACAGAAATAAGGCTAGCAAAGAGATCCATGAAATACAGATGTAACTCTGTGAGTGGAAGTCACACATGACAGAGCAGTTTCTCAGAAAGCTTCTTTCCAGATTTCATCTGAGGATATTTCCTTTTTCACCATAGCCCTCTATGGGCTTCCAAATATCACTTTGCCATTTCCACAAGAACTGTCTTAGCGAAAGGCTTCTTGAGGGGAAAATTTTAACTCTGTGAGATGATTTCACAGAACACAAAGAACTTTCTCAGAAAGCTTCTTTCTCTTTGTTATCGGAGGATATTTCCTTTGGCCCCATAGACTTCAAAGGGATCCGAAATATCTGTTCTCAGATTCCACAGAAATAAGGCTAGCAAAGAGAACCACGAAATACAGATGTAACCCTGTGAGATGAATTAACAGAACACTAAGCAGTTTCTCAGAAAGCTTATTTCCAGATTTCATCTGAGGATATTTCCTTTTTCACCATAGCCCTCTAGGGGATTCCAAATATCACTTTGCCAATTCCACAAGAACTGTCTTAGCGAAAGGCTTCTTGAGGGGAAATATGTAACTCTGTGAGATGATTTCACAGAACACAAAGAAGTTTCTCAGAAAGCTTCTTTCCCTTTTTTATCGGAGGATATTTCCTTTGGCCCTATAGTCTTGAAAAGGATCCGAGATATCCGCTCTCAGAATCAACAGAAATAAGGCTGGAATGAGATCCACGAAATACAGAGGTAACTCAGTGAGGGGAATTCACACATCACAGAGCAGTTTCTCAGAAAACTTCTTTCCAGATTTCATCTGAGCATATTTCCTTTATCAACATAGCCCTCTATGGGCTTCCAAATATCACTTTGCCAATTCCACAAGAACTGTCTTAATGAAAGGCTTCTTGAGAGGAAAGCTGCAACTCTGTGAGATGATTTCACAGAACACAAAGAAGTTTCTCAGCAAGCTTCCCTCTCTTTGTTATCGGAGGATATTTTCTTTGGCCCTATAGACTTCAAAGGGATCCGAAATATCCGTTCTCAGAATCCACAGAAATAAGGCTAGCAAAGGAATCCAAGAAATACAGATGTAACTCTGTGATTAGAAGTCACACATCACAGAGCAGTTTCTCAGAAAGCTTCTTTCCAGATTTCATCTGAGGATATTTCCATTTTCAACATAGCCCTCTATGGGCTTCCAAATATCACCTTGCCAATTCCCCAAGAACTGTCTTAGCGAAAGGCATCTTTAGGGGAAAGCTGAAACTCGGTGAGATGATTTCACAGAAAACAAAGGAGTTTCTCAGAAAGCTTCTTTTTCTTTGTTATCGGAGGATATTTCCTTTGGCACTATAGACTTCAAAGGGATCCGAAATATCTGTTCTCAGATTCCACAGAAATAAGGCTAGCAAAGATATCCACGAAATAGAGAGGTAACTCTGTGAGATGAATGAACAGAACACTAAGCAGTTTCTCTGAAAGCTTCTTTCCAGATTTCATCTGAGGATATTTCCTTTTTCAACATAGCCCTCTAGTGGTTCCAAATATCACTTTGCCAATTCCACAGAACTGTCTTAGCGAAAGGCTTCTTGAGGGGAAAGCTGTAACTCTGTGAGATGATTTCACAGAACACAAAGAAGTTTCTCAGAAAGCTTCTTTCTCTTTGTCATCGGAGGATATTTCCTTATTCCCAATAGTCTTCAAAGGGATCAGAAATATCTGTTCTGAGATTCCACAGAAATAAGGGTAGCAAAGAGATCCACGAAATACAGATGTAACTCTGTGAGTGGAAGTCACACATCACAGAGCAGTTTCTAAGAAACCTTCTTTCCAGATTTCATCAGAGGATATTTCCTTTTTCACCATAGAACTCTATGGGCTTCCAAATATCACTTTGCCAGTTCCACAAGAACCGTCTTAGCGAAAGGCTTCTTGAGGGGAAAGCTGTAACTCTGTGAGATGATTTCACAGAAAACAAAAAGTTTCTCAGAAAGCTTCTTTCTCTTAGTTATCGGAGCATATTTCCTTTGGCCCTAGAGACTTGAAAGGGATCCGAAATATCTGTTTTCTGAATCTACAGAAATAAGGCTAGCAAAGAGATCCACGAAATACGGATGTAACTCTGTGAGATGAATTAATTGAACACTAAGCAGTTTCTCAGATACCTTCTTTCCAGATTTTCTCTGAGCATATTTCGTTTTTCACCATAGCCCTCTACGGGCTTCCAAATATCACTTTGCCAATTCCACAAGAACTGTCTTAGCGAAAGGCTTCTAGTGGGGAAAGCTGTAACTCTGTGAGATGATTTCACAGAACACGAAGAGTTTCTCAGAAAGCTTCTTTCTCTTTGTTATCGGAGGATATTTCCTTTGGCACTACAGACTTCAAAGGGATCCGAAATATCCGTTCTCAGATTCCACAGAAATAAGGCTAGCAAAGAGATCCAGGAAACACAGACGTAACTCTGTTAGTGGAAGTCACACATCATAGAGCAGTTTCTCAGAAAGCTTCTTTTCAGATTTCGTCTGAGGATATTTCCTTTTTCACCGTAGCCCTCTAAGGGCTTCCAAATATCACTTTGCCAATTTCACAAGAACTGTCTTAGCGAAAGGCTTCTTGAGGGGAAAGCTGTAACTCTGTGAGATGATTTCATAGAACACAAAGAAGTTTCTCAGAAAGCTTCTTTCTCTTTGTTATCGGAGGATATTTCTTTTGGCCCTATAGACTTCAAAGGGATCGGAAATATCCGTTCTCAGAATCCTCAGAAATAAGGTAGCAAAGAGAACCACGAAATACAGATGTAACTCTGTTAGTGGAAGTCACACATCACAGAGCAGTTTCTCTGAAAGCTCCTTTTCATATTTCGTCTGAGGATATTTCCTTTTTCACCATAGCCCTCTAAGGGCTTCCAGATATCAGTTTGCCAATTCCACAAGAACTGTCTTAGCGAAAGGCTTCTTGAGGGGAAAGCTGTATCTCGGTGAGATGATTTCACAGAACACAGAGAAGTTTCTCAGAAAGCTTCTTTCTCTTTGTTATGGGAGGATATTTTATTTGGCCCTATAGACTTCAAAGGGATCCAAAATATCTGTTCCTAGTTTCCACAGAAATAAGGCTAGCAAAGAGTTCCACGAAATACAGTTGTAACTCTGTGAGGTGAATTAACAGAACACTAAGCAGTTTCTCAGAAAGCTTCTTTTAACATTTTATCTGAGTATATTTTCTTTTTCACCATAGCCCTCTATGGGCTTCCAAATACCACTTTGCCAATTCCACAAGAACTGTCTTAGCGAAAGGCTTCTTCTGGGGAAAGCTGTAACTCTGTGAGATGATTTCACAAAACACAAAGAAGTTTCTCAGAAAGCTTCCTTCTCTTTGTTACCGGAGGATATTTCCTTTGACCCTATAGACTTCAAAGGGATCCGAAATATCCGTTCTCAGATTCCACAGAAATAAGGCTAGCAAAGAGATCCACGAAATACAGATGTAACTCTGTGAGTGGAAGTCACACATCACAGAGCAATTTCTCTGAAAGCTTCTTTTCAGATTTCGTCTGAGGATATTTCCTTTTGCACCATTGCCCTCTTTGAGCTTCCAAATATCACTTTGCCAATTCCACAAGAACTGTCTTAGCGAAAGGCTTCTTGAGGGGAAAGCTGTAACTCAGTGAGATGATTTCACAGAACACAAAGAAGTTTCTCAGAAACCTTCTTTCTCTTTTTTAGCGGAGCATATTTCCTTTGGCACTAGAGACTTCAAAGGGATCCGAAAAATCTGTTCTCTGAATCTACAGAAATAAGGCTAGGAAAGAGATCCAAGAAATACGGATGTAAATCTGTGAGATGAATTAACAGAACACTAAGCAGTTTCTCAGAAACCTTCTTTCAAGATTTCCTCTGAGGATATTTCGTTTTTCACCATAGCCCTCTACGGGCTTCTAAATATCACTTTGCCAATTCCAAAAGAACTGTCTTAGCGAAAAGCTTCTAGAGGGCAAAGCTCTAACTCTGTGAGATGGTTTCACAGAACACGAAGAGTTTCTCAGAAAGGTTCTTTCTCTTTGATATCAGAGGATATTTCCTTTGGCACTACAGACTTCAAAGGGATCCGAAATATCTGTTCTCAGATTTCACAGAAATAAGGCTAGCAAAGGGATCCACGAAATACAGATGTAACTCTGTGAGTGGAAGTCTCACATCACAGAGCAGTTTCTCAGAAAGCTTCTTTCCCTATTTCATCTGAGGATATTTCCTTTTTCACCATAGCCCTTTACGGGCTTCCAAATATCACTTTGCCAATTCCAGAAGAACTGTCTTAGCGAAAGGCTTCTTGAGGGGAAAGCTGTAACTCTGTGACATGATTTCACAGAACACAAAGAGTTTCTCAGAAAGCTTCTTTCTCTTTGTTATCGGAATATATTTCCTTTGACCCTACAGAATTCAAAGGGATCCGAAATATCTGTTATCAGATTCCTCAGAAATAAGGCTAGCAAAGAGATCCACGAAATACAGATGTAACTCTGTGAGATGAATTAACAGAACACAAAGCAGTTTCTCAGGAAGCTTCTTTCCAGATTTCATCTGAGGATATTTCCTTTTTCACCATAGCCTCTAGGGACTTCCAAATATCACTTTGCCAATTCCACAAGAACTGTCTTAGCGAAAGGCTTCTTGAGGGGAAAGCTGTAACTCTGTGTGATGATTTCACAGAACACAAAGAAGTTTCTCAGAAAGCTTCTTTCTCTTTGTTATCAGAGCATATTTCCTTTGGCCCTATAGACTTCAAAGGGATCCGAAATATCTGTTCTCTGATTCTACATATATAAGGCTAGCAAAGATATCCACGAAATACAGATGTAACTCTGTGAGTGAAAGTCACACATCACAGAGCAGTTTCTCAGAAAGCTTCTTTCCAGATTTCATCTGAGGATATTTCCTTTTTCACCATAGCCCTCTATGGGCTTCCAAATATCACTTTGCCAATTCCACAAGAACTTTCTTAGCGAAAGGCTACTAGAGGGCAAAGCTGTAACTCTGTGAGATGATTTCACAGAACACGAAGAGTTTCTCAGAAAGCTTCTTTCTCTTTGTTATCGGAGGATATTTCCTTTGGCACTGTAGACTTCAAAGGGATCCGAAATATCTGTTCTCAGATTCCACAGAAATAAGGCTAGCAAAGAGATCCACGAAATAAAGATGTAAATCTGTGAGATGAATTAACAGAACACTAAGCAGTTTCTCAGAAAGCTTCTTTCCACATTTCATCGGAGGATATTTACTTTTTCACCATACCCATCAATGGGCTTCCAAATATCACTTTGCCAATTCCACAAAAACTGTCTTAGTGAAAGGCTTCTTGAGGGAAAGCTGTAACTCTGAGAGATGATTTCACAGAGCACAAAGAAGTTTCTCAGAAAGTTTCCCTCTTTTTGCTATCGGAGGATATTTCCTTTGGCCCTATAGACTTCAAAGGGATCCGAAATATCCGTTCTCAGATTTCACAGAAATAAGGCTAGCAAAGGTATCCACGAAATACAGATGTAACTCTGTGAGTGGAAGTCTCACATCACAGAGCAGTTTCTCAGAAAGCTTCTTTCTCTTTGTTATCAGAGCATATTTCCTTTGGCCCTATAGACTTCAATGGGATCCGAAATATCTGTTCTCTGATTCTACATAAATAAGGCTAGCAAAGAGATCCACGAAATACAGATGTAACTCTGTGAGTGGAAGTCACACGTCACAGAGCAGTTTCTCAGAAAGCTTCTTTCCAGATTTCATATGAGGATATTTGCTTTTTCACCATAGTCCTCTATGGGCTTCCAAATATCACTTTGCCAATTCCACAAGAACTGTATTAGCGAAAGACTTCTTGAGGAGAAAGTTGTAACTCGCTGAGATGATTTTACAGACCACAAAGATGTTTCTCAGAAAGCTTGTTTCACTTTATTATGGGAGGATATTTTATTTGGCCCTATAGACTTCAAAGGGATCTGAAATATCTGTTCTCAGTTTCCACAGAAATAAGTCTACCAAACAGATCCACGAAATACACATGTAACTCGGTGAGATGAATTAACAGAACATTAAGCAGTTTCTCAGAAAGCTTCTTTCCAGATTTCATGTGAGGATATTTCCTTTTTCACCATTGCCCTCTATGGGCTTCCAAATATCACTTCGCCAATTCTACAAGAACTGTCTTATCGTAAGGCATCTTGAGGGGAAATCTGTAACTCTGTGAGATGATTTCACAGAACACAAAGAAGTTTCTCAGAAAGCTTCTTTCTCTTTGTTATCGGAGGATATTTCCTTTGGCCCTATAGACTTCAAAGGGATCCGAAATATCTGTTCTCAGATTCCACAGAAATAAGGCTAGAAAAGAGATCCTCGAAATACAGATGTAACTCTGTGATTAGAAGTCACACATCACGGAGGAGTTTCACAGAAAGCTTCTTTCCAGATTTCATCTGAGGATATTTCCTTTTTCACCGTGGCCCTCTATGGGCTTCCAAATATCACTTTGCCAATTCCACAAGAACTTTCTTAGCGAAAGGCTTCTAGAGGGCAAAGCTGTAACTCTGTGAGATGATTTCACAGAACACGAAGAGTTTCTCAGAAAGCTTCTTTCTCTTTGTTATCGGAGGATATTTCCTTTGGCACTGTAGACTTCAAAGGGATCCGAAATATCTGTTCTCAGATTCCACAGAAATAAGGCTAGCAAAGAGATCCACGAAATACAGATGTAAATCTGTGAGATGAATTAACAGAACACTAAGCAGTTTCTCAGAAAGCTTCTTTCCACATTTCATCGGAGGATATTTACTTTTTCACCATAGCCATCTATGGGCTTCCAAATATCACTTTGCCAATTCCACAAAAACTGTCTTAGTGAAAGGCTTCTTGAGGGAAAGGTGTAACTCTGAGAGATGATTTCAAAGAACACAAAGAAGTTTCTCAGAAAGCTTCCCTCTCTTTGTTATCCTAGGATATTTCCTTTGGCCCTATAGACTTCAAAGGGATCCGAAATATCGGTTCTCAGATTTCACAGAAATAAGGCTAGCAAAGAGATCCACGAAATACGGATGTAACTCTGTGAATGGAAGTCTAACATCACAGAGCAGTTTCTCAGAAAGCTTCTTTCCAGATTTCATCTGAGGATATTTCCTTTTTCACCATAGCCCTCTACGGGCTTCCAAATATCACTTTGCAAATTCCAGAAGAACTCTCTTAGCGAAAGGCTTCTTGAGGGGAATGCTGTAACTCTGTGACATGATTTCACAGAACACAAAGAGTTTCTCAGAAAGCTTCTTTCTCTTTGTTATCGGAATATATTTCCTTTGACCCTACAGAATTCAAAGGGATCCGAAATATCTGTTCTCAGATTCCTCAGAAATAAGGCTAGCAAAGAGATCCACGAAATACAGATGTAACTCTGTGAGATGAATTAGCAGAACACAAAGCAGTTTCTCAGGAAGCTTCTTTCCAGATTTAATCTGAGGATATTTCCTTTTTCACCATAGCCCTCATAAAGCTTCTTTCCAGATTTCATCTGAGGATATTTCCTTTTTCACCATAGCCACTAGGGGCTTCCAAATATCATTTGCCAATTCCACAAGAACTGTCTTAGCGAAAGGCTTCTTGAGGGGAAAGCTGTAACTCTGTGTGATGATTTCTCAGAACACAAAGAAGTTTCTCAGAAAGCTTCTTTCTCTTTGTTATCAGAGCATATTTCCTTTGGCCCTATAGACTTCAAAGGGATCCGAAATATCTGTTCTCTGATTCTACATATATAAGGCTAGCAAAGATATCCACGAAATACAGATGTAACTCTGTGAGTGAATGTCACACATCACAGAGCAGTTTCTCAGAAAGCTTCTTTCCAGATTTCATCTGAGGATATTTCCTTTTTCACCATAGCCCTCTATGGGCTTCCAAATATCACTTTGCCAATTCCACAAGAACTTTCTTAGCCAAAGGCTTCTAGAGGGCAAAGCTGTAACTCTGTGAGATGATTTCACAGAACACGAAGAGTTTCTCAGAAAGCTTCTTTCTCTTGGTTATCGGAGGTTATTTCCTTTGCCATTGTAGACTTCAAAGGGTTCCGAAATATCTGTTCTCAGATTCCACAGAAATAGGGCTAGCAAAGAGATCCACGAAATACATATGTAAATCTGTGAGATGAATTAACAGAACACTAAGCAGTTTCTCAGAAAGCTTCTTTCCACATTTCATTGGAGGATATTTCCTTTTTCACCGTAGCCCTCCATGGGCTTCCAAATATCACTTTGCCAATTCCACAAGAACTGTCTTAGCGAAAGGTTTCTTGAGGGGAAAGCTGTAACTCTGTGAGATGATTTCACAGAACACAAAGAAGTTTCTGAGAAAGCTTCTTTATCTTTGTTATCGGAGGATATTTCCTTTGCCCCTATAGACTTCAAAGGGAACCGAAATATCCGTTCTCAGATTCCACAGAAATAAGGCTAGCAAATAGATCCACGAAATACAGATGTAACTCTGTGAGTGGAAGTCACACATCACAGAGCAGTTTCTAAGAAACCTTCTTTACATATTTCATCAGAGGATATTTCCTTTTTCACCATAGCCCTCTATGGGCTTCCAAATATCACTTTGCCAATTCCACAAGAACTGTCTTAGCGAAAGGCTTCTTGAGGGAAAAGCTGTAACTCTGTGAGATGATTTCACAGAAAACAAAAAAGTTTCTCAGAAAGCTTCTTTCTCTTTGTTATCGGAGCATATTTCCTTTGGCCCTAGAGACTTCAAAGGGATCCGAAATATCTGTTCTCTGAATCTACAGAAATAAGGCTAGGAAAGAGATCCACGAAATACGGATGTAAATCTGTGAGATGAATTAACAGAACACTAAGCAGTTTCTCAGAAACCTTCTTTCCAGATTTCCTCTGCGGATATTTCGTTTTTCACCATAGCCCTCTACGGGCTTCCAAATATCACTTTGCCAATTCCACAAGAACTGTCTTAGCGAAAGGCTTCTAGAGGGCAAAGCTGTAACTCTGTGAGATGATTTCACAGAATACGAAGAGTTTCTCAGAAAGCTTCTTTCTCTTTGTTATCGGAGGATATTTCCTTTGGCACTACAGACTTCAAAGGGAACCGAACTATCCGTTCTCAGATTCGAAAGAAATAAGGCTAGCAAAGTAATCCAGGAAACACAGATGTAACTCTGTTAGTGGAAGTCACGCATCACAGAGCAGTCTCTCAGAAAGCTTCTTTTCAGATTTCGTCTGAGGATATTTCCTTTTTCACCATAGCCCTCTAAGGGCTTCCAAATATCACTTTGCCAATTCCACAAGAACTGTCTTAGCGAAAGTCTTCTTGAGGGGAAAGCTGTAACTCTGTGAGATGATTTCATAGAACACAAAGAAGTTTCTCAGAAAGCTTCTTTCTCTATGTTATCGGAGGATATTTCCTTTGGCCCTATAGACTTCAAAGGGATCCGAAATATCCGTTCTCAGATTCCTCAGAAGTAAGGCTAGCAAAGAGATCCACGAAATACAGATGTAACTCTGTGAGTGGAAGTCACACATCACAGAGCAGTTTCTCAGAAAGCTTCTTTACAGATTTCATCTGAGGATAGTTCCTTTTTCACCATAGCCCTCTACGGGCCTCCAAATATCACTTTGCCAATTCCACAAGAACTGTCTTAGCGAAAGGCTTCTTGAGGGGAAAGCTGTAACTCTGTGAGATGATTTCACAGAACACAAAGAAGTTTCTCAGAAAGCTTCTTTCTCTTTGTTATCGGAATGTATTTCCTTTGACCCTACAGACTTCAAAGGGATCCGAAATATCTGTTATCAGATTCCTCAGAAATAAGGCTAGCAAAGATATCCACGAAATACAGATGTAACTCTGTGAGATGAATTAACAGAACACAAAGCAGTTTCTCAGGAAGCTTCTTTCCAGATTTCATCTGAGGATATTTCCTTTTTCACCATAGCCTCTACGGGCTTCCAAATATCACTTTGCCAATTCCACAAGAACTGTCTTAGCGAAAGGCTTCTTGAGGGGAAAGCTGTAACTCTGAGAGATGATTTCACAGAACACTAAGAAGTTTCTCAGAAATCTTCCCTCTCTTTGTTATCGGAGGATATTTCCTTTGGCCCTATAGACTTCAAAGGGATCCGAAATATCCGTTCTCAGATTTCACAGAAATAAGGCTAGCAAAGGTATCCACGAAATACAGATGTAACTCTGTGAGTGGAAGTCTCACATCACAGAGCAGTTTCTCAGAAAGCTTCTTTCTCTTTGTTATCAGAGCATATTTCCTTTGGCCCTATAGACTTCAATGGGATCCGAAATATATGTTCTCTGATTCTACATAAATAAGGCTAGCAAAGAGATCCACGAAATACAGATGTAACTCTGTGAGTGGAAGTCACACATCACAGAGCAGTTTCTCAGAAAGCTTCTTTCCAGATTTCATATGAGTATATTTGCTTTTTCACCATAGTCCTCTATGGGCTTCCAAATATCACTTTGCCATTTCCACAAGAACTGTCTTAGCGAAAGACTTCTTGAGGGGAAAGTTGTAACTCGCTGAGATGATTTTACAGAACACAAAGAAGTTTCTCAGAAAGCTTGTTTCTCTTTGTTATGGGAGGATATTTTATTTGGCCCTTTAGACTTCAATGGGATCTGAAATATCTGTTCTCAGTTTCCACAGAAATAAGTCTAGAAAGAGATCCACGAAATACAGATGTAACTCGGTGAGATGAATTAACAGAACATTAAGCAGTTTCACAGAAAGGTTCTTTCCAGATTTCATCTGAGGATATTTCCTTTTTCACCACTGCCCTCTATGGGCTTCCAAATATCACTTTGCCAATTCCACAAGAACAGCCTTAGCGAAAGGCTTCCTGAGGGGAAATCTGTAACTCTGTGAGATGATTTCACAGAACACAAAGAAGTTTCTCAGAAAGCTTCTTTCTCTTTGTTATCGGAGGATATTTACTTTGGCCCTATAGACTTCAAAGGGATCCGAAATATCTGTTCTCAGATTCCACAGAAATAAGGCTAGCAAAGAGATCCACGAAATACAGATGTAACTCTGTGATTAGAAGTCACACATCACGGAGGAGTTTCACAGAAAGCTTCTTTCCAGATTTCATCTGAGGATATTTCCTTTTTCACCGTAGCTCTCTATGGGCTTCCAAATATCACTTTGCCAATTCCACAAGAACTGTCTTAGCGAAAGGTTTCTTGAGGGGAAAGCTGTAACTCTGTGAGATGATTTCACAGAACACAAAGAAGTTTCTGAGAAAGCCTCTTTATCTTTGTTATCGGAGGATATTTCCTTTGCCCCTATAGACTTCAAAGGGATCCGAAATATCCGTTCTCAGATTCCACAGAAATAAGGCTAGCAAAGAGATCCACGAAATACGGATGTAAATCTGTGAGATGAATTAACAGAACACTAAGCAGTTTCTCAGAAACCTTCTTTCCAGATTTCCTCTGCGGATATTTCGTTTTTCACCATAGCCCTCTACGGGCTTCCAAATATCACTTTGCCAATTCCACAAGAACTGTCTTAACGAAAGGCTTCTAGAGGGCAAAGCTGTAACTCTGTGAGATGATTTCACAGAATACGAAGAGTTTCTCAGAAAGCTTCTTTCTCTTTGTTATCGGAGGATATTTCCTTTGGCACTACAGACTTCAAAGGGAACCGAAATATCCGTTCTCAGATTCCAAAGAAGTAAGGCTAGCAAAGTAATCCAGGAAACACAGATGTAACTCTGTTAGTGGAAGTCACGCATCACAGAGCAGTCTCTCAGAAAGCTTCTTTTCAGATTTCATCTGAGGATATTTCCTTTTTCACCATAGCCTCTAGGGGCTTCCAAATATCACTTTGCCAATTCCACAAGAACTGTCTTAGCGAAAGGCTTCTTGAGGGGAATGCTGTAACTCTGTGTGATGATTTCACAGAACACAAAGAAGTTTCTAAGAAAGCTTCTTTCTCTTTGTTATCAGAGGATATTTCCTTTGGCCCTATAGACTTCAAAGGGATCCGAAATATCTGTTCTCTGATTCTACATATATAAGGCTAGCAAAGATATCCACGAAATACAGGTGTAACTCTGTGAGTGAAAGTCACACATCACAGAGCAGTTTCTCAGAAAGCTTCTTTCCAGATTTCATCTGAGGATATTTCCTTTTTCACCATAGCCCTCTATGGGCTTCCAAATATCACTTTGCCAATTCCACAAGAACTGTCTTAGCGAAAGACTTCTTGAGGGGAAAGCTGTAACTCGGTGAGATGATTTTACAGAACACAAAGAAGTTTCTCAGAAAGCTTCTTTCTCTTTGTTATGGGAGGATATTTTATTTGGCCCTTTAGACTTCAAAGGGATCTGAAATATCTGTTCTCAGTTTCCACAGAAATAAGTCTAGCAAAGAGATCCACGAAATACTGATGTAACTCGGTGAGATGAATTAACAGAAGATTAAGCAGTTTCTCAGAAAGCTTCTATCCAGATTTCATCTGAGGATATTTCCTTTTTCACCGTATCCCTCTATGGGCTTACAAATATCACTTTTCCAATTCCACAAGAACTGTCTTAGCTAAAGTCTTCTTTAGGGGAAAGCTGTAACTCTGTGAGATGATTTCAGAAAACACAAAGAAGTTTCTCAGAAAGCTTCTTTCTCTTTGTTATCAGAGGATATTTCTTTTGACCCTAAAGACTTCAAAGGGATCCGAAATATCCGTTCTCAGATTGCACAGAAATAAGGCTAGCAAAGAGATCCACGAAATACAGATGTAACTCTGTGAGTGGAAGTCGCACATCACAGAGCAGTTTCTCAGAAAGCTTCTTTCCAGATTTCATCTGAGGATATTTCCTTTTTCACCATAGCCCTCTATGGGCTTCCAAATATCACTTTGCCACTTCCACAAAAACTGTCTTAGCGAAAGGCTTCTTGAGGGAAAGCTGTAACTCTGAGAGATGATTTCACAGAACACAGAGAAGTTTCGCAGAAAGCTTCCCTCTCTTTGTTATCGGAGGATATTTCCTTTGGCCCTATAGACTTCAAAGGGATCCGAAATATCCGTTCTCAGATTCCACTGAAATAAGGCTAGCAAAGAGATCCACGAAATACAGATGTAACTCTGTGATTAGAAGTGACACATCACAGAGCAGTTTCTCAGAAAGCTTCTTTCCAGATTTCATATGAGGATATTTCCTTTTTCACCATAGCCCTCTATGGGCTTCCAAATATCACTTTGCCAATTCCACAAGAACTGTCTTAGCGAAAGTCTTCTTTAGGGGAAAGCTGTAAGTCTGTGAGATGATTTCACAGAACACAAAGAAGTTTCTCAGAAACCTTCTTTCTCTTTGTTATCGGAGGATATTTCCTTTGGCCCTATAGACTTCAAAAGTATCCGAAATATCTGTTCTCAGATTCCAAAGAAATAAGGCTAGCAAATAGATCCACGAAATACAGATGTAACTCTGTGAGATGAATTAACAGAACACTAACCAGTTTCTCAGAAAGCTTCTTTCCAGATTTCATCTGAGGATATTTCCTTTTTCACCATAGAACTCAACGGGCCTCCAAATATCACTTTGCCAATTCCCCAAGAACTGTCTTAGCGAAAGGCTTCTTGAGAGGAAAGCTGTAACTCTGGGAGATGTTTTCACAGAACACAAGGAGTTTCTCAGAAAGCTTCTTTCTCTTTGTTATCGGAATATATTTCCTTTGGCCCTACAGACTTCATAGGGATCTGAAATATCCGTTCTCAGATTCCACAGAAATAAGGCTAGCAAAGAGATCCACGAAATACAGACGTAACTCTGTGAGTGGAAGTCACACATCACAGAGCAGTTTCTCAGAAAGCTTCTTTCCAGATTTCATCTGAGGATATTTCCTTCTTCACCATAGCCCTCTACGGGCTTCCAAATATCACTTTGCCAATTCCACAAAAACTGTCTTATCGTAAGGCTTCTTGAGAGGAAAGCTGTAACTATGTGAGATGATTTCACAGAAGACAAAGAAGTTTCTCAGAAAGCTTCTTTCCAGGTTTCATCTGAGGATATTTGCTTTTTCGCCGTAGCCCTCTATGGGCTTCAAAATATCACTTTGCCAATTCCACAAGAACTGTCTTAGCGAAAGGCTTCTTGAGGGAAAGCTGTAACTCTGTGAGATGATTTCATAGAACACAAAGAATTTTCTCAGAAAGCTTCTTTCTCTTTTTACGGAGGATATTTTATTTGGCCCTTTAGACTTCAAAGGGATCTGAAATATCTGTTCTCAGTTTCCACAGAGATAAGTCTAGCAAAGAGATCCATGAAATAGAGATGTAACTCGGTGAGATGAATTAACGGAACACTAAGCAGTTTCTCAGAAAGCTTCTTTCCCGATTTCATCTGAGGATATTTCCTTTTTCAACATAGCCCTCAGAAAGCTTCTTTCCAGATTTCATCTGAGGATATTTCCTTTTTCGACATAGCCTCTATAGGCTTCCAAATATCACTTTGCCAATTCCACAAGAACTTTCTTAGCGAAAGGCTTCTTGAGGGGAAAGCTGTAACTCTGTGAGATGATTTCACAGAACACAAAGAAGTTTCTGAGAAAGCTTCTTTCTCTTTGTTATCGTAGCATATTTCCTTTTGCCCTATAGACTTCAAAGGGATCCGAAATATCTGTTCTCTGATTCTACATAAATAAGGTTAGCAAAGAGATCCACGAAATACAGATGTAACTCTGTGTGTGGAAGTCACACATCACAGAGCTGTTTCTCAGAAAGCTTCGTTCCAGATTTCATCTGAGGATACTTCCTTTTTCACCATAGCCCTATACGGGCTTCCAAATATCACTTTTCCAATTCCACAAGAACTTTCTTAGCGAAAGGCTTCTTGAGGACAAAGCTGTAACTCTGTGAGATGATTTCACAGAACACGAAGAGTTTCTCAGAAAGCTTCTTTCTCTTTGTTATCGGAGGATATTTCCTTTGGCACTACAGACTTCAAAGGGATCCGAAATATCTGTTCTCAGATTCCACTGAAATAACGCTAGCAAAGAGATTCACGAAATACAGATGTAAATCTGTGAGATGAATTAACAGAAAACTAAGCAGTTTCTCAGAAAGCTTCTTTCCACATTTCATCGGAGGATATTTACTTTTTCACCATAGCCATCTACGGGCTTCCAAATATCACGTTGCCAATTCCACAAAAACTGTCTTAGTGAAAGGCTTCTTGAGGGAAAGCTGTAACTCTGAGAGATGATTTCACAGAACACAAAGAAGTTTCACAGAAAGCTTCCCTCTCCTTTTTATCGGAGGATATTTCCTTTGGCCCTATAGACTTCAAAGGGATCCGAAATATCCGTTCTCAGACATCACAGAAATAAGGCTAGCAAAGGGATCCAGGAAATACAGATGTAACTCTGTGAGTGGAAGTCTCACATCACAGAGCAGTTTCTCAGAAAGCTTCTATCCAGATTTCATCTGAGGATATTTCCTTTTTCACCATAGCCTCTATGGGCTTCAAATATCACTTTGCCAATTCCACAAGAACTGTCTTAGCGAAAGGCTTCTTGAGGGGAAAGCTGTAACTCTGTGAGATGATTTCACAGAACACAAACAAGTTTCTCAGAAAGCTTCTTTCTCTTTGTTATCGGAGGATATTTCCTTTGGCCCTATAGACTTCAAAGGGATCCGAAATATCCGTTCTCAGATTCCTCAGAAATAAGGCTAGCAAAGGGATCCAGGAAATACAGATGTAACTCTGTGAGTGGAAGTCTCACTCACAGAGCAGTTTCTCAGAAAGCTTCTTTCCAGATTTCATATGAGGATATTTCCTTTTTCACCATAGCCCTCTACGGGCTTCCAAATATCACTTTGCCAATTCCACAAGAACTGTCTTAGCGAAAGGCTTCTTGAGGGGAAAGCTGTAACTCGGTGAGATGAATTCACAGAACACAAAGAAATTTCTCAGGAAGGTTCTTTCTCTTTGTTATCGGAGGATATTTCCTTTGGCCCTGTAGACTTCAAAGGGATCCGAAATATCTGTTCTCAGATTAAACAGAAATAATGCTAGCAAAGAGATCCACGAAATACAGATGTAACTCTGTGAGATGAATTAACAGAACACTAAGCAGATTCTCAGGAAACTTCTTTCCAGATTTCATCTGAGGATATTTCCTTTTTCTCCATAGCCCTCAGAAAGCTTCTTTCCAGATTTCATCTGAGGATATTTCCTTTTTCACCATAGCCTCTATGGGCTTCCAAATATCACTTTGCCAATTCCACAAGAACTGTCTTAGCGAAAGGCTTCTTGAGGGGAAAGCTGTAACTCTGTGAGATGATTTCACAGAACACAAAGAAGTTTCTCCGAAAGCTTCTTTCTCTTTCTTATCGGAGCATATTTCCTTTGGCCCTATAGACTTCAAAGGGATCCGAAATATCTGTTCTCTGATTGTACATAAATAAAGATAGCAAAGAGATCCACGAATTACAGATGTAACTCTGTTAGTGGAAGTCACACATCACAGAGCAGTTTCTCTGAAAGCTCTTTTCAGATTTCGTCTGAGGATATTTCCTTTTGCACCATTGCCCTCTATGGGCTTCCAAATATCACTTTGCCAATTCCACAAGAACTATCTTAGCGAAAGGCTTCTTGAGGGAAAAGCTGTAACTCTTTGAGATGATTTCACAGAACACAAAGAAGTTTCTCAGAAAGATTCTTTCTCTTTGTTATCGGAGCATATTTCCTGTGGGCCTATAGACTTCAAAGGGATCCGAAATATCTGTTCTCGGATACTACAGAAATAAGGCTAGCAAATAGATCCACGGAATAGGGATGTAACTCTGTGAGATGTATTAACAGAACACTAAGCAGTTTCTCAGAAAGCTTCTTTCCAGATTTCCTCTGTGGATATTTCGTTTTTCAACATAGCCCTCTACGGGCTTCCAAATATCACTTTTTCCAATTCCACAAGAAATGTCTTAGCCAAAGGCTTCTTGAGGGAAAGCTGTAACTCTGTGAGATGATTTCACAGAACACGAAGAGTTACTCAGAAAGCTTCTTTCTCTTTCTTATGGAAGGATATTTCCTTCGGCCCTACAGACTTCAAAGGGATCCGAAATATCCGTTATCAGATTCCACAGAAATAAGGCTAGCAATGAGATCCACGAAATACAGATGTAACTCTGTTAGTGGAAGTCACACATCACAGAGCAGTTTCTCTGAAAGCTCCTTTTCAAATTGCGTCTCAGGATATTTCCTTTTTCACCATCGCCCTCTATGGGCTTCCAGATATCACTTTGCCAATTCCACAATAACTGTCTTAGCGAGAGGCTTCTTGAGGTGAAAGCTGTAACTCTGTGAGATGATTTCACAGAACACAAAGAAGTTTCTCAGAAAGCTTCTTTCTCTTTGTTATCGGAGTATATTTCCTTTCACCCTATAGACTTTGAAGGGATCCGAAATATCCCTTCTCAGATTCCTCAGAAATAAGGCTAGCAAAGAGATCCACGAAATACAGATGTAACTCTGTGAGTGGAAGTCACACATCACAGAGCAGTTTCTCAGAAAGCTTCTTTCCAGATTTCATCTGAGGATATTTCCTTTTTCACCATAGCCCTCTATGGGCTTCCAAATATCACTTTGCCAATTCCACAAGAACTGTCTTAGCGAAAGGCTCTTGAGGGGAAAGCTGTAACTCGGTGAGATGATTTTACTGAACACAAAGAAGTTTCTCAGAAAGCTTCTTTCCCTTTGTTATCGGAGGATATTTTATTAGGCCCTATAGACTTCAAAGGGATCCGAAATATCTGTTCTCAGTTTCCACAGAAATAAGGCTAGCAAAGAGATCCACGAAATGCAGATGTAAATCGGTGAGATGAATTAACAGAACACTAAGCAGTTTCTCAGAAAGCTTCTTTCCAGATTTCATCTGAGGATATTTCCTTTTTCACCATTGCCCTTTATGGGCTTCCAAATATCAGTTTGCAAATTCTACAAGAACTGTCTTAGCGTAAGGCTTCTTTAGGGGGAAGCTGTAACTCTGTGAGATGATTTCACAGAACACAAAGAAGTTTCTCAGAAAGCTTCTTTCTCTTTGTTATCGGAGGATATTTCCTTTGGCCCTATAGACTTCAAAGGGATCCGAAATATCTGTTGTCAGATTCCACAGAAATAAGGCTAGCAAAGAGATCCACGAAATACAGTTGTAACTCTCTGAGATGAATTAACAGAACACTCAGCAGTTTCTCAGAAAGCTTCTTTCCACATTTCATCTGAGGATATTTTCTTTATCACCACAGCCATCTATGGGCTTCCAAATATCACTTTGCCAATTCCACAAAAACTGTCTTAGCGAAAGGCTTCTTGAGGGCAAAGCTGTAACTCCGTGAGATGATTTCACAAAACACAAAAAAGTTTCTCAGAAAGCTTCTTTCTCTTTGTTATCGGAGGATATTTCCTTTGGGCCTATAGACTTCAAAAGTATCCGAAATATCTGTTCTCAGATTCCACAGAAACAAGGCTAGCAAAGAGATCCACGAAATACAGATGTAACTCTGTGAGATGAATTAACAGAACACTAAGCAGTTTCTCAGAAAGCTTCTTTCCAGATTTCATCTGAGGAAATTTCCTTTTTCACCATAGCCCTCTACGGGCTTCCAAATATCACTTTGCCATTTCCCCAAGAACTGTCTTAGCGAAAGGCGTCTAGAGGGGAAAGCTGTAACTCTGGGAGATGATTACACAGAACACAAGGAGTTTCTCAGAAAGCTTCTTTCTCTTTGTTATCGGAATACATTTCCTTTGGCCCTACAGACTTCAAAGGGATCCGAAATATCCGTTCTCAGATTCCACAGAAATAAGTCTAGCAAAGAGATCCACGAAATACAGATGTAACTCTGTTAGTGGAAGTCACACATCACAGAACAGTTTCTCTGAAAGCTTCTTTACAGATTTCATCTGAGGATATTTCCTTTTGCACTGTTGCCCTCTATGGGCTTCCAAATATCACTTTGCCAATTCCACAAGAACTGTCTTTGCGAAAGGCTTCTTGAGGGGAAAGCTGTAACTCTTTGAGATGATTTCACAGAACACAAAGAAGTTTCTCAGAAAGCTTCTTTCCAGATTTCATCTGAGGATATTTCCTTTTTCACCATAGCCCTCTATGGGCTTCCAAATATCACTTTGCCAATTCCACAAGAACTGTCTTAGAGAAAGACTTCTTGAGATGAAAGCTGTAACTCGGTAGATGATTTTACAGAACACAAAGAAGTTTCTCAGAAAGTTTCTTTCTCTTTGTTATCGGAGGATATTTTATTTGGCCCTTTAGACTTCAAAGGGATCCGAAATATCTGTTCTCAGATTCCACAGAAATAAGGCTAGCAAAGAGATCCACGAAATACAGATGTAACTCTGTGATTAGAAGTCACACATCACAGAGGAGTTTCTCAGAAAGCTTCTTTCCAGATTTCATCTGAGGATATTTCCTTTTTCTCTGTAGCCCTCTTTGGGCTTCCAAATATCACTTTGCCAATTCCACAAGAACTGTCTTAGCGAAAGGCTTCATGAGGGGAAAGCTGTAACTCTGTGAGATGATTTCACAGAACACAAAGAAGTTTCTCAGAAAGCTTCTTTCTCTTTGTTATCGGATTATATTTCCTTTGCCCATATAGACTTAAAAGGGATCCGAAATATCTGTTCTCAATTTGCACAGAAATAAGGCTAGCAAAGAGATCCACGAAATAAAGATGTAACTCTGTGAGTGGAAGTCACACATCACAGAGCAGTTTCTCAGAAAGCTTCTTTCCAGATTTCATCTGAGGATATTTCCTTATTCACCATAGCCCTCTACGGGCTTCCAAATATCACTTTACCAATTCCACAAGAACTGTCTTAGCGAAAGGCTTCTTGAGGGGAAAGCTGTAACTCTGTGAGATGAATTCACAGAACACAAAAAGTTTCTCAGAAAGCTTCTTTCTCTTTGTCATCGGAATATATTTCCTTTGGCCCTATAGACTTCAAAGGGATCCGAAATGTCCGTTCTCAGATTCCACAGAAATGAGGCTAGCAAAGAGATCCACGAAATAGAGACGTAACTCTGTGAGTGGAAGTCACACATCACAGAGCAGTTTCTAAGAAACCTTCTTTCCAGATTTCTTCTGAGGATATTTCCTTTTTCACCATATCCCTCTATGGGCTTCCAAATATCACTTTGCCAATTCCACAAGAACTGTCTTAGCGAAAGGCTTCTTGATTGGAAAGCTGTAACTCTGTGAGATGATTTCACAGAACACAAAGAAGTTTCTCAGAAAGCTACTTTCTCTTTGTTATCGGAGCATATTTCCTTTGGCCCTATAGACTTCAAAGGGATCCGAAATATCCGTTCTCTGATTCTACAGAAATAAGGCTAGCAAAGAGATCCACGAAATACGGATGTAACTCTGTGAGATGAATTAACAGAACACTAAGCAGTTTCTCAGAAAGCTTCTTTCCAGATTTCCTTTGAGGATATTTCGTTTTTCACCATAGCCCTCTACGGCCTTCCAAATATCACTTGGCCAATTCCACAAGAACTGTCTTAGCGAAAGGCTTCTTGAGGGGAAAGCTGTAACTCTGTGAGATGATTTCACAGAGCACTAAGAGTTTCTCACAAAGCTTCTTTCTCTTTGTTATCGGAGGATATTTTCTTTGGCCCTCCAGACTTCAAAGGGATCCGAAATAACTGTTCTCTGATTCTACAGAAATAAGGATAGCAAAGAGATCCACGAATTACAGATGTAACTCTGTTAGTGCAAGTCACACATCACAGAGCAGTTTCTCAGAAAGCTTCTTTCCAGATTTCACCTGAGGATATTTCCTTTTTCACCATAGCCCTCTACGGGCTTCCAAATATCACTTTGCCAATACCACAAGAACTGTCTTAGCGAAAGGCTTCTTGAGGGGAAAGCTGTAGCTCTGTGAGATGATTTCACAGTACACTAAGGGTTTCTCAGAAAGCTTCTTTCTCTTTGTTATCGGAATATATTTCCTTCGGCCTTACAGACTTCAAAGGGATCCGAAATATCCGTTCTCAGATTCCACCGAAATAAGGCTAGCAAAGAGATCCACGAAATACAGATGTAACTCTGTCAGTGGAAGTCACACAGCACAGAGCAGTTTCTCAGAAAGTTTCTTTTCAGATTTCATCTGAGGATATTTCCTTTTTCACCATAGCCCTGTAAGGCCTTCCAAATATCACTTTGCCAATTCCACAAGAACTGTCTTAGCGAAAGGCTTCTTGAGGGGAAAGCTGTAACTCTGTGAGATGATTTCACAGAACACAAAGAAGTTTCTCAGAAAGCTTCTTTCTCTTTGTTATCGGAGGATATTTCCTTTGGCCCTATAGACTTCAAAGGGATCCGAAATATCTGTTCTCAGATTCCACAGAAATAAGGCTAGCAAAGAGATCCACAAAATACAGATGTAACACTGTGAGATGAATTAACAGAACACTAAGCAGTTTCTCAGAAAGCTTCTTTCCAGATTTCATTTGAGGATATTTAGTTTTTCACCATAGCCCTCTATGGGCTTCCAAATATCACTTTGCCAATTCCACAAGAACTGTCGTAGCGAAAGGCTTCTTGAGGGGAAAGCTGTAACTCTGGGAGATGATTTCACAGAACACAAAGAAGTTTCTCAGAAAGCTTCTTTCTCTTTGTTATCGGAGGATATTTCCTTTGGCCCTATGGACTTCAAAGGGATCCGAAATATATGTTCTCAGAATTCACAGAAATAAGGCTAGGAAAGAGATCCACGAAATACAGATGTAACTCTGTGAGATTAATTAACAGAACACTAAGAAGTTTCTCAGAAAGCTTCTTTCCACATTTCATCTGAGGATATTTACTTTGTCACCATAGCCCTCTATGGGCTTCCAAATATCACTTTGCCAAATCCAGAAAAACTGTCTTAGCGAAAGGCTTCTTGAGAGAAAGCTTTAACTCTGTGAGATGATTTCACAGAACACAGAGAAGTTTCTCAGAAAGCTTCCCTCTCTTTGTTATCGGAGGATATTTCCTTTGGCCCTATAGACTTCAAAGGGATACGAAATATCCGTTCTCAGATTCCACAGAAATAAGGCTAGGAAAGAGATCCACGAAATACAGATGTAACTCTGTGACTAGTAGTCACACATCACAGAGCAGTTTCTCAGAAAGCTTCTTTCCAGATTTCATCTGAGGATATTTCCTTTTTCACCATTGCCCTCTATGAGCTTCCAAATATCACTCTGCCAATTCAACAAGAACTGTCTTAGCGTAAGGCTTCTTGAGGGGAAAGTTGTAACTCTGTGAAATGATTTCACAGAACACAAAGAAGTTTCTCAGAAAGCTTCTTTCTCTTTGTTATCGGAGGATATTTCCTTTGGCCCTATGGACTTCAAAGGGATCCGAAATATATGTTCTCATATACCACAGAAATAAGGCTGGCAAAGAGATCCACGAAATACAGAGGTAACTCTGTGAGTGGAAGTCACACATCACAGAGCAGTTTCTCAGATAGCTTGTTTCCAGATTTCATCTGAGGATATTTCCTTTTTCACCATAGCCCTCTACGGGCTTCCAAATATCACTTTGCCAATTCCACAAGAACTGTCTTAGCGAAAGGCTTCTTGAGGGGAAAGCTGTAACTCTGTGAGATGATTTCACAAAACACAAGGAGTTTCTCAGAAAGCTTCTTTCTCTTTGTTATTGGAATATATTTCCTTTGGCCCCACAGACTTCAAAGGGATCCGAAATATCTGTTCTCAGATTCCACAGAAATAAGGCTATCAAAGAGATCCACGAAATACAGATGTAGCTCTGTGAGATGAATTAACAGAACAGTAAGCAGTTTCTCAGAAAGCTTCTTTCCAGATTTCATCTGAGGATATTTCCTTTGAACCATTGCCCTCTATGGGCTTCCAAATATCACTTTGCCAATTCCACAAGAACTGTCTTACCGAAAGGCTTCATGAGGGGAAAGCTGTAACTCTGTGAGATGATTTCACAGAAAACAAAGAAGTTTCTCAGAAACCTCGTTCTCTTTGTCATCGGAGGATATTTCCTTAGGCCCAATAGTCTTCAAAAGGGATCCGAAATATCTGTTCTCAGATTCCACAGAAATAAGGCTAGCAAAGAGATCCACGAAATACAGATGTAACTCTGTGAGACGAATTAACAGAACACTAAGCAGTTTCTCAGAAAGCTACTTTCCAGAATTCATCTGAGAATATTTCCTATTGCACCTTGCCCTCTCTGGGCTCCCAAACATCACTTTGCCAATTCCACAAGTACTGTGTTAGCGAAAGGCTTCTTGACGGGAAAGCTGTAACTCGGTGAGATGATTTCACAGAACACAAAGAAGTTTCTCAGAAAGCTTCTTTCTCTTTGTCATCGTAGGATATTTTATTTGGCCCTATAGACTTCAAAGGAATCCGAAATATCTGTTCTCACTTTCCACAGAAATAAGGCTAGCAAAGAGATCCACGACATACAGATGTAACTCTGTGAGATGAATTAACAGAACACTAAGCAGTTTCTCAGAAAGCTTCTTTCCAGAATTCAACTGAGGATATTTCCTTTTTCACCATAGCCCTCTAAGGGCTTCCAAATATCACATTGCCAATTCCACAAGAACTGTCTTAGCGAAAGGCTTCTTTAGGGGAAAGCTTTAAGTCTGTGAGATGATTTCACAGAACACAAAGAAGTTTCTCAGAAAGCTTCTTTCTCTTTTTTATCGGAGGATATTTCCTTTGGCCCTATGGACTTCAAAGGTATCCGAAATATCTGTTCTCAGATTCCACAGAAATAAGGCTAGCAAAGAGATCCACGAAATACAGATGTAACTCTGTGAGATGAATTAACAGAACACTAAGCAGTTTCTCAGAAAGCTTCTTTCCAGATTTCATCTGAGGATATTTCCTTTTTCACCATAGCCCTCTATGGGCTTCCAAATATCACTTTGCCACTTCCACAAAAACTGTCTTAGCGAAAGGCTTCTTGAGGGAAAGCTGTAACTCTGAGAGATGATTTCACAGAACACAGAGAAGTTTCTCAGAAAGCTTCCCTCTCTTTGTTATCGGAGGATATTTCCTTTGGCCCTATAGACTTGAAAGGGATCCGAAATATCCGTTCTCAGATTCCACTGAAATAAGGCTAGCAAAGAGATCCACGAAATACAGATGTAACTCTCTGATTAGAAGTGACACATCACAGAGCAGTTTCTCAGAAAGCTTCTTTCCAGATTTCATCTGAGGATATTTCCTTTTTCACCATAGCCCTCTATGGGCTTCCAAATATCACTTTGCCAATTCCACAAGAACTGTCTTAGCGAAAGTCTTCTTTAGGGGAAAGCTGTAAGTCTGTGAGATGATTTCACAGAACACAAAGAAGTTTCTCAGAAACCTTCTTTCTCTTTGTTATCGGAGGATATTTCCTTTGGCCCTATAGACTTCAAAAGTATCCGAAATATCTGTTCTCAGATTCCAAAGAAATAAGGCTAGCAAATAGATCCACGAAATACAGATGTAACTCTGTGAGATGAATTAACAGAACACTAACCAGTTTCTCAGAAAGCTTCTTTCCAGATTTCATCTGAGGATATTTCCTTTTTCACCCTAGAACTCAACGGGCCTCCAAATATCACTTTGCCAATTCCCCAAGAACTGTCTTAGCGAAAGGCTTCTTGAGAGGAAAGCTGTAACTCTGGGAGATGTTTTCACAGAACACAAGGAGTTTCTCAGAAAGCTTCTTTCTCTTTGTTATCGGAATATATTTCCTTTGGCCCTACAGACTTCATAGGGATCTGAAATATCCGTTCTCAGATTCCACAGAAATAAGGCTAGCAAAGAGATCCACGAAATACAGACGTAACTCTGTGAGTGGAAGTCACACATCACAGAGCAGTTTCTCAGAAAGCTTCTTTCCAGATTTCATCTGAGGATATTTCCTTCTTCACCATAGCCCTCTACGGGCTTCCAAATATCACTTTGCCAATTCCACAAAAACTGTCTTATCGTAAGGCTTCTTGAGGGGAAAGCTGTAACTATGTGAGATGATTACACAGAAGACAAAGAAGTTTCTCAGAAAGCTTCTTTCCAGGTTTCATCTGAGGATATTTGCTTTTTCGCCGTAGCCCTCTATGGGCTTCAAAATATCACTTTGCCAATTCCACAAGAACTGTCTTAGCGAAAGGCTTCTTGAGGGAAAGCTGTAACTCTGTGAGATGATTTCATAGAACACAAAGAATTTTCTCAGAAAGCTTCTTTCTCTTTTTACGGAGGATATTTTATTTGGCCCTTTAGACTTCAAAGGGATCTGAAATATCTGTTCTCAGTTTCCACAGAGATAAGTCTAGCAAAGAGATCCATGAAATAGAGATGTAACTCGGTGAGATGAATTAACGGAACACTAAGCAGTTTCTCAGAAAGCTTCTTTCCCGATTTCATCTGAGGATATTTCCTTTTCCACCATAGCCCTTTGTGGGCTTTCCAATGTCACTTTGCCAATTCCTCAAGAACTGTCTTAGCGAAAGGCTTCTTGAGGGGAAAGCTGTAACTCTGTGAAATGATTTCACAGAACACAAAGAAGTTTCTCAGAAAGCTTCTTTCTCTTTGTTATCGGAGGATATTTCCTTTGGCCTTATAGACTTCAAAGGGATCCGAAATATCTGTTCTTAGATTCCACAGAAATAAGGCTAGCAAAGAGATCCACGAAATACAGATGTAACTCTGTGAGTGGAAGTCACACATCACAGAGCAGTTTCTCAGAAAGCTTCTATCCAGATTTCATCCGAGGATATTTCCTTTTTCACCATAGCCCTCTTTGGACTTCCAAATATCACTTTGCCAATTCCACAAGAACTGTCTTAGCGAAAGGCTTCTTGAGGGGAAAGCTGTAACTCTGTGAGATTATTTCACAGTCACTAAGAAGTTTCTCAGAAAGCTTCTTTCTCTTTGTTATCGGAGGATATTTCCTTTGGCCCTATAGTCTTCAAAGGGTTCCGAAATATCTGTTCTCAGATTCCACAGAAATAAGGCTAGCAAAGAGATCCATGAAATACAGATGTAACTCTGTGAGATGAATTAACAGACACTAAGCAGTTTCTCAGAGAGCTTCTTTCCACATTTCATCTGAGGATATTTCCTTTTTCACCATAGCCCTCTATGGGCTTCCAAATATCACTTTGCCAATTCGACAAGAACTGTCTTAGCGAAAGGCTTATTGAGGGGAAAGCTGTAACTCTGTGAGATGATTTCACAGAACACAAAGAAGTTTCTCAGAAAGCTTCTTTCTGTTTGTTATCGGAGGATATTTCCTTTGGCCCTATAGACTTCAAGGGGATCTAAAATATCTGTTCTCAGATTCCACAGAAATAAGGCTAGCAAAGAGATCCACGAAATACAGATGTAACTGTGTGAGATGAATTAACAGAACACTAAGCAGTTTCTTAGAAAGCTTCTTTCCAGATTTCATCTGAGGATATTTCCTTTTTCACCAAGCCCTCTATGGGCTTCCAAATATCACTTTTCCAATTCCACAAGAACTGTCTTAGCGAAACGCTTCTTGAGGGGAAAGTTGAAACTCTGTGAGATGATTTCACAGAACACAAAGAAGTTTTTCAGAAAGCATCTTTCTCTTGGTTATCGGAGGATATTTCCTTTGGTCCTATAGACTTCAAAGGGATCCGAAATATCTGTTCTCAGATTCCACAGAAATAAGGCTAGCAAAGAGATCCACGAAATTCAGATGTAACTCTGTGAGATGAATTAACAGAACACTAAGCAGTGCCTCAGAAAGCTTCTTTCCAGATTACATCTGAGGATATTTCCTTTCTCACCATAGCCCTTTATGGGCTTCGAAATATCACTTTGCGTATTCCACAAGAACTGTCTTGACGAAAGGCTTCTTGAGGGGAAAGCGGTATCTCTGACAGATGATTTCACAGAACGCAAAGAAGTTTCTCAGAAAGCTGCTTTCTCTTTGTTATTGGAGGATATTTCCTTTGGCCCTATAGACTTCAAAGGGATACGAAATTTCTGTTCTCAGATTCCACAGAAATAAGGCTAGCAAAGAAATCCACGAAATACTGATGTAACTCTGTGAGTGGAAGTCACACATCACAGAGCAGTTTCTCAGAAAGATTCTTTCCAGATTTCATCTGAGTTTATTTCCTTTTTCACCGTAACCCTCTATGGGCTTCCAAATATCACTTAGCCAATTCCACAAGAACTGTCTTAGCGAAAGGCTTCTGGAGGGGAAAGCTGTAACTCTGGGAGATGATTTTACAGACACTAAGAAGTTTCTCAAAAAGCTTCTTTCTCTTTGTTATCGGAGGATATTTCCTTTGGCCCTATAGCCTTCAAAGGGATCCGAAATATCTGTTCTCAGATTCCACAGAAATAAGGCTAGCAAAGACATCCACGAAATGCAGATGTAACTCTGTGAGATGAATTAACAGAACACTTAGCAGTTTCTCAGTAAGATTCTTTCCAGATTTCATCTGAGGATATTTCCGTTTTCACCATAACCCTCTATGGGCTTCCAAATATCACTTTGCCAATTCCACAAGAACTGTCTTAGCGAAAGTCTTCTTGAGGGGAAAGCTGTAACTCTGTGAGATTATTTCACAGAACACAAAGAAGTTTCTCAGAAAGCTTCTTTCTCTTTGTTATCGGAGGATATTTCCTTTGGCCCTATAGACTTCAAAGGGATCCGAATTATCTGTTCTTAGATTCCACAGAAATAAGGCTAGCAAAGAGATCCACGAAATACAGATGTAACTCTGTGAGTGGAAGTCACACATCACAGAGCAGTTTCTCAGAAAGCTTCTATCCAGATTTCATCCGAGGATATTTCCTTTTTCACCATAGCCCTCTTTGGACTTCCAAATATCACTTTGCCAATTCCACAAGAACTGTCTTAGCGAAAGGCTTCTTGAGGGGAAAGCTGTAACTCTGTGAGATTATTTCACAGTCACTAAGAAGTTTCTCAGAAAGCTTCTTTCTCTTTGTTATCGGAGGATATTTCCTTTGGCCCTATAGTCTTCAAAGGGTTCCGAAATATCTGTTCTCAGATTCCACAGAAATAAGGCTAGCAAAGAGATCCATGAAATACAGATGTAACTCTGTGAGATGAATTAACAGACACTAAGCAGTTTCTCAGAGAGCTTCTTTCCACATTTCATCTGAGGATATTTCCTTTTTCACCATAGCCCTCTATGGGCTTCTAAATATCACTTTGCCAATTCCACAAGAACTGTCTTAGCGAAAGTCTTCTTGAGGGGAAAGCTGTAACTCTGTGAGATGATTTCACAGAACACAAAGAAGTTTCTCAGAAAGCTTCTTTCTCTTTGTTATCGGAGGATATTTCCTTTGGCCCTGTAGACTTCAAAGAGATCCGAAATATCTGTTCTCAGATTCCACAGAAATAAGGCTAGCAAAGAGATCCACGAAATACAGATGTAACTCTGTGAGTGGAAGTTATACATCTCAGAGCAGTTTCTCAGAAAGTTTCTCTCCAGATTTCATCTGAGGATATTTCCTTTTTCACCATAGCCCTCTATGGGCTTCCAAATATCACTTTGCCAATTCCACAGGAACTGTCTTAGCGAAAGGCTTCTTGAGGGGAAACCTGTAACTCTGTGAGATGATTTCACAGAACACAAAGAAGTTTCTCACAAAGCTTCTTTCTCTTTGTTATCGGAGGATATTTCCTTTGTCCCTATAGACTTCAAAGGGATCCGGAATATCTCTTCTCAGAGTCCACAGAAATAAGGCTAGCAAAGAGATCCAAGAAATACAGATGTAAATCTGTGAGATGAATTAACAGAACACTAAGCAGTTTCTCAGAAAGCTTCTTTCCAGATTTCATCTGAGGATATTTCCTTTTTCACCATAGCCCTCTATGGGCTTCCAAATATCACTTTGCTAATTCCACAAGAACTGTCTTAGCGAAGAGCTTCTTGAGGAGAAAGCTGTAACTCTGTGAGATTATTTCACACAACAGAAAGAAGTTTCTGAGAAAGCTTCTTTCTCTTTGTTATCGGAGGATATTTCCTTTGGCGCTTTAGACTTCAAAGGGATCCGAAATATCTGTTCTCAGATTCCACAGAAATAAGGTTAGCCAAGAGATCCACGAAATTCAGATGTACCTCTGTGAGTGGAACTCACACATCTCAGAGCAGTTTCTCATAAAGCTTCCTTCCAGATTTCATCTGAGAATATTTCCTTTTTCACATAGCCCTCTATGTGCTTCCAAATGTCCCTTTGCCAATTCCACAAGAACTGTCTTAGCGAAAGGCTTCTTGAGGGGAAGCTGTAACTCTGTGAGATGATTTCACAGAACACAAAGAAGTTTCTCAGAAAGATTCTTTCTCTTTGTTATCGAAGATATTTCCTTTGGCCCTGTAGACTTCAAAGGGATCCGAAATATCTGTTCTCAGATTCCACAGAAATATGGCTGGCAAAGAGATCCACGAAATACAGATGTAACTCTGTGAGATGAATTAACAGAACACTTAGCAGTTTCTCAGAAAGCCTCTTTCCAGATTCCATCTGAGGATATTTCCTTTTTCACCATAGCCCTCTACGGCCTTCCAAATATCACTTTGCCAATTCCACAAGAACTGTCTTAGCGAAGGGCTTCTTGAGGGGAAAGCTGTAACTCTGTGAGATGATTTCACAGAACGCAAAGAAGTTTCTCAGAAAGCTTCTTTCTCTTTGTTATCACAGGATATTTCCTTTGGCCCTATAGACTTCAAAGGGATCCGAAATATCTGTTCTCAGATTCCACAGAAATAAGGCAGGCAAAGAAATCCAGGAAATACAGATGTAACTCTGTGAGATGAATTTACAGAACACTAAGCAGTTTCTCAGAAATTTTTTTCCAGATTTCATGTGAGGATATTTCCTTTTTCACCATTGCTCTCTATGGGCTTCCAAATATAACCTTGCCAATTGCACCAGAACAGTCCTACCAAAGTCTTCTTGAAGGGAAAGCTGAAACTCTGTGAAATGATTTCACAGAACACAAAGAAGTTTCTCAGAAAGCTTCTTTCTCTTTCTTATCGGAGGATATTTCCTTTGGCCCTCTTGTCTTCAAAGGGATCCGAAATATCTGTTCTCAGATTCCACAGAAATAAGGCAGGCAAAGAAATCCACGAAATACAGATGTAACTCTGTGAGATGAATTAACAGAACACTAAGCAGTTTCTCAGAAAGCTTCTTTCCAGATTTCATCTGAGGATATTTCCTTTTTCACCATAGCCTTCTATGAGCTTCCAAATATCACTTTCCAATTCCACAAGAACTGTCCTAGTGAAAGGCTTCTGGAGGGGAAAGCTGTAACTCTGTGAGATTATTTCACGGAACACAAAGAAATTTCTCAGAAAGCTTCTTTCTCTTTGTTATCGGAGGATATTTCCTTTGGCCCTATAGTCTTCCATGGGATCCGAAATATCTGTTATCGGATTCCACAGAAATAAGGCTAGCAAAGAAATCCACGACATACAGATGTAACTCTGCGAGATGAATTAACAGAACCCTAAGCAGTTTCGCAGAAAGTTTCTTTCCAGATTTCATCTGAGGATATTACCTTTTTCATCATAACCCTCTAAGGGCTTCCAAATATCACTTTGCCAAATCAACAAGAACTGTCTTAGCGAAAGGCTTCTTGAGTGGAAAGCTGTAACTCTGTGAGATGATTTCACAGAATACGAAGAATTTTCTCAGAAAGCTTCTTTCTCTTTGTTATCGGAGAATATTTCCTTTGACCCTATACTCTTCAAAGGGATCCAAAATATCTGTTCCGAGATTCCACAGAAATAAGGCAAGCAAAGAGATCCACGAAACACAGGCGAAAATCTGTGAGATGAATTAACAGAACACGAAGCAGTTTCTCAGAAAGCACTTTCCAGATTTCATCTGAGGATATTTCCTTTTTCACCAAGCCCTCTATGGGCTTCCAAATATCACTTTGCCAATTCCACAAGAACTGTCTTATCGAGTGGCTTCTTGAGGGGAAAGCTGTAACTCTGTGACATGATTTCGCAGAACACAAAGAAGTTTCTCAGAAAGCTTCTTTCTCTTTGTTATCGGACGATATTTCCTTTGGCTCTATAGACTTCAAAGGGATCCGAAATATCCGTTCTCAGATTCCACAGAAACAAGGCTAGCAAAGAGATCCACGATATACAGATGTAATGTGCGAGTGGAAGTCACACATCACAGAATAGTTTCTCAGAAAGCTTCTTTCCAGATTTCATCTGAGGATATTTCCTTTTCCACCATAGCCCTTTGTGGGCTTTCCAATGTCACTTTGCCAATTCCTCAAGAACTGTCTTAGCGAAAGGCTTCTTGAGGGGAAAGCTGTAAATCTGTGAAATGATTTCACAGAACACAAAGAAGTTTCTCAGAAAGCTTCTTTCTCTTTGATATCGGAGGATATTTCATTTGGCCCTATAGACTTCAAAGGGATCCTAAATATTCGTTCTCAGATTCCACAGAAATACGGCTAGCAAAGAGATCCACGAGAAACAGAAGTAACTCTGTGAGATGAATCAACAGAACACTAAGCAGTTTCTCAGAAAGCTTCTTTCCAGATTTCATCTGAGGATATTTCCTTTTTCACCATAGCCCTCTATGGGCTTCCAACTATCACTTTGCCTATTCCTCTAGAACTGTCTTAGCGAAAGGTTTCTTGAGGGGAAAGCTGTAACTCTGTGAGATGATTTCACGGAACACAAAGAAGTTTCTCAGAAAGCTTCTTTCTCTTTGTTATCGGAGGATATTTCCTTTGGCCCTATAGACTTCAAAGGGATCCGAAATATCCGTTCTCAGATTCCACACAAATAAGGCTAGCAAAGAGATCCAGGAAATACAGATGTAACTCTGTGAGTGGAAGTCACACATCACAGAGCAGTTTCTCAGAAAGGTTCTTTCCAGTTTTCATCTGAGAATACTTCCTTTTTCACATTGCCCTCTATGCTCTTCCAAATATCACCTTGCCAGTTCCACAAGAACTGTCTTAGCGAAAGGCTTCTTGAGGGAAAAGCTGTAGCTCTGCGAGATGATATCACAGAACACATAGAAGTTTCTCAGAAAGCTTCTTTCTCTTTGTCATTGGAGGATATTTCCTTTGGCCCTATAGACTTCAAAGGTATCGGAAATATCTGTTCTCAGATTCCACAGAAATAAGGCTAGCAAAGAGATCCACCAAATACAGATGTAACTCTGTGAGATGAATTAACGGAACACCAATCAGTTTCTCAGAAAGCTTCTTTCCAGATTTCATATGAGGATATTTCCTTTTCCCCATAGCCCTCTATGGGCTTCCAAATATCACTTTGCAAATTCCACAAGAACTGTCTTAGTGAAAGGCTTCTTGAGGGGAAAGCTGTAACTCTGTGAGAATATTTCACAGAACACAAAGAAGTTTCTCAGAAAGCTTCTTTCTCTTTGTTATCGGAGGATATTTCCTGTGGCCCTGTACTTCAAAGGGATCCGAAATATCCGTTCTCAGATTCCACAGAAACAAGGCTAGCAAAGAGATCACGAAATACAGATGTAACTCTGCGAGTGGAATTCACACATCACAGAGCAGTATCTCAGAAAGCTTCTTTCCAGATATCATCTGAGGATATTTCCTTTTTAACCATAGCCCTCTATGGGCTTCCAAATATCACTTTGCCAATTCCACAAGAACTGTCTTAGCGAAAGGCTTCTTGAGGGGAAAGCTGTAACTCTGTGAGATGATTCCACAGAACACAAAGAAGTTTCTCAGAAAGCTTCTTTCTCTTTGTTATCGGGGGATATTTCCTTTGGCCCTATAGACTTCAAAGGGATCCGACATATCTGTTCTCAGATTCCACAGAGATAAGGCTAGCAAAGAGATCCACGAAATGCACATGTAACTCTGTGAGATGAATTAACAGAACACTAAGCAGTTTCTCTGAAAGCTTCTTTCCAGATTTCACCTGAGGATATTTCCTTTTTCACCCTAGCCCTCTAAAGGCTTCAAAATATCACTTTGCCAATTCCAAAAGTCTGTCTTAGCGAAAGACTTCTTGAGCGGAAAGCTGTAAGTCTGTGAGATGATTTCACAGAACACAAAGAAGTTTCTCAGAAAGCTTCTTTCTCTTTGTTATCGGAGGATATTTCCTTTGGCCCTATAGTCTTCAAAGAAATCCGAAATAATTGTTCTCAGATTCCACAGAAATAAGGCTAGCAAAGAGATCCACTTAATACAGATGTAACTCTGTAAGTGGAAGTCACACATCACAGAGCAGTTTCTCAGAAAGCTTCTTTCCAGATTTCATCTGAGAATATTTCCTTTTTCACCATAGGCTTCTATGGGCTTCCAAATATCACTTTGCCAGTTCCACAAGAAATGTCTTAGCGAAAGGCTTCTTGTTGGGAGAGCTGTAACTCTGTGAGGTGATTTCACAGAACACAAAGAAGTTTCTGAGAAAGCTTCTTTCTCTTTGTTATCGGAGGATATTTCCTTTGGCCCTATTGACTTCAAAGGGATCCGAAATATCTGTTCTCAGATTCCACAGAAATAAGACTCGCCAAGAGATCCACGAAACTCAGATGTAACTCTGTGAGTGGAAGTCACACATCTCAGAGCAGTTTCTCAGAAAGATTATTTCCAGATTTCATCTGGGGATGTTTCCTTTTTCACCGTAGCCCTCTAAGGGCTTCCAAATATCACTTTGCCAATTCCACAAGAACTGTCTTAGCGAAAGGCTTCTTGAGGGGAAAGCTGTAATTCTGTGAGATGATTTCACAGAACACAAAGAAGTTTCTCAGAAAGCTTCTTTCTCTTTGTTATCGGAGGATATTTCCTTTGGCCCTATAGACTTCAACAGGATCCGAAATATCTGTTCTGAGATTCCACAGAAATAAGGCTAGCGAAGAGATCCACGAAATACAGAGGTAACTCTGTGAGATGAATGAACAGAATACTAAGCAGTTTCTCAGAAAGCTTCTTTCCAGATTTCACCTGAGGATATTTCCTTTTTCACCCTAGCCCTCTAAAGGCTTCCAAATATCACTTTGCCAATTCCAAAAGTCTGTCTTAGCGAAAGGCTTCTTGAGGGGAAAGCTGTAACTCTGTGAGATGATTTCACAGAACACAAAGAAGTTTCTCAGAAAGCTTCTTTCTCTTTGTTATCGGAGGATGTTTCCTTTGGCCCTATAGACTTCAAAGGGATCCGAAATATCTGTTCTCATATTCCACACAAATAAGGCTAGCAAAGAGATCCACCAAATACAGATGTAACTCTGTGAGATGAATTAACGGAACACTAAGCAGTTTCTCAGAAAGCTTCTTTGCAGATTTCATCTGAGGATATTTCCTTTTTCACCGTAGCCCTCTATGGGCTTCCAAATATCACTTTGCCAATTCTTCAAGAACTGTCTTAGCGAAAGGCTTCTTGAGGGGAAAGCTGTAACTCTGTGAGATGATATCAAGAACACAAAGAAGTTTCTCAGAAAGCTTCTTTCTCTTTGTTATCGGAGGATATTTCCTTTGGCACTATAGACTTCAATGGGATCCGAAATATCCGTTCTCAGATTCCACAGAAATAAGGCTAGCAAAGAGATCCACGAAATACAGATGTAAATCTGTGAGTGGAAGTCACACATCACAGAGCCGATTCTCAGAAAGCTTCTTTCCAGATTTCATCTGAGGATATTTCCTTTTTCATCGTAGCCCTCTGTGGGCTTCCAAATATCACTTTGCCAATTCCACAAGAACTGTCTTAGCGAGAGGCTTATTGAGAGGAAAGCTGTAACTCTGTGAGATGATTTCAAAGAACACAAAGAAGTATCTCAGGAAGCTTCTTTCTCTTTGTTATCGGAGGATATTTCCTTTGGCCCTATAGACTACAAAGGGATCGGAAATCTGTTTTCAGATTCCACAGACATAAGGCTAGCAAAGAGATCCACGAAATACACATGTAACTCTGTGAGATGAATTAACAGAATACTAAGCAGTTTCTCAGAAAGCTTCTTTGCAGTTTTCATCTGAGGATATTTCCTTTTTCAACATAGCCCTCTATTGGCTTCCAAATATCACTTTGCCAATTCCTCAAGAACTGTCTTAGCGGAAGGCTTCTTGAGGGGAAAGCTGTAACTCTGTGAGATGATTTCACAGAACACAAAGAAGGTTCTCAGAAAGCTTCTTTCTCTTTGTTATCGGAGGATATTTCCTTTGGCCCTATAGTCTTCAAAGGGATTCGAAATATCCTTTCTCAGATTCCACAGAAATAAGTCTAGCAAAGAGATTCACGAAATTCAGATGTAACTCTGTGAGTGGAAGTCACACATCACAGAGCAGTTTCTAAGAAAGCTTCTTTCCAGATTTCAACTGAGGATATTTCCTTTTTCACCATAGCCCTCTATGGGCTTCCAAATATCACTTTGACAATTCCACAAGAACTGTCTTAGCGAAAGGCTTCTTGAGGGGAAAGCTGTACTCTCTGAGATGATTTCACAGAACACAAAGAAGTTTCTCAGGAAGCTTCCTTCTCTTTGTTAACGGAGGATATTTCCTTAGGCCCTATAATTTTCAAAGTGATCCGAAATATCCGGTCTGAGATTAAACGGAATTAAGGCTAGCGAAGAGATCCACGAAGTACAGATGTAACTCTGTGAGTGGAAGTCACACAGCGCAGAGAAGTTTCTCAGAATGCTGCTTTCCAGATTTCATCTGAGGATATTTCCTTTTTCACCATAGCCCTCTAAGGGCTTCCAAATATCACTTTGCCAATTCCTCAAGAACTGTCTTAGCGAAAGGCTTCTTGAGGGGAAAGCTGTAACTCTGTGAGATGATTTCAAGAACACAAAGAGGTCTCTCAGAAAGCTTCTTTCTCTTTGTTATCGGAGGATATTTCCTTTGGCCCTATAGACATCAAAGGGATCCGAAATATCCGTTCTCAGATTCCACAGAAATAAGGCTAGCAAAGAGATCCACGAAATACAGATGTAACTCTGTGAGTGTAAGTCACACATCACAGAGAAATTTCTCAGAAAGCATCTTTCCAGATTTCATCTGAGGATATTTCCTTTTTCACCGTAGCCCTCTGTGGGCTTCCAAATATCAATTGCCAATTCCACAGGAACTGTCTTAGCGAAAGGCTTCTTCAGAGGAAAGCTGTAACTCGGTGAGATGATTTGAAAGAACACAAAGAAGTATCTCAGGAAGCTTCTTTCTCTTTGCTATCGGAGTATATTTCCTTTGTCACTATAGACTACAAAGGGATCCGAAATATCTGTTTTCAGATTCCACAGACATAAGGCTAGCAAAGAGATCCAGGAAATACAGATGTAACTCTGTGAGATGAATTAACAGAACACTAAGCAGTTTCTCAGAAAGCTTCTTTACAGATTTCATCTGAGGATATTTCCTTTTTCACCATAGCCCTCTATGGGATTCCAAATATCACTTTGCCAATTCCTCAAGAACTGTCTTAGCGAAAGGCTTCTTGAGGGGAAAGCTGTAACTCTGTGAGATGATTTCACAGAACACAAAGAAGGTTCTCAGAAAGCTTCTTACTCTTTGTTATCGGAGGATATTTCCTCTGGCCCTATAGACTTCAAAGGGATCCGAAATATCCTTTCTCAGATTCCACAGAAATAAGGCTAGCAAAGAGATCCACCAAATACAGATGTAACTCTGTGTGATGAATTAACGGAACACTAATCAGTTTCTCAGAAAGCTTCTTTCCAGATTTCATATGAGGATATTTCCTTTTCCCCATAGCCCTCTATGGGCTTCCAAATATCACTTTGCCAATTCCACAAGAACTGTCTTAGTGAAAGGCTTCTTGAGGGGAAAGTTGTAATTCTGTGAGATGATTTCACAGAACACAAAGAAGTTTCTCAGAAAGTTTCTTTCTCTTTGTTATCGGAGGATATTTCCTGTGGCCCTGTATACTTCAAAGGGATCCGAAATATCTGTTCTCAGATTCCAGAAAAATAAAGCTATCAAAGAGATCCACGAAATACAGATGTAACTCTGTGAGTGGAAGTCACACATCACAGAGCAATTTCTCAGAAAGCTTCTTTCCAGATTTCATCTGAGGATAATTCCTCTTTCACGATAGCCCTCTATGGGCTTCCAAATAATACTTTGCCAATTCCCCAAGAACTGTCTTAGGGAAAGGCTTCTTGAGGGGAAAGCTGTAACTCTGGGAGTTGATTTCACAGAACACAAGGAGTTTCTCAGAAAGCTTCTTTCTCTTAGTTATCGGAATATATTTCCTTTGGCCCTACAGACTTCAAAAGGATCTGAAATATCCGTTCTCAGATTCCACAGAAATAAGCCTAGCAAAGAGATCCACGAAATACAGATGTAACTCTGTTAGTGGAAGTCACACATCACAGAGCAGTTTCTCTGAAAGCTTCTTTTCAGATTTCGTCTGAGGATATTTCCTTTTGCACCATTGCCCTCTATGGGCTTCCAAATATCACTTTGCCAATTCCACAAGAACAGTCTTAGCGAAAGGCTTCTTGAGGGGAAAGCTGTAACTCTGTGATATGATTTCACAGAACACAAAGAAATTTCTCAGAAAGCTTCTTTATCTTTGTCATCGGAGGATATTTACTTAGGCCCAATAGTCCTCAAAGGGACCCGAAATATCTGTTCTCAGATTCCACAGAAATAAGGCTAGCAAAGAGATCCACGAAATACACATGTAACTCTGTGAGTGGAAGTCAAACATCAGAGAGCAGTTTCTAAGAAACCTTCTTTCCAGATTTCATCTGAGGATATTTCCTTTTTCACCATAGCCCTCTATTGGCTTCCAATTATCACTTTGCAAATTCCACAAGAACTGTCTTAGCGAAAGGCTTCTTGAGGGGAAAGCTGTAACTCTGTGAGATGATTTCACAGAACACAAAGAAATTTCTCAGAAAGCTTCTTTCTCTTTGATATCGGAGGATATTTCCTTTGGCCCTATAGACTTCAAAGGGATCCGAAATATCTGTTCTCAGATTCCACAGAAATAAGGCTAGCAAAGAGATCCACGAAATACAGATGTAACTCTGTTATTAGAAGTCACACATCACATGGCAGTTTCTCTGAAAGCTTCTTTTCAGATTTCTTCTGAGGATATTTCCTTTTGCAACATAGCCCTCTAAGGGCTTCCAAGTATCACTTTGCCAATTCCACAAGAACTGTCTTAGCGAAAGGCTTCTTGAGGGGAAAGCTGTAACTCTGTGAGATGATTTCACAGAACACAAAGAAGTTTCTCAGAAAGCTTCTTTCTCTTTGTCATCGGAGGATATTTCCTAAGGCCCAATAGTCTTCAAAGGAATCCGAAATATCCGTTCTCAGATTCCACAGAAATAAGGCTAGCAAAGAGATCCACGAAATACAGATGTAACTCTGTGAGTGGAAGTCACACATGACAGAGCAGTTTCTCAGAAAGCTTCTTTCCAGATTTCATCTGAGGATATTTCCTTTTTCACCATAGCCCTCTATGGGCTTCCAAATATCACTTTGCCAATTCCACAAGAACTGTCTTAGCGAAAGGCTTCTTGAGGGGAAAGCTGTAACTCTGTGAGATGATTTCACAGAACACAAAGAAGTTTCTCATAAAGCTTCTTTCTCTTTGTTATCGGAGCATATTTCCTTAGGCCCTATAGACTTCAAAGGGATCAGAAATAACGTTCTCAGATTCCACACAAATAAGGCTAGCAAGGAGATCCACGAAATACAGACGTAACTCTGTGAGTGGAAGTCACACATCACAGAGCAGTTTCTCAGAAAGCTTCTTTCCAGATTTCATCTGAGGATATTTCCTTTTTCACCATAGCCCTCTAAGGGCTTCCAAATATCACTTTGCCAATTCCACAAGAACTGTCTTAGCGAAAGGCTTCTTGAGGGGAAAGCTGTAACTCTGTGAGATGATTTCACAGAACACAAAGAAGTTTCTCATAAAGCTTCTTTCTCTTTGTTATCGGAGCATATTTCCTTTGGCCCTATAGACTTCAAAGAGATCAGAAATAACGTTCTCAGATTCCACACAAATAAGGCTACAAGGAGATCCACGAAATACAGACGTAACTCTGTGAGTGGAAGTCACACATCACAGAGCAGTTTCTCAGAAAGCTTCTTTCCAGATGTCATCTGAGAATATTTCCTTTTTCACCATACCCCTCTACGGGCTTCCAAATATCACTTTGCCAATTCCACAACAACTGTCTTATCGTAAGGCTTCTTGAGGGGAAAGCTGTAACTATGTGAGATGATTTCACAGAACACAAAGAAGTTTCTCAGAAAGCTTCTCTCTCTTGTTTTCAGAGGATATTTCCTTTGGCCCTATAGACTTCAAAGGGATCCGAAATATCTGTTCTCAGATTCCACAGAAATAAGTCTAGCAAAGAGATCCACGAAATACAGATGTAACTCGGTGAGATGAATTAACAGAACACTAAGCAGTTTCTCAAAAGCTTCTTTCCAGATTTCATGTGAGGATATTTCCTTTTTCACCATTGCCGTCTATGGGCTTCCAAATATCACTTTGCCAATTCTACAAGAACTGTCTTAGCGTAAGGCTTCTTGAGGGGAAAGGTGTAACTCTGTGAGATGATTTCACAGAACACAAAGAAGTTTCTCAGAAAGCTTCTTTCTTTTGTTATCGGAGGATATTTCCTTTGGCCCTATAGACTTCAAAGGGATCCGAAATATCTGTTCTCAGATTCTACAGAAATAAGGCTAGCAAAGAGATCCACGAAATACAGATGTAACTCTGTTATTAGAAGTCACACATCACAGAGCAGTTTCTCTGAAAGCTTCTTTTCAGATTTCTTCTGAGGATATTTCCTTTTGCAACATAGCCCTCTAAGGGCTTCCAAATATCACTTTGCCAATTCCACAAGAACTGTCTTAGCGAAAGGCTTCTTGAGGGGAAAGCTGTAACTCTGTGAGATGATTTCACAGAACACAAAGAAGTTTCTCAGAAAGCTTCTTTCTCTTTGTCATCGGAGGATATTTCCTAAGGCCCAATAGTCTTCAAAGGGATCCGAAATATCCGTTCTCAGATTCCACAGAAATAAGGCTAGCAAAGAGATCCACGAAATACAGATGTAACTCTGTGAGTGGAAGTCACACATGACAGAGCAGTTTCTCAGAAAGCTTCTTTCCAGATTTCATCTGAGGATATTTCCTTTTTCACCATAGCCCTCTATGGGCTTCCAAATATCACTTTGCCAATTCCACAAGAACTGTCTTAGCGAAAGGCTTCTTGAGGGGAAAGCTGTAACTCTGTGAGATGATTTCACAGAACACAAAGAAGTTTCTCATAAAGCTTCTTTCTCTTTGTTATCGGGGCATATTTCCTTATGCCCTATAGACTTCAAAGGGATCAGAAATAACGTTCTCAGATTCCACACAAATAAGGCTAGCAAGGAGATCCACGAAATACAGACGTAACTCTGTGAGTGGAAGTCACACATCACAGAGCAGTTTCTCAGAAAGCTTCTTTCCAGATTTCATCTGAGGATATTTCCTTTTTCACCATAGCCCTCTATGGGCTTCCAAATATCACTTTGCCAATTCCACAAGAACTGTCTTAGCGAAAGGCTTCTTGAGGGGAAAGCTGTAACTCTGTGAGATGATTTCACAGAACACAAAGAAGTTTCTCATAAAGCTTCTTTCTCTTTGTTATCGGAGCATATTTCCTTTGGCCCTATAGACTTCAAAGGGATCAGAAATAACGTTCTCAGATTCCACACAAATAAGGCTAGCAAGGAGATCCACGAAATACAGACGTAACTCTGTGAGTGGAAGTCTCACATCACAGAGCAGTTTCTCAGAAAGCTTCTTTCTCTTTGTTATCAGAGCATATTTCCTTTGGCCCTAAAGACTTCAATGGGATCCGAAATATCTGTTCTCTGATTCTACATAAATAAGGCTAGCAAAGAGATCCACGAAATACAGATGTAACTCTGTGAGTGGAAGTCACACATCACAGAGCAGTTTCTCAGAAAGCTTCTTTCCAGATTTCATATGAGTATATTTGCTTTTTCACCATAGTCCTCTATGGGCTTCCAAATATCACTTTGCCAATTCCACAAGAACCGTCTTAGCGAAAGACTTCTGAGTGGAAAGTTGTAACTCGGTGAGATGATTTTACAGAACACAAAGAAGTTTCTCAGAAAGCTTGTTTCTCTTTGTTATGGGAGGATATTTTATTTGGCCCTTTAGACTTCGAAGGGATCTGAAATATCTGTTCTCAGTTTCCACAGAAATAAGTCTAGCAAAGAGATCCTCGAAATACAGATGTATCTCGGTGAGATGAATTAACAGAACATTAAGCAGTTTCTCAGAAAGCTTCTTTCCAGATTTCATCTGAGGATATTTCCTTTTTCACCATATCCCTCTATGGGCTTCCTAATATCACTCTGCCAATTCCAGAAGAACTGTCTTAGCGAAAGGCTTCTAGAGGGCAAAGCTGTAACTCTGTGAGATGATTTCACAGAATACGAAGAGTTTCTCAGAAAGCTTCTTTCTCTTTCGTATCGGAGGATATTTCCTTTGGCACTACAGACTTGAAAGGGAACAGAAATATCCGTTCTCAGATTCCAAAGAAATAAGGCTAGCAAAGTAATCCAGGAAACACAGATGTAACTCTGTTAGTGGAAGTAACGCATCACAGAGCAGTCTCTCAGAAAGCTTCTTTTCAGATTTCGTCTGAGGATATTTCCTTTTTCACCATAGCCCTCTAAGGGCTTCCAAATATCACTTTGCCAATTCCACAAGAACTGTCTTATCGAAAGTCTTCTTGAGGGGAAAGCTGTAACTCTGTGAGAAGATTTCATAGAACACAAAGAAGTTTCTCAGAAAGCTTCTTTCTCTTTGTTATCGGAGGATATTTCCTTTGGCCCTATAGACTTCAAAGGGATCCGAAATATCCGTTCTCAGATTCCTCAGAAATAAGGCCAGCAAAGAGATTCACGAAATACAGATGTAACTCTGTGAGTGGAAGTCACACGTCACAGAGCAGTTTCTCAGAAAGCTTCTTTCCAGATTTCATCTGAGGATTGTTCCTTTTTCACCATAGCCCTCTACGGGCCTCCAAATATCACTTTGCCAATCCCACAAGAACTGTCTTAGCGAAAGGCTTCTTGAGGGGAAAGCTGTAACTCCGTGAGATGATTTCACAGAACACAAAGAAGTTTCTCAGAAAGCTTCTTTCTCTTTGTCATCGGAGGATATTTCCTTAGGCCCAATTGTCTTCAAAGGGATCAGAAATATCTGTTCTGAGATTCCACAGAAATAAGGCTAGCAAAGAAATCCACGAAATACAGATGTAACTCTGTAAGTGGAAGTCACACATCACAGAGCAGTTTCTAAGAAAACTTTTTCCCAGATTTCATCAGAGGATATTTCCTTTTTCACCATAGCTCTCTATGGGCTTCCAAATATCACTTTGCCAATTCCACAAGAACTGTCTTAGCGAAAGACTTCTTGAGGGGAAAGCTGTAACTCTGTGAGACGATTTCACAGAAAACAAAAATGTTTCTCAGAAAGCTTCTTTCTCTTTTTTAGCGGAGCATATTTCCTTTGGCACTAGAGACTTCAAAGGGATCCGAAATATCTGTTCTCTGAATCTACAGAAATAAGGCTAGGAAAGAGATCCACGAAATACGGATGTAAATCCGTGAGATGAATTAACAGAACACTAAGCAGTTTCTCAGAAACCTTCTTTTAAGATTTCCTCTGAGGATATTTCGTTTTTCACCATAGCCCTCTACGGGCTTCTAAATATCACTTTTCCAATTCCGAAAGAACTGTCTTAGCGAAAGGCTTCTAGAGGGCAAAGCTCTAACTCTGTGAGATGATTTCACAGAACACGAAGAGTTTCTCAGGAGCTTCTTTCTCTTTGTTATCGGAGGATATTTCCTTTGGCACTACAGACTTCAAAGGGATCCGAAATATCTGTTCTAAGATTCCACAGAAATAAGGCTAGCAAAGAGATCCACGAAATACAGATGTAACTCTGTGAGATGAATTAACAGAACACTAAGCAGTTTCTCAGAAAGCTTCTTTCCACATTTCATCGGAGGATATTTACTTTTTCACCATAGCCATCTATGGGCTTCCAAATATCACTTTGCCAATTCCACAAAAACTGTCTTAGTGAAAGGCTTCCTGAGGGAAAGCTGTAACTCTGAGAGATGATTTCAAAGAACACAAAGAAGTTTCTCAGAAAGCTTCCCTCTCTTTGTTATCCTAGGATATTTCCTTTGGCCCTATAGACTTCAAAGGGATCCGAAATATCGGTTCTCAGATTTCACAGAAATAAGGCTAGCAAAGGGATCCAGGAAATACAGATGTAACTCTGTGAGTGGAAGTCTCACATCACAGAGCAGTTTCTCAGAAAGCTTCTTTACAGATTTCATCTGAGGATATTTCCTTTTTCACCATAGCCCTCTAGGGGTTCCAATATCACTTTGCCAATTCCAGAAGAACTGTCTTAGCGAAAGGCTTCTTGAGGGGAAAGCTGTAACTCTGTGACATGATTTCACAAAACACAAAGAGTTTCTCAGAAAGCTTCTTTCTCTTTGTTAGCGGAATATATTTCCTTTGACCCTACAGACTTCAAAGGGATCCGAAATATCTGTTCTCAGATTCCTCAGAAATAAGGCTAGCAAAGAGATCCACGAAATACAGATGTAACTCTGTGAGATGAATTAACAGAACACAAAGCAGTTTCTCAGGAAGCTTCTTTCCAGATTATATCTGACGATATTTCCTATTTCACCATAGCCCTCATAAAGCTTCTTTCCAGATTTCATCTGAGGATATTTCCTTTTTCACCATAGCCTCTATGGGCTTCCAAATATCACTTTGCCAATTCCACAAGAACTGTCTTAGCGAAAGGCTTCTTGAGGGGAAAGCTGTAACTCTGTGTGATGATTTCACAGAACACAAAGAAGTTTCTCAGAAAGCTTCTTTCTCTTTGTTATCAGAGCATATTTCCTTTGGCCCTATAGACTTCAAAGGGATCCGAAATATCTGTTCTCTGATTCTACATATATAAGGCTAGCAAAGAGATCCACGAAATACAGATGTAACTCTGTGAGTGAAAGTCACACATCACAGAGCAGTTTCTCAGAAAGCTTCTTTCCAGATTTCATCTGAGGATATTTCCTTTTTTACCATAGCCCTCTATGGGCTTCCAAATATCACTTTGCCATTTCCACAAGAACTTTCTTAGCGAAAGGCTTCTACAGGGCAAAGCTGTAACTCTGTGAGATGATTTCACAGAACACGAAGAGTTTCTCAGAAAGCTTCTTTCTCTTTGTTATCGGAGGATATTTCCTTTGGCACTGTAGACTTCAAAGGGATCCGAAACATCTGTTCTCAGATTCCACAGAAATAAGGCTAGCAAAGAGATCCACGAAATACAGATGTAAATCTGTGAGATGAATTAACAGAACACTAAGCAGTTTCTCAGAAAGCTTCTTTCCAGATTTCATCGGAGGATATTTACTTTTTCACCATAGCCATCTATGGGCTTCCAAATATCACTGCCAATTCCACAAAAACTGTCTTAGTGTAAGGCTTCTTGAGGGAAAGCTGTAACTCTGAGAGATGATTTCACAGAACACAAAGAAGTTTCTCAGAAAGCTTCCCTCTCTTTGTTATAGGAGGATATTTCCTTTGGCCCTATAGACTTCAAAGGGATCCGAAATATCCGTTCTCAGATTTCAAAGAAATAAGGCTAGCAAAGGTATCCACGAAATACAGATGTAACTCTGTGAGTGGAAGTCTCACATCACAGAGCCGTTTCTCAGAAAGCTTCTTTCTCTTTGTTATCAGAGCATATTTCCTTTGGCCCTATAGACTTCAAAGGGATACGAAATATCCGTTCTCAGATTCCACAGAAATAAGGCTAGCAAAGGGATCCACGAAATACAGATGTAACTCTGTGACTAGTAGTCACACATCACAGAGCAGTTTCTCAGAAAGCTTATTTCCAGATTTCATCTGAGGATATTTCCTTTTTCACCATAGCCCTCTGTGGGCTTCCAAATATCACTTTGCCAATTCCACAAGAACAGTCTTAGCGAAAGGCTTCTTGAGGGGAAAGCTGTAACTCTGTGAGATGATTTAACAGAACACAAAGAAGATTCTCAGAAAGCTTCTTTCTCTTTGTTATCGGAGGATATTTCCTTTGTCCCTATAGACTTCAAAGGGATCCGAAATATCCGTTCTCAGATTCCACAGAAATAAGGCTGGCAAAGAGATCCACGAAATACAGAGGTAACTCTGTGAGTGGAAGTCACACATCACAGAGCAGTTTCTCAGATAGCTTGTTTCCAGATTTCATCTGAGGATATTTCCTTTTTCACCATAGCCCTCTACGGGCTTCCAAATATCACTTTGCCAATTGCACAAGAACTGTCTTAGCGAAAGGCTTCTTGAGGGGAAAGCTGTAACTCTGTGAGATGATTTCACAGAACACAAAGAGTTTCTCAGAAAGATTCTTTCTCTTTGTTATGGGAATATATTTCCTTTGGCCCCACAGACTTCAAAGGGATCCGAAATATCTGTTCTCAGATTCCACAGAAATAAGGCTGTCAAAGAGATCCACGAAATACAGATGTAACTCTGTGAGATGAATTAACAGAACAGTAAGCAGTTTCTCAGAAAGCTTCTTTCCAGGTTTTATCTGAGGATATTTCCTTTGAACCTTTGCCCTCTATGGGCTTCCAAATATCACTTTGCCAATTCCACAAGAACTGTCTTACCGAAAGGCTTCATGAGGGGAAAGCTGTAACTCTGTGAGATGATTTCACAGAACACAAAGAAGTTTCTCAGAAACCTCGTTCTCTTTGTCATCGGAGGATATTTCCTTAGGCCCAATAGTCTTCAAAAGGGATCCGAAATATCTGTTCTCAGATTCCACAGAAATAAGGCTAGCAAAGAGATCCACGAAATACAGATGTAACTCTGTGAGACGAATTAACAGAACACTAAGCAGTTTCTCAGAAAGCTACATTCCAGAATTCATCTGAGGATATTTCCTTTTGCACCATTGCCCTCTCTGGGCTCCCAAACATCACTTTGCCAATTCCACAAGTACCGTGATAGCGAAAGGCTTCTTGAGGGGAAAGCTGTAACTCGGTGAGATGATTTCACAGAACACAAATAAGTTTCTCAGAAAGCTGCTTCCTCTTTGTTATCGGAGGATATTTCCTTTGGCCCTATAGTCTTCAAAGGATGCGAAATATCCCTTCTCAGATTCCACAGAAATAAGGCTACCAAAGAGATCCACGAAATACAGATGTAACTCTGTGAGTGGAAGTCACACATCACAGAGCAGTTTCTCAGAAAGCTTCTTTCCAGATTTCATCTGAGGATATTTCCTTTTTCACCATAGCCCTCTATGGGCTTCCAAATATCACTTTGCCTATTCCAAAAGAACGGTCTTAGCGAAAGGCTTCTTGAGGGGAAAGCTGTAACTCTGTGAGATGATTTCAAAGAACAGAAAGAAATTTCTCAGAAAGCTTCTTTCTCTTTGTTATCGGAGGATATTTCCTTTGGCCCTTTAGACCTCAAAGGGATCCGAAATATCCGTTCTCAGATTCCACAGAAATAAGGCTAGCAAGTATATCCAAGAAATACAGATGTAACTCTGTTAGTGGAAGTCACACATCGCAGAGCAGTTTCTCAGAAAGCTTCTTTCCAGATTTCATCTGAGGATATTTCCTTTTTCACCATAGCCCTCTTTGGGCTTCCAAATATCACTTTCCCAATTCCATAAGAACTGTCTTAGCGAAAGGCTTCTTGAGGGGAAAGCTGTAACTCTGTGAGATGATTTCACAGAACACAAAGAAGTTTCTCAGAAAGCTTCTTTCTCTTTGTTATGGGAGGATATTTCCTTTGGCCCTATAGACTTCAAAGGGATCCGAAATATCTGTTCTCAGATTCCACAGAAATAAGGCTAGCAAAGAGATCCACAAAATACAGATGTAACACTGTGAGATGAATTAACAGAACACTAAGCAGTTTCTCAGAAAGCTTCTTTTCAGATTTCATTTGAGGATATTTACTTTTTCACCATAGCCCTCTATGGGCTTCCAAATATCACTTTGCCAATTCCACAAGAACTGTCTTAGCGAAAGGCTTCTTGAGGGGAAAGCTGTAACTCGGTGAGATGATTTCACAGAACACAAAGAAGTTTCTCAGAAAGCTTCTTTCTCTTTGTTATTGGAGGATATTTTATTTGGCCCTATAGACTTCAAAGGGATCCGAAATATCTGTTCTCACTTTCCACAGAAATAAGGCTAGCAAAGAGATCCACGAAATACAGATGTAACTCTGTGAGATGAATTAACAGAACACTAGGCAGTTTCTCATAAAGCTTCTTTCCAGATTTCATCTGAGGATATTTCCTTTTTCACCACTGCCCTCTATGGGCTTCCAAATATCACTTTGCCAATTCAACAAGAACTGTCTTAGCGTAAGGCTTCTTGAGGGGAAAGCTGTAACTCTGTGAAATGATTTCACAGAACACAAGGAAGTTTCTCAGAACGCTTCTTTCTCTTTGTTATCGGAGGATATTTCCTTTGGCCCTATAGACTTCAAAGGGATCCGAAATATATGTTCTCAGAATTCACAGAAATAAGGCTAGGAAAGAGATCCACGAAATACAGATGTAACTCTGTGAGATTAATTAACAGAACACTAAGAAGTTTCTCAGAAAGCTTCTTTCTCTTTGTTATCGGAGGATATTTACTTTGGCCCTATAGACTTCAAAGGGATACGAAATATCCGTTCTCAGATTCCACAGAAATAAGGCTAGCAAAGGGATCCACGAAATACAGATGTAACTCTGTGACTAGTAGTCACACATCACAGAGCAGTTTCTCAGAAAGCTTATTTCCAGATTTCATCTGAGGATATTTCCTTTTTCACCATAGCCCTCTGTGGGCTTCCAAATATCACTTTGCCAATTCCACAAGAACTGTCTTAGCGAAAGGCTTCTTGAGGGGAAAGCTGTAATTCTGTGAGATGATTTCACAGAACACAAAGAAGATTCTCAGAAAGCTTCATTCTCTTTGTTATCGGAGGATATTTCCTTTGTCCCTATAGACTTCAAAGGGATCCGAAATATCCGTTCTCAGATTCCACAGAAATAAGGCTGGCAAAGAGATCCACGAAATACAGAGGTAACTCTGTGAGTGGAAGTCACACATCACAGAGCAGTTTCTCAGATAGCTTGTTTCCAGATTTCATCTGAGGATATTTCCTTTTTCACCATAGCCCTCTACGGTCTTCCAAATATCACTTTGCCAATTCCACAAGAACTGTCTTAGCGAAAGGCTTCTTGAGGGGAAAGCTGTAACTCTGTGAGATGATTTCACAGAACAAAAAGAGTTTCTCAGAAAGATTCTTTCTCTTTGTTATGGGAATATATTTCCTTTGGCCCCTCAGACTTCAAAGGGATCCGAAATATCTGTTCTCAGATTCCACAGAAATAAGGCTATCAAAGAGATCCACGAAATACAGATGTAACTCTGTGAGACGAATTAACAGAACACTAAGCAGTTTCTCAGAAAGCTACTTTCCAGAATTCATCTGAGGATATTTCCTTTTGCACCATTGCCCTCTCTGGGCTCCCAAACATCACTTTGCCAATTCCACAAGTACTGTGTTAGCGAAAGGCTTCTTGAGGGGAAAGCTGTAACTCGGTGAGATGATTTCACAGAACACAAAGAAGTTTCTCAGAAAGCTTCTTTCTCTTTGTTATCGGAGGATATTTTATTTGGCCCTATAGACTTCAAAGGAATCCGAAATATCTGTTCTCACTTTCCACAGAAATAAGGCTAGCAAAGAGATCCACGACATACAGATGTAACTCTGTGAGATGAATTAACAGAACACTAAGCAGTTTCTCTGAAAGCTTCTTTCCAGATTTCATCTGAGGATATTTCCTTTTTCACCATAGCCCTCTAAGGGCTTTCAAATATCACATTGCCAATTCCACAAGAACTATCTTAGAGAAAGGCTTCTTTAGGGGAAAGCTTTAAGTCTGTGAGATGATTTCACAGAACACAAAGAAGTTTCTCAGAAGGCTTCTTTCTCTTTTTTATCGGAGGATATTTCCTTTGGCCCTATGGACTTCAAAGGTATCTGAAATATCTGTTCTCAGATTCCACAGAAATAAGGCTAGCAAAGAGATCCACGAAATACAGATGTAACTCTGTGAGATGAATTAACAGAACACTAAGCAGTTTCTCAGAAAGCTTCTTTCCACATTTAATCTGAGGATATTTACTTTTTCACCATAGCCATCTATGGGCTTCCAAATATCACTTTGCCAATTCCACAAAAACTGTCTTAGCGAAAGGCTTCTTGAGGGGAAAGCTGTAACTCGGTGAGATGATTTTACAGAACACAAAGAAGTTTCTCAGAAAGTTTCTTTCTCTTTGTTATCGGAGGATATTTTATTTGGCCCTTTAGACTTCAAAGGGATCCGAAATATCTGTTCTCAGATTCCACAGAAATAAGGCTAGCAAAGAGATCCACGAAATACAGATGTAACTCTGTGATTAGAAGTCACACATCACAGAGGAGTTTCTCAGAAAGCTTCTTTCCAGATTTCATCTGAGGATATTTCCTTTTTCACTGTAGCCCTCTATGGGCTTCCAAATATCACTTTGCCAATTCCAAAAGAACTGTCTTAGCGAAAGGCTTCATGAGGGGAAAGCTGTAACTCTGTGAGATGATTTCACAGAACACAAAGACGTTTCTCAGAAAGCTTCTTTCTCTTTGTTATCGGAGGATATTTCCTTTAGCCATGTAGACTTCAAAGGGATCCGAAATATCCGTTCTCAGATTCCAGAGAAATAAGGCTAGCAAAGAGATCCACGAAATACAGATGTAACTCTGTGAGTGGAAGTCACACATCACAGAGCAGTTTCTCAGAAAGCTTCTTTCCAGATTTCATCTGAGGATATTTCCTTATTCACCATAGCCCTCTACGGTCTTCCAAATATCACTTTACCAATTCCACAAGAACTGTCTTAGCGAAAGGCTACTTGAGGGGATAGCTGTAACTCTGTGAGATGATTTCACAGAACACAAAGAAGTTTCTCAGAAAGCTACTTTCTCTTGGTTATCGGAGCATATTTCCTTTGGCCCTATAGACTTCAAAGGGATCCGAAATATCTGTTCTCTGATTCTACAGAAATAAGGCTAGCAAAGAGATCCACGAAATACGGATGTAACTCTGTGAGATGAATTAACAGAACACTAAGCAGTTTCTCAGAAAGCTTCTTTCCAGATTTCCTTTGAGGAAATTTCGTTTTTCACCATAGCCCTCTACGGCCTTCCAAATATCACTTTGCCAATTCCACAAGAACTGTCTTAGCGAAAGGCTTCTTGAGGGGAAAGCTGTAACTCGGTGAGATGATTTCACAGAACACAAAGAAGTTTCTCAGAAAGCTTCTTTCTCTTTGTTATTGGAGGATATTTTATTTGGCCCTATTGACTTCAAAGGGATCCGAAATATCTGTTCTCACTTTCCACAGAAATAAGGCTAGCAAGGAGATCCACGAAATACAGACGTAACTCTGTGAGTGGAAGTCACACATCACAGAGCAGTTTCTCAGAAAGCTTCTTTCCAGATTTCATCTGAGGATATTTCCTTTTTCACCATTGCCCTCTATGGGCTTCCAAATATCACTTTGCCAATTCAACAAGAACTGTCTTAGCGTAAGGCTTCTTGAGGGGAAAGCTGTAACTCTGTGAAATGATTTCACAGAACACAAAGAAGTTTCTCAGAACGCTTCTTTCTCTTTGTTATCGGAGGATATTTCCTTTGGCCCTATAGACTTCAAAGGGATCCGAAATATATGTTCTCAGAATTCACAGAAATAAGGCTAGGAAAGAGATCCAAGAAATACAGATGTAACTCTGTGAGATTAATTAACAGAACACTAAGAAGTTTCTCAGAAAGCTTCTTTCTCTTTGTTATCGGAGGATATTTACTTTGGCCCTATAGACTTCAAAGGGATACGAAATATCCGTTCTCAGATTTCACAGAAATAAGGCTAGCAAAGGGATCCACGAAATACAGATGTAACTCTGTGACTAGTAGTCACACATCACAGAGCAGTTTCTCAGAAAGCTTATTTCCAGATTTCATCTGAGGATATTTCCTTTTTCACCATAGCCCTCTGTGGGCTTCCAAATATCACTTTGCCAATTCCACAAGAACTGTCTTAGCGAAAGGCTTCTTGAGGGGAAAGCTGTAACTCTGTGAGATGATTTCACAGAACACAAAGAAGATTCTCAGAAAGCTTCTTTCTCTTTGTTATCGGAGGATATTTCCTTTGTCCCTATAGACTTCAAAGGGATCCGAAATATCCGTTCTCAGATTCCACAGAAATAAGGCTGGCAAAGAGATCCACGAAATACAGAGGTAACTCTGTGAGTGGAAGTCACACATCACAGAGCAGTTTCTCAGAAAGCTTGTTTCCAGATTTCATCAGAGGATATTTCCTTTTTCACCATAGCCCTCTACGGGCTTCCAAATATCACTTTGCCAATTCCACAAGAACTGTCTTAGCGAAAGGCTTCTTGAGGGGAAAGCTGTAACTCTGTGAGATGATTTCACAGAACACAAAGAGTTTCTCAGAAAGATTCTTTCTCTTTGTTATGGGAATATATTTCCTTTGGCCCCACAGACTTCAAAGGGATCCGAAATATCTGTTCTCAGATTCCACAGAAATAAGGCTATCAAAGAGATCCACGAAATACAGATGTAACTCTGTGAGACGAATTAACAGAACACTAAGCAGTTTGTCAGAAAGCTACTTTCCAGAATTCATCTGAGGATATTTCCTTTTGCACCATTGCCCTCTCTGGGCTCCCAAACATCACTTTGCCAATTCCGCAAGTACTGTGTTAGCGAAAGGCTTCTTGAGGGGAAAGCTGTAACTCGGTGAGATGATTTCACAGAACACAAAGAAGTTTCTCAGAAAGCTTCTTTCTCTTTGTTATCGGAGGATATTTTATTTGGCCCTATAGACTTCAAAGGAATCCGAAATATCTGTTCTCACTTTCCACAGAAATAAGGCTAGCAAAGAGATCCACGACATACAGATGTAACTCTGTGAGATGAATTAACAGAACACTAAGCAGTTTCTCTGAAAGCTTCTTTCCAGATTTCATCTGAGGATATTTCCTTTTTCACCATAGCCCTCTAAGGGCTTTCAAATATCACATTGCCAATTCCACAAGAACTATCTTAGCGAAAGGCTTCTTTAGGGGAAAGCTTTAAGTCTGTGAGATGATTTCACAGAACACAAAGAAGTTTCTCAGAAGGCTTCTTTCTCTTTTTTATCGGAGGATATTTCCTTTGGCCCTATGGACTTCAAAGGTATCTGAAATATCTGTTCTCAGATTCCACAGAAATAAGGCTAGCAAAGAGATCCACGAAATACAGATATAACTCTGTGAGATGAATTAACAGAACACTAAGCAGTTTCTCAGAAAGCTTCTTTCCAGATTTCCTTTGAGGAAATTTCGTTTTTCACCATAGCCCTCTACGGCCTTCCAAATATCACTTTGCCAATTCCACAAGAACTGTCTTAGCGAAAGGCTTCTTGAGGGGAAAGCTGTAACTCGGTGAGATGATTTCACAGAACACAAAGAAGTTTCTCAGAAAGCTTCTTTCTCTTTGTTATTGGAGGATATTTTATTTGGCCCTATTGACTTCAAAGGGATCCGAAATATCTGTTCTCACTTTCCACAGAAATAAGGCTAGCAAAGAGATCCACGAAATACAGATGTAACTCTGTGAGATGAATTAACAGAACACTAAGCAGTTTCTCAGAAAGCTTCTTTCCAGATTTCATCTGAGGATATTTCCTTTTTCACCATTGCCCTCTATGGGCTTCCAAATATCACTTTGCCAATTCAACAAGAACTGTCTTAGCGTAAGTCTTCTTGAGGGGAAAGCTGTAACTCTGTGAAATGATTTCACAGAACACAAAGAAGTTTCTCAGAAAGCTTCTTTCTCTTTGTTATCGGAGGATATTTCCTTTGGCCCTATAGACTTCAAAGGGATCCGAAATATATGTTCTCAGAATTCACAGAAATAAGCCTAGGAAAGAGATCCACGAAATACAGATGTAACTCTGTGAGATTAATTAACAGAACACTAAGAAGTTTCTCAGAAACTTCTTTCTCTTTGTTATCGGAGGATATTTCCTTTGGCCCTATAGACTTCAAAGGGATACGAAATATCCGTTCTCAGATTCCACAGAAATAAGGCTAGCAAAGGGATCCACGAAATACAGATGTAACTTTGTGACTAGTAGTCACACAACACAGAGCAGTTTCACAGAAAGCTTCTTTCCAGATTTCATCTGAGGATATTTCCTTTTTCACCATAGCCCTCTATGGGCTTCCAAATATCACTTTGCCAATTCCACAAGAACTGTCTTAACGAAAGGCTTCTTGAGGGGAAAGCTGTAACTCTGTGAGATGATTTCACAGAACACGAAGAAGTTTCTCAGAAAGCTTCTTTATCTTTGTTATCGGAGGATATTTCGTTGGCCCTATAGACTTCAAAGGGATCCGAAATATCCGTTCTCAGATTCCACAGAAATAAGGCTAGCAAAGAGATCCAGGAAATACAGAAGTAATTCTGTTAGTGGAAGTCACACATCACAGAGTAGTTTCTCAGAAAGCTTCTTTCCAGATTTCATCTGAGGATATTTCCTTTTTCACCATAGCCCTCTATGGGCTTTCAAATATCACTTTGCCAATTCCTCAAGAACTGTCTTAGCGAAAGGCTTCTTGAGGGGAAAGCTGTAACTTTGTGAGATGATTTCACAGAACACAAAGAAGTTTCTCAGAAAGCTTCTTTCTCTTTGTTATCGGAGGATATTTCCTTTGGCCCTATAGACTTCAAAGGGATCCGAAATATCTGTTCTCAGATTAAACAGAAATAAGGCTAGCAAAGAGATCCACGAAATACAGATATATCTCTGTGAGTGGAAGTAACACATCCAGAGCTGTTTCTCAGAAATGTTCTTTCCAGATTTCATCTGAGGATATTTCCTTTTTCACCATAGCCCTCTATGGGTTTCCAAATATCACTTTGCAGTTCCACAAGAACTGTCTTAGCGAAAGACTTCTTGAAGGGAAAGCTGTAACTCTGTGAGATGATTTCAAAGAACAAAAAGAAGTTTCTCAGAAGCTTCTTTCTCTTTGTTATCGGTGGATATTTCCTTTGGCCCTATAGACTTCAAAGGGATCCGAAATATCTGTTCTCATATTCCACAGAAATAAGGCTAGCAAAGAGATTCACGAAATACAGATGTAACTCTGTGAGATGAATTAGCAGAACACTAAGCAGTTTCTCAGAAAGCTTCTTTCCATATTTCATCTGAGGATATTTCCTTTTTCACCATAGCCCTCTATGGGCTTCCAAATATCACTTTGCCAATTCCACAAGAACTGTCTTAGCGAAAGGCTTCTTGAGGGGAAAGCTGTAACTCTGTGAGATGATTTCACAGAACACAAAGAAGTTTCTCAGGAAGCTTCCTTCTCTTTGTTATCTGAGGATATTTCCTTTGGCCCTATAGTCTTCAAAGGGATCCGAAATATCTGTTCTCAGATTCCACAGAAATAAGGCTAGCAAAGAGATCCACGAAATACAGATGCAAGTCTGTGGAATGAATTAACAGAACACTAAGCAGTTTCTCAGAAAGCTTCTTTCCAGATTTCATCAAAGGATATTTCCTTTTTCACCATAGCCCTCTATGGGCTTCCAAATATCACTTTGCCAATTCCACAAGAACTGTCTTTTCTAAAGGCTTCTTGAGGGGAAAGCTGTAACTCTGTGAGATGATTTCACAGAACACAAAGAAGTTTCTCAGAAAGCTTCTTTCTCTTTGTTATCGGAGGATATTTCCTTTGGTCCTGTAGACTTCAAAGGGACCCGAAATATCTCTTCTCAGATTCCACCGAAATAAGGCTACCAAAGAGATCCAAGAAATACAGATGTAACTCTGTGAGATGAATTAACAGAACACTAAGCAGTTTCTCAGAAAGCTTCTTTCCAGATTTCGTCTCAGGATATTTCCTTTTCCCCTTAGACCTCTATGGGCTTTCAAATGTCACTTTGCCAATTCCACAAGAATTGTCTTAGGAAAAGACTTCCTGAGGGGAAAGCTGTAACTCTGTGAGATGATTTCACGGAACACAAAGAAGTTTCTCAGAAAGCTTCTTTCTCTTTGTTATCGGAGGATATTTCCTTCGGACCTATAGACTTCAAAGGGATCCGATATATCTGTTCTCAGATTCCACAGAAATAAGGCTAGCAAAGAGATCCACGAAATAGAGATGTAACTCTGCGAGTGGAAGTCACACATCACAGAGCAGTTTCTCAGAAAGCTTCTTTCCAGATTTCATCTGAGGATATTTCCTTTTTCACCATAGCCCTCTATGGGCTTCCAAATATCACTTTGCCAATTCCACAAGAACTGTCTTAACGAAAGGCTTCTTGAGGGGAAAGCTGTAACTCTGTGAGATGATTTCACAGAACACGAAGAAGTTTCTCAGAAAGCTTCTTTATCTTTGTTATCGGAGGATATTTCCTTTGGCCCTATAGACTTCAAAGGGATCCGAAATATCCGTTCTCAGATTCCACAGAAATAAGGCTAGCAAAGAGATCCACGAAATACAGAAGAAATTCTGTTAGTGGAAGTCACACATCACAGAGTAGTTTCTCAGAAAGCTTCTTTCCAGATTTCATCTGAGGATATTTCCTTTTTCACCATAGCCCTCTATGGGCTTCCAAATATCACTTTGCAGTTCCCCAAGAACTGTCTTAGCGAAAGGCTTCTTGAGGGGAAAGCTGTAACTCTGTGAGATGATTTCACAGAACACAAAGAAGTTTCTCAGAAAGCTTCTTTCTCTTTGTTATCGGAGGATATTTCCTTTGGCCCTATAGACTTCAAAGGGATCCGAAATATCTGTTCTCAGATTAAACAGAAATAAGGCTAGCAAAGAGATCCACGAAATACAGATATATCTCTGTGAGTGGAAGTAACACATCCAGAGCTGTTTCTCAGAAATGTTCTTTCCAGATTTCATCTGAGGATATTTCCTTTTTCACCGTAGCCCTCTATGGGCTTCCAAATATCACTTTGCAGTTCCACAAGAACTGTCTTAGCGAAAGGCTTCTTGAAAGGAAAGCTGTAACTCTGTGAGATGATTTCAAAGAACACAAAGAAGTTTCTCAGAAGCTTCTTTCTCTTTGTTATCGGAGGATATTTCCTTTGGCCCTATAGTCTTCAAAGGGATCCGAAATATATGTTCTCAGATTGCACAGAAATAAGGCTACCAAAGAGATTCACGAAATACAGATGTAACTCTGTGAGGTGAATTAACAGAACACTAAGCAGTTTCTCAGAAAGCTTTTTTCCAGATTTCATCTGAGGATATTTCCTTTTCCCCATAGACCTCTATGGGCTTCCAAATATCACTTTGCCAATTCCACAAGAACTGTCGTAGCGAAAGGCTTCTTGAGGGGAAAGCTGTAACTCTGTGAGATGATTTCACAGAACACAAAGAAGTTTCTCAGAAAGCTTCTTTCTCTTTCTTATCGAAGGATATTTCCTTTGGCCCTATAGACTTCAAAGGGACCTGAAATATCTGTTCTCAGATTCCACTGAAATAAGGCTAGGAAAGTGATCCACGAAATACAGAGGTAACTCTGTGAGATGAATTAACAAAACACTAATCAGTTTCTCAGAAAGCTTCTTTCCAGATTTCATCTGAGGATATTTCCTTTTTCACCATAGCCCTCTATGGGCTTCCAAATATCACTTTGCCAGTTCCACAAGAACTGTCTTAGCGAAAGGCTTCTTGACGGGAAAGCTGTAAGTCTGTGAGATGATTTCACAGAACACGAAGAAGTTTCTCAGAAAGCTTCTTTCTCTTTGTTATCGAAGGATATTTCCTTTGGCACTATAGACTTCAAAGGGATCCGAAATATCTTTTCTCAGATTCCACTGAAATAAGGCTAGCAAAGTGATCCACGAAATACAGCGGTAACTCTGTGAGATGAATTAACAGAACACTAAACAGTTTCTCAGAAAGTTTGCTTCCAGATTTCATCTGAGGATATTTCCTTTTTCACCATAGCCCTCTATGGGCTACCAAATATCACTTTGCCAATTCCACAAGAACTGTCTTAGCGAAAGGCTTCTTGAGGGGAAGCTGTAACTCTGTGACATGATTTCACAGAACACAAAGAAGTTTCTCAGAAATCTTCTTTCTCCTTGTTATCGGAGGATATTTCCTTTGGCCCTATAGACTTCAAAGGGATCCGAAATATCTGCTCTCAGATTCCACAGAAATAAGGCTAGCAAAGAGATTCACGAAATACAGAGGTAACTCTGTGAGATGGATTAACAGAACACTAAGCAGTTTCTCAGAAAGCTTCTTTCCAGATTTCATCTGAGGATAATTAATTTTTCAAAATAGCCCTCTACGGACTTCCAAATATCACTTTGCCAATTCCACAAGAACTGTCTTAGCGAAAGGCTTCTTGAGGGGAAAGCTGTAACTCTGTGAGATGATTTCACAGAACACAAAGAAGTTTCTCAGAAAGCTTCTTTCTCTTTGTTATCGAAGGATATTTCCTTTGGCCCTATAGACTTCAAAGGGATCCGAAATATCTTTTCTCAGATTCCACTGAAATAAGGCTAGCAAAGTGATCCACGAAATACAGAGGTAACTCTGTGAGATGAATTAACAGAACACTAAACAGTTTCTCAGAAAGTTTGTTTCCAGATTTCATCTGAGGATATTTCCTTTTTCACCATAGCCCTCTATGGGCTTCCAAATATCACTTTGCCAATTCCACAAGAACTGTCTTAGCGAAAGGCTTCTTGAGGGGAAAGCTGTAACTCTGTGACATGATTTCACAGAACACAAAAAAATTTCTCAGGAAGCTTCTTTCTCTTTGTTATCGGAGGATTTTCCTTTGGCCCTATAGTCTTCAAAGGGATCCGAAATATCTGTTCTCAGATTCCACAGAAATAAGGCTGGGAAAGAGATCCACGAAATACAGATGTAGCTCTGTGAGATGAATTAACAGAACACTAAGCAGTTTCTCAGGAAGCTTCTTTCCAGATTTCATCAGAGGATATTTCCTTTTTCGCTATAGCCCTTTATATGCTTCGAAATATAAGTTTGCCAATTCCTTCAGAACTGTCTTAGCGAAAGGCTTCTTGAGGGGAAAGCTGTAACTCTGTGAGATGATTTAAGAGAACACAAAGAAGGTTCTTAGAATGCTTCTTTCTCTTTGTTATCGGAGGATATTTCCTTTGGCCCTATAGTCTTCAAAGGGATCTGAAATATCCGTTCTCAGATTCCACAGAAATAAGGCTAGCAAATAGATCCACGAAGTACAGATAAATCTCTGTGAGTGGAAGTCACACATCACAGAGCAGTTTCTCAGAAAGCTTATTTCCAGATTTCATCTGAGGATATTTCCTTTTTCACCGTAGCCCTCTATGGGCTTCCAAATATCACTTTGCCAGTTCCACAAGAACTGTCTTAGCGAAAGGCTTGTTGAGGGGAAAGCTGTAACTCTGTGAGATGATTTCACAGAACACAAAGAAGTTTCTCAGAAACCTTCCTTCTCTTTGTTATCGGAGGATATTTCCTCTGGCCCTATAGACTTCAAAGGGATCCGAAATATCTGTTCTCAGATTCCACAGAAATAAGGCTAGCAAAGAGATCCACGAAATACAGATGTAACTCTGTGTCAGAAAGCTTCTTTACAGATATCATCTGAGGATACTTCCTTTTTTCACCATAGCACTCTAAGGGCTTCCAAATATCACTTTGCCAATTCCACAAGAACTGTCTTAGCGAAAAGCTTCTTGAGGGGAAAGGTGTAACTCTGTGAGATGATTTGGCAGAACACAAAGAAGTTTCTCAAAAAGCTTCTTTCTCTTTGTTATCGGAGGATATTTCCCTTGGCCCTATAGACTTCCAAGGGATCCGAAATATCTGTTCTCAGATTCCACAGAAATAAGGCTAGCAAAGAGATCCACCAAATACAGGTGTAACTCTGTGAGATGAATTAACGGAACACTAAGCAGTTTCTCAGAAAGCTTCTTTCCAGATTTCATCTGAGGATATTTGCTTTTCCCCATAGCCCTCTATGGGCTTCCAAATATCACTTTGCCAATTCCACAAGAACTGTCTTAGTGAAAGGCTTCTTGAGAGGAAAGCTGTAACTCTGTGAGATGATTTCACGGAACACAAAGAAGTTTCTCAGAAAGCTTCTTTCTCTTTGTTATCGGAGGATATTTCCTGTGGCCCTGTAGACTTCAAAGGGATCCGAAATATCTGTTCTCAGATTCCACAGAAATAAGGCTAGCAAAGAGATTCACGAAATACAGATGTAACTCTGTGAGATGAATTAACAGAACACTAAGCAGTTTCTCAGAAAGCTTCTTTCCAGATTTCATCTGAGGATATTTCCTTTTTCACCAAAGCCCTCTAAGGGCTTCCCAATATCACTTTGCCAATTCCACAAGAACTGTCTTAGCGAAAGGCTTCTTGAGGGGAAAGCTGTAACTCTGTGAGATGATTTCACAGAACACAAAGAAGTTTCTCAGGAAGCTTCTTTCTCTTTGTTATCGGAGGATATTTCCTTTGGCCCTTTAGTATTCAAAGGGATCCGAAATATCTGTTCTCAGATTCCACAGAAATAAGGCTAGCAAAGAGATCCACGAAATATAGATGTAACTCTGTGAGTGGAAGTCACACATCACGAGTAGTTTCTCAGAAAGCTTCTTTCCAGATTTCATCTGAGGATATTTCCTTTTTCACAATAGCCCTCTACGGGCTTCCAAATATCACTTTTCCAATTCCACAAGAACTGTCTTAGCGAAAGGCTTCTTGAGGGGAAAGCTGTAACTCTGTGAGATGATTTAAGAGAACATAAACACGGTTCTCAGAAAGCTTCTTTCTCTTTGTTATCGGAGGATATTTCCTTTGGCCCTATCGTCTTCAAAGAGATCCGAGATATCCGTTCTCAGATTTCACAGAAATAAGGCTAGCAAAGAGATCCACGAAATACAGATGTAACTCTGTGAGTGAAAGTCACACATCACAGAGTAGTTTCTCAGAAAGCTTCTTTCCAGATTTAATCTGAGGATATTTCCTTTTTCTCCATAGCCCACTTTGTGCTTCCAAATATCACTTTGCCAATTCCACAAGAACTGTCTTAGCGAAAAGCTTCTTGAGGGGAAAGCTGTAACTCTGAGTGATGATTTCACAGAACACAAAGAAGTTTATCAGAAAGCTTCTTTCTCTTTGTTATCGGAGGATATTTCCTTTGGCCCTATAGTCTTCAAAGTGATCCGAAATATCTGTTCCCAGATTCCACAGAAATAAGGCTAGCAAAGAGATCCACGAAATACAGATGTAACTCTGTGTCAGAAAGCTTCTTTACATATTTCATCTGAGGAGATTTCCTTTTTCACCATAGCCCTCTATGGGCTTCCAAATATCACTTTGCCAATTCCACAAGAATTGTCTTAGCGAAAAGCTTCTTGAGGGGAAAGCTGTAACTCTGTGAGATGATTTGGCAGAACACAAAGAAGTTTCTCAGAAAGCTTCTTTCTCTTTGTTATCGGAGGATACTTCCTTTGGCCCTGTAGACTTCAAAGGGATCCGAATATCCGTTCTCAGATTCCACAGAAACATGGCTAGCAAAGAGATCCACGAAATACAGATGTAACTCTGCGAGTGGAAGTCACACATCACAGAGCGGTTTCTCAGAAAGCTTCTTTCCAGATTTAATCTGAGGATATTTCCTTTTTCACCATAGCCCTCTGTGGGCTTCCAAATATCACTTTGCCATTTCCACAAGAACTGTCTTAGCGAAAGGCTTCTTGAGAGGAAAGCTGTAACTCTGTGACATGATTTCACAGAACGCAAAGAAGTTTCTCAGAAATCTTCTTTCTCTTTGTTATCGGAGGATATTTCCTTTGGCCCTATAGACTTCAAAGGGATCCGAAATATCTGCTCTCAGATTCCACAGAAATAAGGCTAGCAAAGAGATTCACGAAATACAGAGGTAACTCTGTGAGATGGATTAACAGAACACTAAGCAGTTTCTCAGAAAGCTTCTTTCCAGATTTCATCTGAGGATAATTAATTTTTCAAAATAGCCCTCTACGGACTTCCAAATATCACTTTGCCAATTCCAGAAGAACTGTCGTAGCGAAAGGCTTCTTGAGGGGAAAGCTGTAACTCTGTGAGATGATTTCACAGAACACAAAGAAGTTTCTCAGAAAGCTTCTTTCTCTTTGTTATCGAAGGATATTTCCTTTGGCCCTATAGACTTCAAAGGGATCCGAAATATCTTTTCTCAGATTCCACTGAAATAAGGCTAGCAAAGTGATCCACGAAATACAGAGGTAACTCTGTGAGATGAATTAACAGAACACTAAACAGTTTCTCAGAAAGTTTGTTTCCAGATTTCATCTGAGGATATTTCCTTTTTCACCATAGCCCTCTATGGGCTTCCAAATATCACTTTGCCAATTCCACAAGAACTGTCTTAGCGAAAGGCTTCTTGAGGGGAAAGCTGTAACTCTGTGAGATGATTTAACAGAACACAAAAAAATTTCTCAGGAAGCTTCTTTCTCTTTGTTATCGGAGGATTTTCCTTTGGCCCTATAGTCTTCAAAGGGATCCGAAATATCTGTTCTCAGATTCCACAGAAATAAGGCTAGGAAAGAGATCCACGAAATACAGATATAGCTCTGTGAGATGAATTAACAGAACACTAAGCAGTTTCTCAGATAGCTTCTTTCCAGATTTCATCTGAGGATATTTCCTTTTTCGCTATAGCCCTCTATATGCTTCCAAATAAAAGTTTGCCAATTCCTCCAGAACTGTCTTAGCGAAAGGCTTCTTGAGGGGAAAGCTGTAACTCTGTGAGATGATTTAAGAGAACACAAAGAAGGTTCTTAGAATGCTTCTTTCTCTTTGTTATCGGAGGATATTTCCTTTGGCCCTATAGTCTTCAAAGGGATCTGAAATATCCCTTCTCAGATTCCACAGAAATAAGGCTAGCAAACAGATCCACGAAATACAGATAAATCTCTGTGAGTGGAAGTCACACATCACAGAGCAATTTCTCAGAAAGCTTCTTTCCAGACTTCATCTGAGGATATTTCCTTTTTCACCGTAGCCCTCTATGGGCTTCCAAATATCACTTTGCCAGTTCCACAAGAACTGTCTTAGTGAAAGGCTTCTTGAGAGGAAAGCTGTAACTCTGTGAGATGATTTCACAGAACACAAAGAAGTTTCTCAGAAAGCTTCTTTCTCTTTGTTATCGGAGGATATTTCCTGTGGCCCTGTAGACTTCAAAGGGATCCGAAATATCTGTTCTCAGATTCCACAGAAATAAGGCTAGCAAAGAGATTCACGAAATACAGATGTAACTCTGTGAGATGAATTAACAGAACACTAAGCAGTTTCTCAGAAAGCTTCTTTCCAGATTTCATCTGAGGATATTTCCTTTTTCACCAAAGCCCTCTAAGGGCTTCCCAATATCACTTTGCCAATTCCACAAGAACTGTCTTAGCGAAAGGCTTCTTGAGGGGAAAGCTGTAACTCTGTGAGATGATTTCACAGAACACAAAGAAGTTTCTCAGGAAGCTTCTTTCTCTTTGTTATCGGAGGATATTTCCTTTGGCCCTTTAGTCTTCAAAGGGATCCGAAATATCTGTTCTCAGATTCCACAGAAATAAGGCTAGCAAAGAGATCCACGAAATATAGATGTAACTCTGTGAGTGGAAGTCACACATCACGAGTAGTTTCTCAGAAAGCTTCTTTCCAGATTTCATCTGAGGATATTTCCTTTTTCACAATAGCCCTCTACGGGCTTCCAAATATCACTTTGCCAATTCCACAAGAACTGTCTTAGCGAAAGGCTTCTTGAGGGGAAAGCTGTAACTCTGTGAGATGATTTAAGAGAACATAAACACGGTTCTCAGAAAGCTTCTTTCTCTTTGTTATCGGAGGATATTTCCTTTGGCCCTATCGTCTTCAAAGAGATCCAAGATATCCGTTCTCAGATTCCACAGAAATAAGGCTAGCAAAGAGATCCACGAAATACAGATGTAACTCTGTGAGTGAAAGTAACACATCACAGAGTAGTTTCTCAGAAAGCTTCTTTCCAGATTTCATCTGAGGATATTTCCTTTTTCACCATAGCCCACTTTGTGCTTCCAAATATCACTTTGCCAATTCCACAAGAACTGTCTTAGCGAAAAGCTTCTTGAGGGGAAAGCTGTAACTCTGAGTGATGATTTCACAGAACACAAAGAAGTTTATCAGAAAGCTTCTTTCTCTTTGTTATCGGAGGATATTTCCTTTGGCCCTATAGTCTTCAAAGTGATCCGAAATATCTGTTCTCAGATTCCACAGAAATAAGGCTAGCAAAGAGATCCACGAAATACAGATGTAACTCTGTGTCAGAAAGCTTCTTTACAGATTTCATCTGAGGAGATTTCCTTTTTCACCATAGCCCTCTATGGGCTTCCAAATATCACTTTGCCAATTCCACAAGAATTGTCTTAGCGAAAAGCTTCTTGAGGGGAAAGCTGTAACTCTGTGAGATGATTTAACAGAACACAAAAAAATTTCTCAGGAAGCTTCTTTCTCTTTGTTATCGGAGGATTTTCCTTTGGCCCTATAGTCTTCAAAGGGATCCGAAATATCTGTTCTCAGATTCCACAGAAATAAGGCTAGGATAGAGATCCACGAAATACAGATGTAGCTCTGTGAGATGAATTAACAGAACACTAAGCAGTTTCTCAGGAAGCTTCTTTCCAGATTTCATCTGAGGATATTTCCTTTTTCGCTATAGCCCTCTATATGCTTCCAAATATAAGTTTGCCAATTCCTCCAGAACTGTCTTAGCGAAAGGCTTCTTGAGGGGAAAGCTGTAACTCTGTGAGATGATTTAAGAGAACACAAAGAAGGTTCTTAGAATGCTTCTTTCTCTTTGTTATCGGAGGATATTTCCTTTGGCCCTATAGTCTTCAAAGGGATCTGAAATATCCGTTCTCAGATTCCACAGAAATAAGGCTAGAAAATGGATCCACGAAATACCGATAAATCTCTGTGAGTGGAAGTCACACATCACAGAGCAGTTTCTCAGAAAGCTTCTTTCCAGATTTCATCTGAGGATATTTCCTTTTTCACCGTAGCCCTCTATGGGCTTCCAAATATCACTTTGCCAGTTCCACAAGAACTGTCTTAGCGAAAGGCTTCTTGAGGGGAAAGCTGTAACTCTGTGAGATGATTTCACAGAACACAAAGAAGTTTCTCAGAAACCTTCCTTCTCTTTGTTATCGGAGGATATTTCCTTTGGCCCTATAGACTTCAAAGGGATCCGAAATATCTGTTCTCAGATTCCACAGAAATAAGGCTAGCAAAGAGATCCACGAAATACAGATGTAACTCTGTGTCAGAAAGCTTCTTTACAGATTTCATCTGAGGATACTTCCTTTTTTCACCATAGCACTCTAAGGGCTTCCAAATATCACTTTGCCAATTCCACAAGAACTGTCTTAGCGAAAGGCTTCTTGAGGGGAAAGCTGTAACTCTGTGAGATGATTTGGCAGAACACAAAGAAGTTTCTCAGAAAGCTTCTTTCTCTTTGTTATCGGAGGATATTTCCCTTGGCCCTATAGACTTCAAAGGGATCCGAAATATCTGTTCTCAGATTCCACAGAAATAAGGCTAGCAAAGAGATCCACCAAATACAGGTGTAACTCTGTGAGATGAATTAACGGAACACTAAGCAGTTTCTCAGAAAGCTTCTTTCCAGATTTAATCTGAGGATATTTGCTTTTCCCCATAGCCCTCTATGGGCTTCCAAATATCACTTTGCCAATTCCACAAGAACTGTCTTAGTGAAAGGCTTCTTGAGAGGAAAGCTGTTACTCTGTGAGATGATTTCACAGAACACAAAGAAGTTTCTCAGAAAGCTTCTTTCTCTTTGTTATCGGAGGATATTTCCTGTGGCCCTGTAGACTTCAAAGGGATCCGAAATATCTGTTCTCAGATTCCATAGAAATAAGGCTAGCAAAGAGATTCACGAAGTACAGATGTAACTCTGTGAGATGAATTAACAGAACACTAAGCAGTTTCTCAGAAAGCTTCTTTCCAGATTTCATCTGAGGATATTTCCTTTTTCACCAAAGCCCTCTAAGGGCTTCCCAATATCACTTTGCCAATTCCACAAGAACTGTCTTAGCGAAAGGCTTCTAGAGGGGAAAGCTGTAACTCTGTGAGATGATTTCACAGAACACAAAGAAGTTTCTCAGGAAGCTTCTTTCTCTTTGTTATCGGAGGATATTTCCTTTGGCCCTTTAGTCTTCAAAGGGATCCGAAATATCTGTTCTCAGATTCCACAGAAATAAGGCTAGCAAAGACATCCACGAAATATAGATGTAACTCTGTGAGTGGAAGTCACACATCACGAGTAGTTTCTCAGAAAGCTTATTTCCAGATATCATCTGAGGATATTTCCTTTTTCACCATAGCCCTCTGTGGGATTCCAAATATCACTTTGCCAATTCCACAAGAACTGTCTTAGCGAAAGGCTTCTTGAGGGGAAAGCTGTAACTCTGGGAGATGATTTAAGAGAACATAAACACGGTTCTCAGAAAGCTTCTTTCTCTTTGTTATCGGAGGATATTTCCTTTGGCCCTATCGTCTTCAAAGAGATCCGAGATATCCGTTCTCAGATTCCACAGAAATAAGGCTAGCAAAGAGATCCACGAAATACAGATGTAACTCTGTGAGTGAAAGTCACACATCACAGAGTATTTTCTCAGAAAGCTTCTTTCCAGATTTCATCTGAGGATATTTCCTTTTTCTCCATAGCCCACTTTGTGCTTCCAAATATCACTTTGCCAATTCCACAAGATCTGTCTTAGCGAAAAGCTTCTTGAGGGGAAATCTGTAACTCTGACTGATGATTTCACAGAACACAAAGAAGTTTATCAGAAAGCTTCTTTCTCTTTGTTATCGGAGGATATTTCCTTTGGCCCTATAGTCTTCAAAGTGATCCGAAATATCTGTTCTCAGATTCCACAGAAATAAGGCTAGCAAAGAGATCCACGAAATACAGATGTAACTCTGTGTCAGAAAGCTTCTTTACAGATTTCATCTGAGGGGATTTCCTTTTTCACCATAGCCCTCTATGGGCTTCCAAATATCACTTTGCCAATTCCACAAGAATTCTCTTAGCGAAAACCTTCTTGAGGGGAAAGCTGTAACTCTGTGAGATGATTTGGCAGGACACAAAGAAGTTTCTCAGAAAGCTTCTTTCTCTTTGTTATCGGAGGATATTTCCTTTGGCCCTATTGACTTCAAAGGGATCCGAATATCCGTTCTCAGATTCCACAGAAACATGGCTAGCAAAGAGATCCACGAAATACAGATGTAACTCTGTGAGTAGAAGTCACACATCACAGAGCGGTTTCTCAGAAAGCTTCTTTCCAGATTTAATCTGAGGATATTTCCTTTTTCACCATAGCCCTCTATGGGCTTCCAAATATCACTTTGCCAGTTCCACAAGAACTGTCTTAGCGAAAGGCTTCTTGAGGGGAAAGCTGTAACTCTGTGACACGATTTCACAGAACACAAAGAAGTTTCTCAGAAATCTTCTTTCTCTTTGTTATCGGAGGATACTTCCTTTGGCCCTATAGACTTCAAAGGGATCCGAAATATCTGCTCTCAGATTCCACAGAAATAAGGCTAGCAAAGAGATTCACGAAATGCAGAGGTAACTCTGTGAGATGGATTAACAGAACACTAAGCAGTTTCTCAGAAAGCTTCTTTCCAGATTTCATCTGAGGATAATTAATTTTTCAAAATAGCCCTCTATGGACTTCCAAATATCACTTTGCCAATTCCACAAGAACTGTCGTAGCAAAAGGCTTCTTGAGGGGAAAGCTGTAATTCTGTGAGATGATTTCACAGAACACAAAGAAGTTTCTCAGAAAGCTTCTTTCTCTTTGTTATCGAAGGATATTTCCTTTGGCCCTATAGACTTCAAAGGGATCCGAAATATCTTTTCTCAGATTCCACTGAAATAAGGCTAGCAAAGTGATCCACGAAATACAGAGGTAACTCTGTGAGATGAATTAACAGAACACTAAACAGTTTCTCAGAAAGTTTGTTTCCAGATTTCATCTGAGGATATTTCCTTTTTCACCATAGCCCTCTATGGGCTTCCAAATATCACTTTGCCAATTCCACAAGAACTGTCTTAGCGAAAGGCTTCTTGAGGGGAAAGCTGTAACTCTGTGACATGATTTCACAGAACACAAAGAAGTTTCTCAGAAATCTTCTTTCTCTTTGATATCGGAGGATATTTCCTTTGGCCCTATAGACTTCAAAGGGATCCAAAATATCTGCTCTCAGATTCCACAGAAATAAGGCTAGCAAAGAGATTCACGAAATACAGAGGTAGCTCTGTGAAATGAATTAACAGAACACTAAGCAGTTTCTCAGGAAGCTTCTTTCCAGATTTCATCTGAGGATATTTCCTTTTTCGCTACAGCCCTCTATATGCTTCGAAATATAAGTTTGCCAATTCCTCCAGAACTGTCTTAGCGAAAGGCTTCTTGAGGGGAAAGCTGTAACTCTGTGAGATGATTTAAGAGCACACAAAGAAGGTTCTTAGAATGCTTCTTTCTCTTTGTTATCGGAGGATATTTCCTTTGGCCCTATAGTCTTCAAAGGGATCTGAAATATCCCTTCTCAGATTCCAAAGAAATAAGGCTAGCAAATAGATCCACGAAATACAGATAAATCTCTGTGAGTGGAAGTCACACATCACAGAGCAGTTTCTCAGAAAGCTTCTTTCCAGATTTCATCTGAGGATATTTCCTTTTTCACCGTAGCCCTCTATGGGCTTCCAAATATCACTTTGCCAGTTCCACAAGAACTGTCTTAGCGAAAGGCTTCTTGAGGGGAAAGCTGTAACTCTGTGAGACGATTTCACAGAACACAAAGAAGTTTCTCAGAAACCTTCCTTCTCTTTGTTATCGGAGGATATTTCCTTTGGCCCTATACACTTCAAAGGGATCCGAAATATCTGTTCTCAGATTCCACAGAAATAAGGCTAGCAAAGAGATCCACGAAATACAGATGTAACTCTGTGTCAGAAAGCTTCTTTACAGATTTCATCTGAGGATACTTCCTTTTTCATCATAGCACTCTATGGGCTTCCAAATATCACTTTGCCAATTCCACAAGAACTGTCTTAGCGAAAGGCTTCTTGAGGGGAAAGCTGTAACTCTTTGAGATGATTTGGCAGAACACAAAGAAGTTTCTCAAAAAGCTTCTTTCTCTTTGTTTTCGGAGGATATTTCCTTTGGCCCTATAGACTTCAAAGGGATCCGAAATATCCGTTCTCAGATTCCACAGAAACGAGGCTGGCAAAGAGATAAACGAAATACAGATGTAACTCTGCGAGTGGAAGTCACACATCACAGAGCAGTTTCTCAGAAAGCTTCTTTCCAGATTTCATCTGAGGATATTTCCTTTTTCACCATAGCCCTCTATGGGCTTCCAAAAATCACTTTGCCAATTCCACAAGAACTGTCTTAGCGAAAGGTTTCTTGAGGGGAAAGCTGTAACTCTGTGAGATGATTTCACAGAACACAAAGAAGTTTCTCAGAAAGCTTCTTTCTCTTTGTTATCGGAGGATACTTCCTTTGGCCCTATAGTCTTGAAAGGGATCTGAAATATCTGTTCTCAGATTCCACAGAAATAAGTCTAGCAAAGAGATCCACGAAATACAGATGTAACTCTGTGAGTGGAAGTCACACATCACAGAGCAGGTTCTCAGAAAGCTTCTTTCCAGATTTCATCTGAGGATATTTCCTTTTTCACCATAGCCCTCTATGGGTTTCCAAATATCACTTTGCCAATTCCACAAGAACTGTCTTAGCGAAAGGCTTCTTGAGGGGAAATCTGTAACTCTTTGACATGATTACACAGAACACAAAGAAGTTTCTCAGGAAGCCTCTTTCTCTTTGTTATAGGAGGATATTTCCATTGGCCCTATTGACTTCAAAGGGATCCGAAATATCTGTTCTCAGATTCCACAGAAATAAGGCTAGCATAGAGATCCACGAAATATAGACGTAACTCTGTGAGATGAATTAACAGAACACTAAGCAGTTTCTCAGAAAGCTTCTTTCCAGATTTCATCTGAGGATATTTCCTTTTTCTTCACAGCCCTCTATGGGCTTCCAAATATCACTTTGCCAATTGCACAAGAACTGTCTTAGCGAAAGGCTTCTTGAGGGGAAAGCTGTAATTCTGTGAGATGATTTAAGAGAACACAAAAAAATTTCTCAGGAAGCTACTTTCTCTTTGTTATCGAAGGATTTTCCTTTGGCTCTATAGTCTTCAAAGGGATCCGAAATATCTGTTCTCAGATTCCACAGAAAGAAGGCTAGCAAAGAGATCCACGAAATACAGATGTAGCTCTGTGAGATGAATTAACAGAACACTAAGCAGTTTCTCAGAAAGCTTCTTTCCAGATTTCACCTGAGGATATTTCCTTTTTCACCATAGCCCTCTATGGACTTCCAAATATCACTTTGCCAATTCCACAAGAACTGTCTTAGCGAAAGTCTTCTTGAGGGCAAAGCTGTAACTCTGTGAGATGATTTAACAGAACACAAAAATATTTCTCAGGAAGCTTCTTTGTCTTTCTTATCAGAGTATTTTCCTTTGGCCCTCTAGTCTTCAAAGGGATCCGAAATATCTGTTCTCAGATTCCACTAAAATAAGGCTAGGAAAGAGATCCATGAAATACAGATGTAGCTCTGTGAGATGAATTAACAGAACACTAAGCAGTTTCTCAGAAAGCTTCTTTCCAGATATCATCTGAGGATATTTCCTTTTTCACCCTAGCCCTCTAAGGCTTCCAAATATCACTTTGCCAATTCCACAAGAACTGTCTTAGCGAAAGGCTTCTTGAGGGGAAAACTGTAACTCTGTGATATGATTTCACAGAACAGAAAGAAGTTTTTCAGAAAGCTTCTTTCTCTTTGTTATCGGAGGATATTTCTGTTGGCCCTATAGACTTCAAAGGGATCCGAAATATCTGTTCTCAGATTCCACAGAAATAAGGATAGCCAAGAGATCCACGAAATTCAGATGTAACTCTGTGAGTGAAAGTCACACATCTCAGAGCAGTTTCTCAGAAAGATTCTTTCCAGATTTCATCTGAGGATATTTCCTTTTTCACCATAGCCCTCTATGAGCTTCCAAATATCACTTTGCAAATTCCACAATAACTGTCTTAGCGAAAGGCTTCTTGAGGGGAAAGCTGTATCTCTCTGAGATGATTTCACAGAACACAAGGAAGTTTCTCAGAAAGCTTCTTTCTCTTTGTTAGGGGTGGATATTTCCTTTGGCCCTATAGACTTCAAAGGGATCCGAAATATCTGTTCTCAGATTCCACAGAAATAAGGCTAGCCAAGAGATCCACGAAATTGAGATGTAACTCTGTGAGTGAAAGTCACACATCTCAGCGCAGTTTCTCAGAAAGATTCTTTCCAGATTTCATCTGCGGATATTTCCTTTTTCACCATAGCCCTCTATAGGCTTCCAAATATCACTTTGCCAATTCCACAAGAACTGTCTTAGCGAAAGGCTTCCTGAGGGGAAAGCTGTAACTCTGTGAGATTATTTCACAGAACACAAAGAAGTTTCTCAGGAAGCTTCTTTCTCTTTGTTATCGGAGGATATTTCCTTTGGCCCTATTGTCTTCAAAGTTATCAGAAATATCCGTTCTCAGATTCCACAGAAATAAGGCTAGCAAAGAGATCCACGAAATTCAGATGTAACTCTGTGAGTGGAAGTCACACATCACAGAGCAGTTTCTCAGAAAGCTTCTTTCCAGATTTCATCTGAGGATATTTCCTTTTTCATCATAGCCCTCTACGGGCTTCCAAATATCACTTTGCCAATTCCTCAAGAACTGTCTTAGCGAAAGGCTTCTTGAGGGGAAACTTGTAACTCTGTGAGATGATTTCAAAAAACATAAAGAAGTTTCTCAGAAAGCTCCTTTCTCTTAGTTATCAGAGGATATTTCCTTTGGCCCTGTAGACTTCAAAGGGATCCGAAATATCTGTTCTCAGAATCCACTGAAATAAGGCTAGCAAAGAGATCCACGAAATACAGATGTAACTCTGTGAGATGAATTAACAGAACACTAAGAAGTTTCTCAGAAAACTTCTTTCCAGATTTCATCTGTGGGTATTTCCTTTTTCACCATAGCCCTCTAAAGGCTTCCAAATATCACTTTCCCAATTCCACAAGAACTGTCTTAGCGAAAGGCTTCTTGAGGGTAAAGCAGTAACTCTGTGAGATGATTCCACAGAATACAAAGATGTTTCTCAGAAAGCTTCTTTCTCTTTGTTCTCGGAGGATATTTCCTTTGGCCCTCTAGTCGTCAAAGGGATCCGAAATATCTGTCCTCAGATTCCACAGAAATAAGGCTAGCAAAGAGATCCACGAAACACAGATGTAACTCTGTGAGTGGAAGTCACACAGCACAGAGCATTTTCTCAGAAAGCTTCTTTCCAGATTTCATCTGAGAATATTTCCTTTTTCACCGTAGCCCTCTATGGGCTTCCAAATATCACTTTGCCAATTCCACAAGAACTGTCTTAGTGAAAGGCTTCTTGAGGGGAAAGCTGTAACTCTCTAGGAAGATTTCACAGAACTCAAAGAAGTTTCTCAGGAAGCTTCTTTCTCTTTGTTATCGGAGAATATTTCCTTTGGCCCTATAGACTTCAAAGGGATCCGAAATATCTGTTCTCAGATTCCACTGAAATAAGGCTAGCAAAGAGATCCACGAAATACAGATGTAACTCTGTGAGTGGTAGTCACACATCACAGAGTAGTTTCTCAGAAAGTTTCTTTCCAGATTTCATCTGAGGATATTTCCTTTTTCAACATATCCCTCTATGGGCTTCCAAATATCACTTTGCCAATTCCTGAAGAACTGTCTTAGCGAAAGGCTTCTTGAGGGGAAAGCTGTAACTCTGTGAGATGATTTCGCAGAACACAAAGAAGTTTCTCAGAAAGCTTCTTTCTCTTTTTTATCGGAGGATATTTCCTTTGGTCCTGTAGACTTAAAATGAATCCGAAATACCCGTCCTCATATTCCACAGAAATAAGGTTAGCAAAGAGATCCACGAAATACAGATGTAACTCTGTGAGTGGAAGTCACACAGCACAGAGCAGTTTCTCAGAAAGCTTCTTTTCAGATTTCATCTTAGGATATTTCCTTTTTCACCAGAGACCACTATGGGCTTCCAAATATCATTTTGCCAATTCCACAAGAACTGTCTTAGCGAAAGGCTTCTTGAGAGGAAAGCTGTAACTCTGTGAGATTATTTCACAGAACACAAAGAAGTTTCTCAGAAAACTTCTTTCTCTTTGTTCTCGGAGGATATTTCCTTTGGCCCTATAGTCTTCTAAGGGATCCGAAATATCTGTTTCAGATTCCACACAAATAAGGCAAGCAAAGAGATCCACGAAATACAGATGTAACTCTATGAGTGGAAGTCACACAGCTCAAAGCAGTTTCTCAGAAAGCCTCTTTCCAGATTTCATCTGAGGATATTTCCTTTTTCATCGTAGCCCTCTAAGGACTTCCAAATATCACTTTCCTTTTCCACAAGAACTGTCTTAGCGAAAGGCTTTTTTAGGGGAAAGCTGTAACTCTGTGAGATGATTTCACAGAACACAAAGAAGTTTCTCAGAAAGCTTCTTTCTCTTTGTTATCGGAGGATATTTCCTTTGGCCCTATAGACTTCAAAGGGATCCGTAATATCTATTCTCAGATTCCACAGAAATAAGGCTACCAAAGAGACATACGAAATACAGATGTAACTCTGTGAGATGAATTAACTGAACACTAAGCAGTTTCTCAGAAAGCTTTTTTCCAGATTTCATATGAGGATATTTCCTTTTTCACCATAGCCCTCTATGGGCTTCCAAATATCACTTTGCCAATTCCTCAAGAACTGTCTTAGCGAAAGGCTTCTTGAGGGGAAAGCTGTAACTCTGTGAGATGATTACACAGAACACAAAGAAGTTTCTCAGAAAGCTTCTTTCTCTTTGTTATCGGAGGATATTTCCTTTGGCCCTATAGACTTCAAAGGGATCCGAAATATCTGTTCTGAGATTCCACAGAAATAAGGCTAGCAAAGAGATCCACGAAATGCAGATGTAACTCTGTGAGTGGAAGTCACACAGCACAGAGCAGTTTCCCAGAAAGCTACTTTCCAGATTTCATCTGAGGATATTTCCTTTTTCATCGTAGCCCTCTAAGGGCTTCCAAATATCACTTTGCCTATTCCACAAGAACTGTCTTAGCGAAAGGTCTCTTGAGGGGAAAGCTGTAACTCTGTGAGGTGATCTCACAGAACACAAAGAAGTTCCTCAGAAAGCTTCTTTCTCTTTGTTCTCGGAGGATATTTCCTTTGACCCTATAGTCTTCAAAGGGATCCGAAATATCTGTTCTCAGATTCCACACAAATAAGGCTAGCAAAGAGATCCACGAAATACAGATGTAACTCTATGAGTGGAAGTCACACAGCACAGAGCAGTTTCTCAGAAAGCCTCTTTCCAGATTTCATCTGAGGATATTTCCTTTTCACCATAGCCCTCTATGGGCTTCCAAGTATCACTTTGCCAGTTCCACAAGAACTGTCTTAGCGAAAGGCATCTTGAGGGGAATGCTGTAACTCTGTGAGATGATTTCACAGAACACAAAGAAGTTTCTCAGAAAGCTTCTTTCTCTTTGTTCTCGGAGGATATTTCCTTTGGCCCTATAGACTTCAAAGGGATCCGAAATATCTGTTTTCAGATTCCACAGAAATAAGGCTAGCAAAGAGATCCACGAAATTCAGATGTAACTCTGTGAGTGGAAGTCACACATCTCAGAGCAGTTTCTCAGAAAACTTTTTTCCAGATTTCATCGGAGGATATTTCCTTTTTCACCCTAACCCTCCAGGGGTTACAAATATAACTTAGCCAATTCCACAAGAACTGTCTTAGCGAAAGGCTTCTTGTGGGGAAAGCTGTAACTCTGTGAGACGATTTCACAGAACAAAAAGAAGTTTCTCAGAAAGCTTCTTTCTCTTTGTCATCGGAGGATATTTCCTTTCGCCCCGTAGACTTCAAAAGGATCCGAAATAAATGTTTTAAGATTCCACTGAAATAAGGCTAGCAAAGAGTTCCACGATATACAGATGTAACTCTTAGAGATGAATTAACAGAACACTAAGGAGTTTCTCAGAAAGCTTCTTTCCTGATTTCATCTGAGGATATTTCCTTTTTCACCATAGCCCTCTATGGGCTTCCAAATATCACTTTTCCAATTCCACAAGAACTGTCTTAGCGAAAGGCTTCTTGAGGGGAATGCTGTAACTCTGTGAGATGATTTCACAGAACACAAAGAAGTTTCTCAGAAAGTTTCTTTCTCTTTGTTATCGGAGGATATTTCCTTTGGCCCTATAGTCTTCAAAGGGATCCGAAATATCTGTTCTCAGATTCTACAGCAATAAGGCTAGCAAAGGAATCCACGAAATACAGACGTAACTCTGTGAGATGAATTAACAGAATACTAAGCAGTTTCTCAGAAAGCTTCTTTCCAGATTTCACCTGAGGATATTTCCTTTTTCACCATAGCCCTCTAAAGGCTTCCAAATATCACTTTACCAATTCCACAAGAACTGTCTTAGCGAAAGGCTTCTTGAGGGGAAAGCTGTAATTCTGTGAGATGATTTCACAGAACACAAAGAAGTTTCTCAGAAAGCTTCTTTCTCTTTGTTATCGGAGGATATATCCTTTGGCCGTATAGTTTCCAAAGGGATGAGAAATATCTGTTCTCAGATTCCACACAAATAAGGTTAGCAAAGAGATCCACGAAATACAGATGTAACTCTGTGAGTGGATGTCACACATCACAGAGTAGTTTCTCAGAAAGCTTCTTTCCAGATTTCATCTGAGGATATTTAATTTTTCACAATAGCCCTCTGTGGGCTTCCAAATATCATTTTACCAATTCCACAATAACTATCTTAGCGAAAGGCTTCTTGAGGAGAAAGCTGTAACTCTGTGAGATTATTTGGCAGAACACAAAGAAGTTTCTCAGAAAGCTTCTTTCCCTTTCTTATCGGAGGATATTTCCTATGGCCCTATAGTCTTCAAAGATATTCGAAATATCCGTTCTCAGAATCCACAGAAACAAGGCTAGCAAAGAGATCCACGAAATACAGATGTAACTCTGCGAGTGGAAGTCACACATCACAGAGCAATTTCTCAGAAAGCTTCTTTCCAGATTTCATCTGAGAATACTTCCTTTTTCACCATAGCCCTCTATGGGCTTCCAAATATCACTTTGCCCATTGCTCAAGAAGTGTCTTAGCGAAAGGCTTCTTGAGGGGAAAGCTGTAACTCTGTGAGATGATTTCACAGAACACAAAGAAGTTTCTCAGAAAGCTTCTTTCCCTTAGTTATCGGAGGATATTTCCTTTGGCCCTATAGACTTCAAAGGGATCCAAAATATCTGTTCTCAGATTCCACAGAAATAAGGCTAGAAGAGAGATTCAGGAAATAGAGAGGTAACTCTGTGAGATGAATTAACAGAACACTAAGCAGTTTCTCAGAAAACTTCTTTCCAGATTTCATCTGAGGTTATTTAATTTTTCACAATAGACCTCAATGGGCTTCCAAATATCACTTTGCCAATTCCACAAGAACTGTCTTAGCGAAAGGCTTCTTGAGGGGAAAGCTGTAACTCTGTGAGATGATTTCACAGAACACAAAGAAGTTTCTCAGAAAGCTACTTTCTCCTTGTTATCAGAGGATATTTCCTTTGGCCCTATAGACATCAAAGGGATCCGAAATATCCGTCCTCAGATTCCACAGAAATAAGGCTAGCAAAGAGATCCACGAAATACAGTTGTAACTCTGTGAGTGGAAGTCAGACAGCACAGAGGAGTTTCTCAGAAAGGCTCTTTCCAGATTTCATCTGAGGATATTTCCTTTTAACCGTAGCCCTCTATGGGCTTCCAAATATCACTTTGCCAATTCCAAAAGAACTGTCTTAGCGATAGGCTTCTTGAGGGGAAAGCTGTAACTCTGTGAGATGATTTCACAGAACACCAAGAAGTTTCTCATAAAGCTTCTTTCTCTTTGTTATCGGAGGATATTTCCTTTGGCCCTATAGACTTCAAAGGGATCCGAAATATCTGTTCTCAGATTCCACTGAAATAAGGCTAGCAAAGTGATCTATGAAAAACAGAGGTAACTCTGTGAGATGAATTATCAGAACACTAAGCAGATTCTCAGAAAGCTTCTTTCCAGATTTCATCTGAGGATATTTCCTCTTTCACCGTATCCCTCTATTGGCTTCCAAATATCACTTTGCCAATTCCTCAGGAACTGTCTTAGCGAAAGGCTTCTTGAGGGGAAAGCTGTAACTCTGTGAGATGATTTCACAGAACACAAAGAAGGTTCTCAGAAATCTTCTTTCTCTTTGTTATCGGAGGATATTTCCTTTGGCCTTAGACTCTTCAAAGGGATCCGAAATATCCGTTCTCAGACTCCACAGAAATAAGGCTAGCAAAGAGATCTACGAAATACAGATAAATCTCTGTGAGTGGAAGTCACACATCACAGAGCAGTTTCTCAGAAAGCTTCTTTCCAGACTTCATCTGAGGATATTTCCTTTTTCACCATAGCCCTCTAGGGGCTTCCAAATATCACTTTGCCAGTTCCACAAGAACTGTCTTAGCTAAAGGCTTCTTGAGGGGAAAGCTGTAACTCTGTGAGATGATTTCACAGAACACAAGAAGTTTCTCAGAAAGCTTCTTTCTCTTTGTTATCGGAGGATATTTTCTTTGGCCCTATAGACTTCAAAGGGATCCGAAATATCTGTTCTCAGATTCCACGGAAATAAGGCTAACAAAGAGATCCACCAAATACAGATGTAACTCTGTGAGATGAATTAACGGAACACTAAGCAGTTTCTCAGAAAGCTTCTTTCCAGATTTCATCTGAGGATATTTCCTTTTCCTCATAGCCCTCTATGGGCTTCCAAATATCACTTTGCCAATTCCACAAGAACTGTCTTAGTGAAAGGCTTCTTGAGGGGAAAGCTGTAACTCTGTGAGATGATTTCACAGAACACAAAGAAGTTTCTCAGAAAGTTTCTTTCTCTTTGTTATAGGAGGATATTTCCTGTGGCGCTGTAGACTTCAAAGGTATCCGAAATATGTGTTCTCAGATTCCACAGAAATAAGGCTAGCAAAGAGATCCACGAAAAACAGATGCAACTCTGTGAGATGAATTTACAGAACACTAAGCAGTTTCTCAAAAAGCTTCTTTCCAGATTTCATCTGAGGATATTTCCTTTTTCACCGTAGCCCTCTATGGGCTTCCAAATATCACTTTGCCAATTCCACAAGAACTGTCTTAGCGAAAGGCTTCTTGAGGTGAAATCTGTAACTCTGTGAGATGATTTCACAGAACACAAAGAAGTTTCTCAGGAAGCTTCTTTCTCTTTGTTATCGGAGGATATTTCTTTTGGCCCTATAGTCTTCAAAGTGATCCGAAATATCTGTTCTCAGATTCCACAGAAATAAGGCTAGCAAAGAGATCCACGAAATACATATGTAACTCTGTGAGTGGAAGTCACACGTCACAGAGTAGTTTCTCAGAAAGCTTCTTTCCAGATTTCATCTGAGGATATTTCCTTTTTCACCATAGCCCTCTACGGGCTTCCAAATATCACTTTGCCAATTCCACAAGAACTGTCCTAGCGAAAGTCTTCTTGAGGGGAAAGCTGTAACTCTGTGAGATGATTTCACAGAACACAAAGAAGTTTATCAGAAAGGTCCTTTCTCTTTGTTATCGAAGGATATTTCCTTTGGCCCTATAGTCTTCAAAGTGATCCGAAATATCTGTTCTCAGATTCCACAGAAATAAGGCTAGCAAAGATATCGACGAAATACAGATAAATCTCTGTGAGTGGTAGTCACACATCACAGAGTAGTTTCTCAGAAAGCTTCTTTCCAGATTTCATCTTAGGATATTTCCTTTTTCACCATAGCCCTCTATGGGCTTCCAAATATCACTTTGCCAATTCCTCAAGAACTGTCTGAGCGAAAGGCTTCTTGAGGGCAAAGCTGTAAATCTGTGAGATGATTTCGCAGAACACAAAGTAGTTTCTCAGAAAGCTTCTTTCTCTTTGTTATCGGAGGATATTTCCTTTGGCCCTATAGACTTCAAAGGGATCCGAAATATAAGTCCTCAAATTCCACAGAAATAAGGCTAGCAAAGAGATCCACGAAATACAGATGTAACTCTGTGAGTGGAAGTCACACATGACAGAGCAGTTTCTCAGAAAGCTTCTTTCCAGATTTCATCTGAGGATATTTCCTTTTTCACCATAGCCCTCTATGGGCTTCCAAATATCACTTTGCCAATTCCTCCAGAACTGTCTTAGCGAAAGGCTTCTTGAGAGGAAAGGTGTAACTCTGTGAGACGATTTCAAGAACACAAAGATGTTTCTCAGAAAGCTTCTTTCTCTTTGTTATCGGAGGATTTTTCCTTTGGCCCTATACACTTCAAAGTAATCCGAAATATCCGTTCTCAGATTCCACAAAAATAAGGCTAGCAAAGAGATCCACGAAATGCAGATGTAACTCTGTGAGTGGAAGTCACACAGCACAGAGCAGTTTCTCAAAAAGCCTCTTTCCAGATTTCACCTGAGGATATTTCCTTTTTCACCACAGCCCTCTATGGGCTTCCAAATATCACATTGCCAATTCCACAAGAACTGTCTTAGCGAAAGGCTTCTTGAGGGGAAAGCTGTAACTCTATGAGATGATTTCACAGAACACAAAGAAGTTTCTCAGAAAGTTTCTTTCTCTTTGTTATCGGAGGATATTTCCTTTGGCCCTATAGACTTCAAAGGGATCCGAAATATCTGTTCTCAGATTCCACAGAAATAAGGCTAACAAAGGGATCCACGAAATACAGACGTAACTCTGTGAGATGAATTAACAGAAAACTAACCAGTTTCTCAGAAATCTTCCTTCCAGATTTCATATGAGGATATTTCCTTTTTCACCATAGCCCTCTAAAGTCTTCCAAATATCACTTTTCCTATTCCATAAGAACTGTCTTAGCGAAAGGCTTCTTGAGGGGAAAGCTGTAACTCTGTGAGATGATTTTACACAACACAAAGAAGTTTCTCAGAAAGCTTCTTTCTCTTTGTTATCGGAGGATATTTCCTTCGGCCCTATAGACTTCAAAGGGATCCGAAATATCTGTTCTCAGATTCCACAGAAATAAGGCTAGCAAAGAGATATACGGAATACAGATGTAACTCTGTAAGATGAATTAACTGAACACTAAGCAGTTTCTCAGAAAGCTTCTTTCCAGATTTCATATGAGGATATATCTTTTTCCCCATACCCCTCTATGGGCTTCCAAATAACACTTTGCAATTCCACAAGAACTGTCTTAGCGAAAGGCTTCTTGAGGGGAAGCTGTAACTCTGTGAGATGATTTAAGAGAACTCAAAGAAGGTTTTCAGAAAGCTTCTTTCTCTTTGTTATCGGAGGATATTTCCTTTGGCCCTATAGTCTTCAAAGGGAACCGAAATATACGTTCTCAGATTCCACAGAAATAAGGCTAGCAAAGAGATCCACGAAATACAGATGAAACTCTGTGAGTGGAAGTCACACATCACAGAGCAGTTTCTCAGAAAGCTTCTTTCCAGATTTCATCTGAGGATATTTAATTTCACACCATAGCCCCCTAAGGGCTTCCATATATCACTTTGCCAATTCCACAAGAACTGTCTTAGCGAAATGCTTCTTGAGGGGAAAGCTGTTTTTCTGTGAGATGATTTCACAGAACAAAAAGAAGTTTCTCAGAAAGCTTCTTTCACTTTGTTATCGAATAATATTTCCGTTGGCCCTATAGACTTCAAAGGGATCCGAAATATCTGTTCGCAGATTCCACTGAAATAAGGCTAGCAAAGTGATCCACGAAATACAGAGGTAACTCTGTGAGATGAATTAACGGAACACTAAGCAGTTTCTCAGAAAGCTTCTTTGCAGATTTCATCTGGGGATATTTCCTTTTTCACCATAGCCCTCTATTGGCTTCCAAATACCACTATGCCAATTCCTCAAGAACTGTCTCAGCGAAAGGCTTCTTGAGAGGAAAGCTGTAACTCTGTGAGATGATTTAAGAGAACTCAAAGAAGGTTCTCAGAAAGCTTCTTTCTCTTTGTTATCGTAGGATATTTCCTTTGGCCCTATAGTCTTCAAAGGGATCCGAAATATCTGTTCTCAGATTCACAGAAATGAGACTAGCAAAGAGATCCACGAAATTCAGATGTAACTCTGTGAGATGAATTACCAGAACACTAAGCAGTTTCTCAGAAAGCTTCTTTCCAGATTTCATATGAAGATATTTCCTTTTCCCCATAAACCACAATGGGCTTCCAAATATCACTTTGCGAATTCCACAAGAACTGTCTTAGCGAAAGGCTTCTTGAGGGGAAAGCTGTAACTCTGGGAGATGATTTCGAAGAACACAAAGAAGTTTCTCAGAAAGCTTCTTTCTCTTTGTTATCGGAGGATATTTCCTTTGGCCCTATAGTCTTCAAAGGGATCCGAAATATCTGTTCTCAGATTCCAGAGAAAAAAGGCTAGCAAAAGATCCACGAAATACAGATGTAACTCTGTGAGATGAATTAACAGAACACTAAGCAGTTTCTCAGAAAGCTTCTTTCCAGATATCATCTGAGGATATTTCCTTTTTCACCATAGCCCTCTAAGGGCTTCCAAATATCACTTTGGCAATTCCACAAGAACTGTCTTAGCGAATGGCTTCTTGAGGGGAAAGCTGAAACTCTGTGAGATGATGTCACCGAACACAAAGAAGTTTCTCCGAAAGCTTCTTTTTCGTTTTTATCGGACGATATTTCCTTTGGCCCTATAGACTTCAAAAGGATCCGAAATAAATGTTCTCAGATTCCACTGAAATAAGGCTAGCAAAGAGATCCACGAAATACAGATGTAACTCTGTAAAAGATGAATTAACAGAACACTAAGCAGTTTCTCAGAAAGCTTCTTCCCAGATTTCATCTGAGAATATTTCCTTTTTCGCCATAGCCCTCTAAGGCTTCCAAATATCACTTTGCCAATTCCTCAAGAACTGTCTTAGCGAAAGGCTTCTTGAGGGGAAAGCTGTACCTCTGTGAGATGCTTTCTAGAACACAAAGTAGTTTCTCAGAAAGCTTTTTTCTCTTTGTTATCGGAGGATATTTCCTTTCACCCTATAGACTTCAAAGGGATCCGAAATATCCGTTCTCAGATTCCACAGAAATAAGGCTAGCAAAAAGATCCATGAAATATAGATGTAATTCTGTGAGTGGAAGTCACACAGCACAGAGCAGTTTCTCAGAAAGCTTGTTTCCAGATTTCATCTGAGGATATTTCCTTTTTCACCGTAGCCCTCTATGGGCTTTCAAATATCACTTTGCCAATGCCACAAGAACTGTCTTAGCGAAAGGCTTCTTGAGGGGAAAGCTGTAACTCTGTGAGATGATTTCACGGAACACAAAGAAGTTTCTCAGGAAGCTTCTTTCTCTTTGTTATCGGAGGATATCTCCTTTGGCCCTGTAGACTTCAAAGGGATCCGAAATATTTGTTCTCAGATCCCATAGAAATAAGGCTAGCCAAGAGATCCACAAAATACAGACGTAACTCTGTGAGATGAATTAACAGAACACTAAGCAGTTTCTCAGAAAGCTTCTCTCCAGATTTCACCTGAGGATATTTCCTTTTTCACCATAGCCCTCTAAAGGCTTCCAAAAATCACTTTGCCAATTCCACAAGAACTGTCTTAGCGAGAGGCTTCTTGAGGGGTAAACTGTATCTCTGTGAGATGATTTCACAGAACACAAAGAAGTTTCTCAGAATGCTTCTTTCTCTTTTTTATCGGAGGATATTTCCTGTGGCGCTGTAGACTTCAAAGGTATCCGAAATATGTGTTCTCAGATTCCACAGAAATAAGGCTAGCAAAGAGATCCACGAAAAACAGATGCAACTCTGTGAGATGAATTTACAGAACACTAAGCAGGTTCTCAAAAAGCTTCTTTCCAAATTTCATCTGAGGATATTTCCTTTTTCACCGTAGCCCTCTATGGGCTTCCAAATATCACTTTGCCAATTCCACAAGAACTGTCTTAGCGAAAGGCTTCTTGAGGTGAAATCTGTAACTCTGTGAGATGATTTCACAGAACACAAAGAAGTTTCTCAGGAAGCTTCTTTCTCTTTGTTATCGGAGGATATTTCTTTTGGCCCTATAGTCTTCAAAGTGATCCGAAATATCTGTTCTCAGATTCCATAGAAATAAGGCTAGCAAAGAGATCCACGAAATACATATGTAACTCTGTGAGTGGAAGTCACACGTCACAGAGTAGTTTCTCAGAAAGCTTCTTTCCAGATTTCATCTGAGGATATTTCCTTTTTCACCATAGCCCTCTACGGGCTTCCAAATATCACTTTGCCAATTCCACAAGAACTGTCTTAGCGAAAGTCTTCTTGAGGGGAAAGCTGTAACTCTGTGAGATGATTTCACAGAACACAAAGAAGTTTATCAGAAAGGTCCTTTCTCTTTGTTATCGAAGGATATTTCCTTTGGCCCTATAGTCTTCAAAGTGATCCGAAATATCTGTTCTCAGATTCCACAGAAATAAGGCTAGCAAAGATATCGACGAAATACAGATAAATCTCTGTGAGTGGTAGTCACACATCACAGAGTAGTTTCTCAGAAAGCTTCTTTCCAGATTTCATCTTAGGATATTTACTTTTTCACCATAGCCCTCTATGGGCTTCCAAATATCACTTTGCCAATTCCTCAAGAACTGTCTGAGCGAAAGGCTTCTTGAGGGCAAAGCTGTAAATCTGTGAGATGATTTCGCAGAACACAAAGTAGTTTCTCAGAAAGCTTCTTTCTCTTTGTTATCGGAGGATATTTCCTTTGGCCCTATAGACTTCAAAGGGATCCGAAATATAAGTCCTCAAATTCCACAGAAATAAGGCTAGCAAAGAGATCCACGAAATACAGATGTAACTCTGTGAGTGGAAGTCACACATGACAGAGCAGTTTCTCAGAAAGCTTCTTTCCAGATTTCATCTGAGGATATTTCCTTTTTCACCATAGCCCTCTATGGGCTTCCAAATATCACTTTGCCAATTCCTCCAGAACTGTCTTAGTGAAAGGCTTCTTGAGAGGAAAGGTGTAACTCTGTGAGACGATTTCAAGAACACAAAGATGTTTCTCAGAAAGCTTCTTTCTCTTTGTTATCGGAGGATTTTTCCTTTGGCCCTATACACTTCAAAGTAATCCGAAATATCCGTTCTCAGATTCCACAGAAATAAGGCTAACAAAGGGATCCACGAAATACAGACGTAACTCTGTGAGATGAATTAACAGAAAACTAACCAGTTTCTCAGAAATCTTCCTTCCAGATTTCATATGAGGATATTTCCTTTTTCACCATAGCCCTCTAAAGTCTTCCAAATATCACTTTTCCTATTCCATAAGAACTGTCTTAGCGAAAGGCTTCTTGAGGGGAAAGCTGTAACTCTGTGAGATGATTTTACACAACACAAAGAAGTTTCTCAGAAAGCTTCTTTCTCTTTGTTATCGGAGGATATTTCCTTCGGCCCTATAGACTTCAAAGGGATCCGAAATATCTGTTCTCAGATTCCACAGAAATAAGGCTAGCAAAGAGATATACGGAATACAGATGTAACTCTGTAAGATGAATTAACTGAACACTAAGCAGTTTCTCAGAAAGCTTCTTTCCAGATTTCATATGAGGATATATCTTTTTCCCCATACCCCTCTATGGGCTTCCAAATAACACTTTGCAATTCCACAAGAACTGTCTTAGCGAAAGGCTTCTTGAGGGGAAGCTGTAACTCTGTGAGATGATTTAAGAGAACTCAAAGAAGGTTTTCAGAAAGCTTCTTTCTCTTTGTTATCGGAGGATATTTCCTTTGGCCCTATAGTCTTCAAAGGGAACCGAAATATACGTTCTCAGATTCCACAGAAATAAGGCTAGCAAAGAGATCCACGAAATACAGATGAAACTCTGTGAGTGGAAGTCACACATCACAGAGCAGTTTCTCAGAAAGCGTCTTTCCAGATTTCATCTGAGGATATTTAATTTCACACCATAGCTCCCTAAGGGCTTCCAAATATCACTTTGCCAATTCCACAAGAACTGTCTTAGCGAAATGCTTCTTGAGGGGAAAGCTGTTTTTCTGTGAGATGATTTCACAGAACAAAAAGAAGTTTCTCAGAAAGCTTCTTTCACTTTGTTATCGAATAATATTTCCGTTGGCCCTATAGACTTCAAAGGGATCCGAAATATCTGTTCGCAGATTCCACTGAAATAAGGCTAGCAAAGTGATCCACGAAATACAGAGGTAACTCTGTGAGATGAATTAACGGAACACTAAGCAGTTTCTCAGAAAGCTTCTTTGCAGATTTCATCTGGGGATATTTCCTTTTTCACCATAGCCCTCTACTGGCTTCCAAATACCACTATGCCAATTCCTCAAGAACTGTCTCAGCGAAAGGCTTCTTGAGAGGAAAGCTGTAACTCTGTGAGATGATTTAAGAGAACTCAAAGAAGGTTCTCAGAAAGCTTCTTTCTCTTTGTTATCGGAGGTATTTCCTTTGGCCCTATAGTCTTCAAAGGGATCCGAAATATCTGTTCTCAGATTCCACAGAAATAAGACTAGCAAAGAGATCCACGAAATTCAGATGTAACTCTGTGAGATGAATTACCAGAACACTAAGCAGTTTCTCAGAAAGCTTCTTTCCAGATTTCATATGAAGATATTTCCTTTTCCCCATATACCACAATGGGCTTCCAAATATCACTTTGCCAATTCCACAAGAACTGTCTTAGCGAAAGGCTTCTTGAGGGGAAAGCTGTAACTCTGGGAGATGATTTCGAAGAACACAAAGAAGTTTCTCAGAAAGCTTCTTTCTCTTTGTTATCGGAGGATATTTCCTTTGGCCCTATAGTCTTCAAAGGGATCCGAAATATCTGTTCTCAGATTCCACAGAAATAAGGCTAGCAAAAGATCCACGAAATACAGATGTAACTCTGTGAGATGAATTAACAGAACACTAAGCAGTTTCTCAGAAAGCTTCTTTCCAGATATCATCTGAGGATATTTCCTTTTTCACCATAGCCCTCTAAGGGCTTCCAAATATCACTTTGGCAATTCCACAAGAACTGTCTTAGCGAATGGCTTCTTGAGGGGAAAGCTGAAACTCTGTGAGATGATGTCACCGAACACAAAGAAGTTTCTCCGAAAGCTTCTTTTTCGTTTTTATCGGACGATATTTCCTTTGGCCCTATAGACTTCAAAAGGATCCGAAATAAATGTTCTCAGATTCCACTGAAATAAGGCTAGCAAAGAGATCCACGAAATACAGATGTAACTCTGTAAAAGATGAATTAACAGAACACTAAGCAGTTTCTCAGAAAGCTTCTTCCCAGATTTCATCTGAGAATATTTCCTTTTTCACCATAGCCCTCTATGGGCTTCCAAATATCACTTTGCCAATTCCTCAAGAACTGTCTTAGCGAAAGGCTTCTTGAGGGGAAAGCTGTACCTCTGTGAGATGCTTTCTAGAACACAAAGTAGTTTCTCAGAAAGCTTTTTTCTCTTTGTTATCGGAGGATATTTCCTTTCACCCTATAGACTTCAAAGGGATCCGAAATATCCGTTCTCAGATTCCACAGAAATAAGGCTAGCAAAAAGATCCATGAAATATAGATGTAATTCTGTGAGTGGAAGTCACACAGCACAGAGCAGTTTCTCAGAAAGCTTGTTTCCAGATTTCATCTGAGGATATTTCCTTTTTCACCGTAGCCCTCTATGGGCTTTCAAATATCACTTTGCCAATGCCACAAGAACTGTCTTAGCGAAAGGCTTCTTGAGGGGAAAGCTGTAACTCTGTGAGATGATTTCACGGAACACAAAGAAGTTTCTCAGGAAGCTTCTTTCTCTTTGTTATCGGAGGATATCTCCTTTGGCCCTGTAGACTTCAAAGGGATCCGAAATATCTGTTCTCAGATCCCATAGAAATAAGGCTAGCCAAGAGATCCACAAAATACAGACGTAACTCTGTGAGATGAATTAACAGAACACTAAGCAGTTTCTCAGAAAGCTTCTCTCCAGATTTCACCTGAGGATATTTCCTTTTTCACCATAGCCCTCTAAAGGCTTCCAAAAATCACTTTGCCAATTCCACAAGAACTGTCTTAGCGATAGGCTTCTTGAGGGGAAAACTGTATCTCTGTGAGATGATTTCACAGAACACAAAGAAGTTTCTCAGAAAGCTTCTTTCTCTTTTTTATCGGAGGATATTTCCTTTGGCCGTTTAGACTTCAAAGGGATCCGAAATATCTGTTCTCAGATTCCACAGAAATAAGGCTAGCCAAGAGATCCAAGAAATTCAGATGTAACTCTGTGAGTGGAAGTCACATATCTCAGAGCAGTTTCTCTGAAAGCTTCTTTCCAGATTTCATCTGAGAATATTTCCTTTTTCACCACAGCCCTCTATGGGCTTCCAAATATCACTTTGACAATTCCACAAGAACTGTCTTAGCCAAAGGCTTCTTGAGGGGAAAGCTGTAACTCTGTGAGGAGATTTCACAGAACACAAAGAAGTTTCTCAGAAAGCTTCTTTCTCTTTGTTATCGGAGGATATTTCCTTTGGCCCTGTAGACTTCAAAGGGATCCGAAATATCTGTTCTCAGATTCCAGAGAAATAAGGCTAGCAAAGAGATCCACGAAATACAGACGTAACTCTGTGAGATGAATTAACAGAACACTAAGCAGTTTCTCAGAAAGCTTCTTTCCAGATTTCATCTGAGGATATTTCCTTTTTCACCATAGCCCTCTACGGGCTTCCAAATATCACTTTGCCAATTCCACAAGAACTGTCTTAGCGAAAGTCTTCTTGAGGGGAAAGCTGTAACTCTGTGAGATGATTTCACAGAACACAAAGAAGTTTATCAGAAAGGTCCTTTCTCTTTGTTATCGAAGGATATTTCCTTTGGCCCTATAGTCTTCAAAGTGATCCGAAATATCTGTTCTCAGATTCCACAGAAATAAGGCTAGCAAAGATATCGACGAAATACAGATAAATCTCTGTGAGTGGTAGTCACACATCACAGAGTAGTTTCTCAGAAAGCTTCTTTCCAGATTTCATCTTAGGATATTTCCTTTTTCACCATAGCCCTCTATGGGCTTCCAAATATCACTTTGCCAATTCCTCAAGAACTGTCTGAGCGAAAGGCTTCTTGAGGGCAAAGCTGTAAATCTGTGAGATGATTTCGCAGAACACAAAGTAGTTTCTCAGAAAGCTTCTTTCTCTTTGTTATCGGAGGATATTTCCTTTGGCCCTATAGACTTCAAAGGGATCCGAAATATAAGTCCTCAAATTCCACAGAAATAAGGCTAGCAAAGAGATCCACGAAATACAGATGTAACTCTGTGAGTGGAAGTCACACATGACAGAGCAGTTTCTCAGAAAGCTTGTTTCCAGATTTCATCTGAGGATATTTCCTTTTTCACCATAGCCCTCTATGGGCTTCCAAATATCACTTTGCCAATTCCTCCAGAACTGTCTTAGCGAAAGGCTTCTTGAGAGGAAAGGTGTAACTCTGTGAGACGATTTCAAGAACACAAAGATGTTTCTCAGAAAGCTTCTTTCTCTTTGTTATCGGAGGATTTTTCCTTTGGCCCTATACACTTCAAAGTAATCCGAAATATCCGTTCTCAGATTCCACAGAAATAAGGCTAACAAAGGGATCCACGAAATACAGACGTAACTCTGTGAGATGAATTAACAGAAAACTAACCAGTTTCTCAGAAATCTTCCTTCCAGATTTCATATGAGGATATTTCCTTTTTCACCATAGCCCTCTAAAGTCTTCCAAATATCACTTTTCCTATTCCATAAGAACTGTCTTAGCGAAAGGCTTCTTGAGGGGAAAGCTGTAACTCTGTGAGATGATTTTACACAACACAAAGAAGTTTCTCAGAAAGCTTCTTTCTCTTTGTTATCGGAGGATATTTCCTTCGGCCCTATAGACTTCAAAGGGATCCGAAATATCTGTTCTCAGATTCCACAGAAATAAGGCTAGCAAAGAGATATACGGAATACAGATGTAACTCTGTAAGATGAATTAACTGAACACTAAGCAGTTTCTCAGAAAGCTTCTTTCCAGATTTCATATGAGGATATATCTTTTTCCCCATACCCCTCTATGGGCTTCCAAATAACACTTTGCAATTCCACAAGAACTGTCTTAGCGAAAGGCTTCTTGAGGGGAAGCTGTAACTCTGTGAGATGATTTAAGAGAACTCAAAGAAGGTTTTCAGAAAGCTTCTTTCTCTTTGTTATCGGAGGATATTTCCTTTGGCCCTATAGTCTTCAAAGGGAACCGAAATATACGTTCTCAGATTCCACAGAAATAAGGCTAGCAAAGAGATCCACGAAATACAGATGAAACTCTGTGAGTGGAAGTCACACATCACAGAGCAGTTTCTCAGAAAGCGTCTTTCCAGATTTCATCTGAGGATATTTAATTTCACACCATAGCTCCCTAAGGGCTTCCAAATATCACTTTGCCAATTCCACAAGAACTGTCTTAGCGAAATGCTTCTTGAGGGGAAAGCTGTTTTTCTGTGAGATGATTTCACAGAACAAAAAGAAGTTTCTCAGAAAGCTTCTTTCACTTTGTTATCGAATAATATTTCCGTTGGCCCTATAGACTTCAAAGGGATCCGAAATATCTGTTCGCAGATTCCACTGAAATAAGGCTAGCAAAGTGATCCACGAAATACAGAGGTAACTCTGTGAGATGAATTAACGGAACACTAAGCAGTTTCTCAGAAAGCTTCTTTGCAGATTTCATCTGGGGATATTTCCTTTTTCACCATAGCCCTCTACTGGCTTCCAAATACCACTATGCCAATTCCTCAAGAACTGTCTCAGCGAAAGGCTTCTTGAGAGGAAAGCTGTAACTCTGTGAGATGATTTAAGAGAACTCAAAGAAGGTTCTCAGAAAGCTTCTTTCTCTTTGTTATCGGAGGTATTTCCTTTGGCCCTATAGTCTTCAAAGGGATCCGAAATATCTGTTCTCAGATTCCACAGAAATAAGACTAGCAAAGAGATCCACGAAATTCAGATGTAACTCTGTGAGATGAATTACCAGAACACTAAGCAGTTTCTCAGAAAGCTTCTTTCCAGATTTCATATGAAGATATTTCCTTTTCCCCATATACCACAATGGGCTTCCAAATATCACTTTGCCAATTCCACAAGAACTGTCTTAGCGAAAGGCTTCTTGAGGGGAAAGCTGTAACTCTGGGAGATGATTTCGAAGAACACAAAGAAGTTTCTCAGAAAGCTTCTTTCTCTTTGTTATCGGAGGATATTTCCTTTGGCCCTATAGTCTTCAAAGGGATCCGAAATATCTGTTCTCAGATTCCACAGAAATAAGGCTAGCAAAAGATCCACGAAATACAGATGTAACTCTGTGAGATGAATTAACAGAACACTAAGCAGTTTCTCAGAAAGCTTCTTTCCAGATATCATCTGAGGATATTTCCTTTTTCACCATAGCCCTCTAAGGGCTTCCAAATATCACTTTGGCAATTCCACAAGAACTGTCTTAGCGAATGGCTTCTTGAGGGGAAAGCTGAAACTCTGTGAGATGATGTCACCGAACACAAAGAAGTTTCTCCGAAAGCTTCTTTTTCGTTTTTATCGGACGATATTTCCTTTGGCCCTATAGACTTCAAAAGGATCCGAAATAAATGTTCTCAGATTCCACTGAAATAAGGCTAGCAAAGAGATCCACGAAATACAGATGTAACTCTGTAAAAGATGAATTAACAGAACACTAAGCAGTTTCTCAGAAAGCTTCTTCCCAGATTTCATCTGAGAATATTTCCTTTTTCACCATAGCCCTCTATGGGCTTCCAAATATCACTTTGCCAATTCCTCAAGAACTGTCTTAGCGAAAGGCTTCTTGAGGGGAAAGCTGTACCTCTGTGAGATGCTTTCTAGAACACAAAGTAGTTTCTCAGAAAGCTTTTTTCTCTTTGTTATCGGAGGATATTTCCTTTCACCCTATAGACTTCAAAGGGATCCGAAATATCCGTTCTCAGATTCCACAGAAATAAGGCTAGCAAAAAGATCCATGAAATATAGATGTAATTCTGTGAGTGGAAGTCACACAGCACAGAGCAGTTTCTCAGAAAGCTTGTTTCCAGATTTCATCTGAGGATATTTCCTTTTTCACCGTAGCCCTCTATGGGCTTTCAAATATCACTTTGCCAATGCCACAAGAACTGTCTTAGCGAAAGGCTTCTTGAGGGGAAAGCTGTAACTCTGTGAGATGATTTCACGGAACACAAAGAAGTTTCTCAGGAAGCTTCTTTCTCTTTGTTATCGGAGGATATCTCCTTTGGCCCTGTAGACTTCAAAGGGATCCGAAATATCTGTTCTCAGATCCCATAGAAATAAGGCTAGCCAAGAGATCCACAAAATACAGACGTAACTCTGTGAGATGAATTAACAGAACACTAAGCAGTTTCTCAGAAAGCTTCTCTCCAGATTTCACCTGAGGATATTTCCTTTTTCACCATAGCCCTCTAAAGGCTTCCAAAAATCACTTTGCCAATTCCACAAGAACTGTCTTAGCGATAGGCTTCTTGAGGGGAAAACTGTATCTCTGTGAGATGATTTCACAGAACACAAAGAAGTTTCTCAGAAAGCTTCTTTCTCTTTTTTATCGGAGGATATTTCCTTTGGCCGTTTAGACTTCAAAGGGATCCGAAATATCTGTTCTCAGATTCCACAGAAATAAGGCTAGCCAAGAGATCCAAGAAATTCAGATGTAACTCTGTGAGTGGAAGTCACATATCTCAGAGCAGTTTCTCTGAAAGCTTCTTTCCAGATTTCATCTGAGAATATTTCCTTTTTCACCACAGCCCTCTATGGGCTTCCAAATATCACTTTGACAATTCCACAAGAACTGTCTTAGCCAAAGGCTTCTTGAGGGGAAAGCTGTAACTCTGTGAGGAGATTTCACAGAACACAAAGAAGTTTCTCAGAAAGCTTCTTTCTCTTTGTTATCGGAGGATATTTCCTTTGGCCCTGTAGACTTCAAAGGGATCCGAAATATCTGTTCTCAGATTCCAGAGAAATAAGGCTAGCAAAGAGATCCACGAAATACAGACGTAACTCTGTGAGATGAATTAACAGAACACTAAGCAGTTTCTCAGAAAGCTTCTTTCCAGATTTCATCTGAGGATATTTCCTTTTTCACCATAGCCCTCTACGGGCTTCCAAATATCACTTTGCCAATTCCACAAGAACTGTCTTAGCGAAAGTCTTCTTGAGGGGAAAGCTGTAACTCTGTGAGATGATTTCACAGAACACAAAGAAGTTTATCAGAAAGGTCCTTTCTCTTTGTTATCGAAGGATATTTCCTTTGGCCCTATAGTCTTCAAAGTGATCCGAAATATCTGTTCTCAGATTCCACAGAAATAAGGCTAGCAAAGATATCGACGAAATACAGATAAATCTCTGTGAGTGGTAGTCACACATCACAGAGTAGTTTCTCAGAAAGCTTCTTTCCAGATTTCATCTTAGGATATTTCCTTTTTCACCATAGCCCTCTATGGGCTTCCAAATATCACTTTGCCAATTCCTCAAGAACTGTCTGAGCGAAAGGCTTCTTGAGGGCAAAGCTGTAAATCTGTGAGATGATTTCGCAGAACACAAAGTAGTTTCTCAGAAAGCTTCTTTCTCTTTGTTATCGGAGGATATTTCCTTTGGCCCTATAGACTTCAAAGGGATCCGAAATATAAGTCCTCAAATTCCACAGAAATAAGGCTAGCAAAGAGATCCACGAAATACAGATGTAACTCTGTGAGTGGAAGTCACACATGACAGAGCAGTTTCTCAGAAAGCTTGTTTCCAGATTTCATCTGAGGATATTTCCTTTTTCACCATAGCCCTCTATGGGCTTCCAAATATCACTTTGCCAATTCCTCCAGAACTGTCTTAGCGAAAGGCTTCTTGAGAGGAAAGGTGTAACTCTGTGAGACGATTTCAAGAACACAAAGATGTTTCTCAGAAAGCTTCTTTCTCTTTGTTATCGGAGGATTTTTCCTTTGGCCCTATACACTTCAAAGTAATCCGAAATATCCGTTCTCAGATTCCACAGAAATAAGGCTAACAAAGGGATCCACGAAATACAGACGTAACTCTGTGAGATGAATTAACAGAAAACTAACCAGTTTCTCAGAAATCTTCCTTCCAGATTTCATATGAGGATATTTCCTTTTTCACCATAGCCCTCTAAAGTCTTCCAAATATCACTTTTCCTATTCCATAAGAACTGTCTTAGCGAAAGGCTTCTTGAGGGGAAAGCTGTAACTCTGTGAGATGATTTTACACAACACAAAGAAGTTTCTCAGAAAGCTTCTTTCTCTTTGTTATCGGAGGATATTTCCTTCGGCCCTATAGACTTCAAAGGGATCCGAAATATCTGTTCTCAGATTCCACAGAAATAAGGCTAGCAAAGAGATATACGGAATACAGATGTAACTCTGTAAGATGAATTAACTGAACACTAAGCAGTTTCTCAGAAAGCTTCTTTCCAGATTTCATATGAGGATATATCTTTTTCCCCATACCCCTCTATGGGCTTCCAAATAACACTTTGCAATTCCACAAGAACTGTCTTAGCGAAAGGCTTCTTGAGGGGAAGCTGTAACTCTGTGAGATGATTTAAGAGAACTCAAAGAAGGTTTTCAGAAAGCTTCTTTCTCTTTGTTATCGGAGGATATTTCCTTTGGCCCTATAGTCTTCAAAGGGAACCGAAATATACGTTCTCAGATTCCACAGAAATAAGGCTAGCAAAGAGATCCACGAAATACAGATGAAACTCTGTGAGTGGAAGTCACACATCACAGAGCAGTTTCTCAGAAAGCGTCTTTCCAGATTTCATCTGAGGATATTTAATTTCACACCATAGCTCCCTAAGGGCTTCCAAATATCACTTTGCCAATTCCACAAGAACTGTCTTAGCGAAATGCTTCTTGAGGGGAAAGCTGTTTTTCTGTGAGATGATTTCACAGAACAAAAAGAAGTTTCTCAGAAAGCTTCTTTCACTTTGTTATCGAATAATATTTCCGTTGGCCCTATAGACTTCAAAGGGATCCGAAATATCTGTTCGCAGATTCCACTGAAATAAGGCTAGCAAAGTGATCCACGAAATACAGAGGTAACTCTGTGAGATGAATTAACGGAACACTAAGCAGTTTCTCAGAAAGCTTCTTTGCAGATTTCATCTGGGGATATTTCCTTTTTCACCATAGCCCTCTACTGGCTTCCAAATACCACTATGCCAATTCCTCAAGAACTGTCTCAGCGAAAGGCTTCTTGAGAGGAAAGCTGTAACTCTGTGAGATGATTTAAGAGAACTCAAAGAAGGTTCTCAGAAAGCTTCTTTCTCTTTGTTATCGGAGGTATTTCCTTTGGCCCTATAGTCTTCAAAGGGATCCGAAATATCTGTTCTCAGATTCCACAGAAATAAGACTAGCAAAGAGATCCACGAAATTCAGATGTAACTCTGTGAGATGAATTACCAGAACACTAAGCAGTTTCTCAGAAAGCTTCTTTCCAGATTTCATATGAAGATATTTCCTTTTCCCCATATACCACAATGGGCTTCCAAATATCACTTTGCCAATTCCACAAGAACTGTCTTAGCGAAAGGCTTCTTGAGGGGAAAGCTGTAACTCTGGGAGATGATTTCGAAGAACACAAAGAAGTTTCTCAGAAAGCTTCTTTCTCTTTGTTATCGGAGGATATTTCCTTTGGCCCTATAGTCTTCAAAGGGATCCGAAATATCTGTTCTCAGATTCCACAGAAATAAGGCTAGCAAAAGATCCACGAAATACAGATGTAACTCTGTGAGATGAATTAACAGAACACTAAGCAGTTTCTCAGAAAGCTTCTTTCCAGATATCATCTGAGGATATTTCCTTTTTCACCATAGCCCTCTAAGGGCTTCCAAATATCACTTTGGCAATTCCACAAGAACTGTCTTAGCGAATGGCTTCTTGAGGGGAAAGCTGAAACTCTGTGAGATGATGTCACCGAACACAAAGAAGTTTCTCCGAAAGCTTCTTTTTCGTTTTTATCGGACGATATTTCCTTTGGCCCTATAGACTTCAAAAGGATCCGAAATAAATGTTCTCAGATTCCACTGAAATAAGGCTAGCAAAGAGATCCACGAAATACAGATGTAACTCTGTAAAAGATGAATTAACAGAACACTAAGCAGTTTCTCAGAAAGCTTCTTCCCAGATTTCATCTGAGAATATTTCCTTTTTCACCATAGCCCTCTATGGGCTTCCAAATATCACTTTGCCAATTCCTCAAGAACTGTCTTAGCGAAAGGCTTCTTGAGGGGAAAGCTGTACCTCTGTGAGATGCTTTCTAGAACACAAAGTAGTTTCTCAGAAAGCTTTTTTCTCTTTGTTATCGGAGGATATTTCCTTTCACCCTATAGACTTCAAAGGGATCCGAAATATCCGTTCTCAGATTCCACAGAAATAAGGCTAGCAAAAAGATCCATGAAATATAGATGTAATTCTGTGAGTGGAAGTCACACAGCACAGAGCAGTTTCTCAGAAAGCTTGTTTCCAGATTTCATCTGAGGATATTTCCTTTTTCACCGTAGCCCTCTATGGGCTTTCAAATATCACTTTGCCAATGCCACAAGAACTGTCTTAGCGAAAGGCTTCTTGAGGGGAAAGCTGTAACTCTGTGAGATGATTTCACGGAACACAAAGAAGTTTCTCAGGAAGCTTCTTTCTCTTTGTTATCGGAGGATATCTCCTTTGGCCCTGTAGACTTCAAAGGGATCCGAAATATCTGTTCTCAGATCCCATAGAAATAAGGCTAGCCAAGAGATCCACAAAATACAGACGTAACTCTGTGAGATGAATTAACAGAACACTAAGCAGTTTCTCAGAAAGCTTCTCCCCAGATTTCACATGAGGATATTTCCTTTTTCACCATAGCCCTCTAAAGGCTTCCAAAAATCACTTTGCCAATTCCACAAGAACTGTCTTAGCGAGAGGCTTCTTGAGGGGAAAACTGTATCTCTGTGAGATGATTTCACAGAACACAAAGAAGTTTCTCAGAAAGCTTCTTTCTCTTTTTTATCGGAGGATATTTCCTTTGGCCGTTTAGACTTCAAAGGGATCCGAAATATCTGTTCTCAGATTCCACAGAAATAAGGCTAGCCAAGAGATCCAAGAAATTCAGATGTAACTCTGTGAGTGGAAGTCACATATCTCAGAGCAGTTTCTCTGAAAGCTTCTTTCCAGATTTCATCTGAGAATATTTCCTTTTTCACCACAGCCCTCTATGGGCTTCCAAATATCACTTTGACAATTCCACAAGAACTGTCTTAGCCAAAGGCTTCTTGAGGGGAAAGCTGTAACTCTGTGAGGAGATTTCACAGAACACAAAGAAGTTTCTCAGAAAGCTTCTTTCTCTTTGTTATCGGAGGATATTTCCTTTGGCCCTGTAGACTTCAAAGGGATCCGAAATATCTGTTCTCAGATTCCAGAGAAATAAGGCTAGCAAAGAGATCCACGAAATACAGACGTAACTCTGTGAGATGAATTAACAGAACACTAAGCAGTTTCTCAGAAAGCTTCTTTCCAGATTTCATCTGAGTATATTTCCTTTTTCACCATAGCCCTCTAAAGGCTTCCAAATATCACTTTGCCAATTCCTCCAGAACTGTCTTAGCGAAAGGCTTCTTGAGGGGAAAGGTGTAACTCTGTGAGACGATTTCAAGAACACAAAGATGTTTCTCAGAAAGCTTCTTTCTCTTTGTTATCGGAGGATTTTTCCTTTGGCCCTATACACTTCAAAGTAATCCGAAATATCCGTTCTCAGATTCCACAAAAATAAGGCTAGCAAAGAGATCCACGAAATGCAGATGTAACTCTGTGAGTGGAAGTCACACAGCACAGAGCAGTTTCTCAGAAAGCCTCTTTCCAGATTTCATCTGAGGATATTTCCTTTTTCACCATAGCCCTCTATGGGCTTCCACATATCACATTGCCAATTCCACAAGAACTGTCTTAGCGAAAGGCTTCTTGAGGAGAAAGCTGTAACTCTGTGAGATGATTTCACAGAACACAAAGAAGTTTCTCAGAAAGTTTCTTTCTCTTTGTTATCGGAGGATATTTCCTTTGGCCCTATAGACTTCAAAGGGATCCGAAATATCTGTTCTCAGATTCCACAGAAATAAGGCTATCAAAGGGATCCACGAAATACAGACGTAACTCTGTGAGATGAATTAACAGAAAACTATCCAGTTTCTCAGAAATCTTCTTTCCAGATTTCATATGAGGATATTTCCTTTTTCACCATAGCCCTCTAAAGTCTTCCAAATATCACTTTTCCTATTCCATAGGAACTGTCTTAGCGAAAGGCTTCTTGAGGGGAAAGCTGTAACTCTGTGAGATGATTTTACACAACACAAAGAAGTTTCTCAGAAAGCTTCTTTCTATTTGTTATCGGAGGATATTTCCTTCGGCCCTATAGACTTCAAAGGGATCCGAAATATCTGTTCTCAGATTCCACAGAAATAAGGCTAGCAAAGAGATATACGGAATACAGATGTAACTCTGTAAGATGAATTAACTGAACACTAAGCAGTTTCTCAGAAAGCTTCTTTCCAGATTTCATATCAGGATATATCTTTTTCCCCTTACCCCTCTATGGGCTTCCAAATAACACTTTGCAATTCCACAAGAACTGTCTTAGCGAAAGGCTTCTTGAGGGGAAGCTGTAACTCTGTGAGATGATTTAAGAGAACTCAAAGAAGGTTCTCAGAAAGCTTCTTTCTCTTTGTTATCGGAGGATATTTCCTTTGGCCCTATAGTCTTCAAAGGGAACCGAAATATACGTTCTCAGATTCCACAGAAATAAGGCTAGCAAAGAGATCCACAAAATACAGATGAAACTCTGTGAGTGGAAGTCACACATCACAGAGCAGTTTCTCAGAAAGCTTCTTTCCAGATTTCATCTGAGGATATTTAATTTCACACCATAGCCCCCTATGGGCTTCCATATATCACTTTGCCAATTCCACAAGAACTGTCTTAGCGAAATGCTTCTTGAGGGGAAAGCTGTTTTTCTTTGAGATGATTTCACAGAACAAGAAGAAGTTTCTCAGAAAGCTTCTTTCACTTTGTTATCGAAAGATATTTCCGTTGGCCCTATAGACTTCAAAGGGATCCGAAATATCTGTTCGCAGATTCCACTGAAATAAGGCTAGCAAAGTGATCCACGAAATACAGAGGTAACTCTGTGAGATGAATTAACAGAACACTAAGCAGTTTCTCAGAAAGCTTCTTTGCAGATTTCATCTGGGGATATTTCCTTTTTCACCATAGCCCTCTATTGTCTTCCAAATACCACTATGCCAATTCCTCAAGAACTGTCTCAGCGAAAGGCTTCTTGAGAGGAAAGCTGTAACTCCGTGAGATGATTTCACAGAACACAAAGAAGTTTCTCAGAAAGATTCTTTCTCTTTTTTATCGGAGGATATCTCCTTTGGCCCTATAGACTTCAAAGGGATCCGAAATATCTGTTCTCAGATTCCACAGAAATAAGGCTAGCAAAGAGATCCACGAAATACAGACGTAACTCTATGAGTTGAATTAACAGAACACTAAGCAGTTTCTCAGAAAGCTTCTTTCCAGATTTCATATGAGGATAATTCCTTTTCCCCATAGCCCACTATGGGATGCCAAATATCACTTTCCCAGTTCCACAAGAACTGCCTTAGCGAAAGGCTTCTTGAGGGGAAATCTGTAACTCTGGGAGATGATTTCACAGAACACAAAGAAGTTTCTCAGAAAGCTTCTTTCTCTTTGTTATCGGAGGATATTTCTTTGGCCCTATAGCCTTCAAAGGGATCCGAAATATCCGTTCTCAGATTCCACAGAAATAACGCCAGCAAAGAGATCCACGAAATACAGATGTAACTCTGTGAGTGGAAGTCACACATCTCAGAGCAGTTTCTCAGAAAGCTTCTTTCCAGATTTCATCTGAGGATATTTCCTTTTTCACCATAGCCCTCTATGGGCTTCCAAATATCACTTTGCCAATTCCACAAGAACTGTCTTAGCGAAAGTCTTCTTGAGGGGAAAGCTGTAACTCTGTGAGATGATTTTACAGAACACGAAGAAGATTCTCAGAAAGCTTCCTTCTCTTTGTTATAGGAGGATATTTCCTTTGGCCCTATTGACTTCAAAGGGATCCGAAATATCTGTTCTCAGATTCCACAGAAATAAGGCTAGCCAAGAGATCCAAGAAATTGAGATGTAACTCTGTGAGTGGAAGTCACTCATCTCAGAGCAGTTTCTCTGAAAGCTTCTTTCCAGATTTCATCTGAGGATATTTCCTTTTTCACCATAGCCCTCTATGGGCTTCCAAATATCACTTTGCCAATTCCACAAGAACTGTCTTAGCGAAAGGCTTCGTGAGGGGAAAGCTGTAACTCTGTGAGATGATTTCACAGAACACAAAGAAGATTCTCAGAAAGCTTCTTTCTCTTTGTTATCGGAGGATATTTCCTTTGGCCCTTTAGACTTCAAAGGGATCCGAAATATCTGTTCTCAGATTCCACAGAAATAAGGCTAGCAAAGAGATCCACGAAAAACAGATGCAACTCTGTGAGATGAATATACAGAACACTAAGCAGTTTCCCAGAAAGCTTCTTTCCAGATTTCATCTGAGGATATTTCCTTTTTCACCGTAGCCCTCTATGGGCTTCCAAATATCACTTTGCCAATTCCACAAGAACTGTCTTAGCGAAAGGCTTCTTGAGGTGAAATCTGTAACTCTGTGAGATGATTTCACAGAACACAAAGAATTTTCTCAGGAAGCTTCTTTCTCTTTGTTATCGGAGGATATTTCTTTTGGCCCTATAGTCTTCAAAGTGATCCGAAATATCTGTTCTCAGATTCCACAGAAATAAGGCTAGCAAAGAGATCCACGAAATACATATGTAACTCTGTGAGTGGAAGTCACACGTCACAGAGTAGTTTCTCAGAAAGCTTCTTTCCAGATTTCATCTGAGGATATTTCCTTTTTCACCATAGCCCTCTACGGGCTTCCAAATATCACTTTGCCAATTCCACAAGAACTGTCTTAGCGAAAGTCTTCTTGAGGGGAAAGCTGTAACTCTGTGAGATGATTTCACAGAACACAAAGAAGTTTCTCAGAAAGCTTCTTTCTCTTTGTTATCGGAGGATATTTCCTTTGGCCCTATAGACTTCAAAGGGATCCGAAATATAAGTCCTCAAATTCCACAGAAATAAGGCTAGCAAAGAGATCCACGAAATACAGATGTAACTCTGTGAGTGGAAGTCACACATGATAGAGCAGTTTCTCAGAAAGCTTCTTTCCAGATTTCATCTGAGGATATTTCCTTTTTCACCATAGCCCTCTATGGGCTTCCAAATATCACTTTGCCAATTCCTCCAGAACTGTCTTAGCGAAAGGCTTCTTGAGGGGAAAGGTGTAACTCTGTGAGACGATTTCAAGAACACAAAGATGTTTCTCAGAAAGCTTCTTTCTCTTTGTTATCGGAGGATTTTTCCTTTGGCCCTATACACTTCAAAGTAATCCGAAATATCCGTTCTCAGATTCCACAAAAATAAGGCTAGCAAAGAGATCCACGAAATGCAGATGTAACTCTGTGAGTGGAAGTCACACAGCACAGAGCAGTTTCTCAGAAAGCCTCTTTCCAGATTTCATCTGAGGATATTTCCTTTTTCACCATATCCCTCTATGGGCTTCCACATATCACATTGCCAATTCCACAAGAACTGTCTTAGCGAAAGGCTTCTTGAGGAGAAAGCTGTAACTCTGTGAGATGATTTCACAGAACACAAAGAAGTTTCTCAGAAAGTTTCTTTCTCTTTGTTATCGGAGGATATTTCCTTTGGCCCTATAGACTTCAAAGGGATCCGAAATATCTGTTCTCAGATTCCACAGAAATAAGGCTATCAAAGGGATCCACGAAATACAGACGTAACTCTGTGAGATGAATTAACAGAAAACTATCCAGTTTCTCAGAAATCTTCTTTCCAGATTTCATATGAGGATATTTCCTTTTTCACCATAGCCCTCTAAAGTCTTCCAAATATCACTTTTCCTATTCCATAGGAACTGTCTTAGCGAAAGGCTTCTTGAGGGGAAAGCTGTAACTCTGTGAGATGATTTTACACAACACAAAGAAGTTTCTCAGAAAGCTTCTTTCTATTTGTTATCGGAGGATATTTCCTTCGGCCCTATAGACTTCAAAGGGATCCGAAATATCTGTTCTCAGATTCCACAGAAATAAGGCTAGCAAAGAGATATACGGAATACAGATGTAACTCTGTAAGATGAATTAACTGAACACTAAGCAGTTTCTCAGAAAGCTTCTTTCCAGATTTCATATCAGGATATATCTTTTTCCCCTTACCCCTCTATGGGCTTCCAAATAACACTTTGCAATTCCACAAGAACTGTCTTAGCGAAAGGCTTCTTGAGGGGAAGCTGTAACTCTGTGAGATGATTTAAGAGAACTCAAAGAAGGTTCTCAGAAAGCTTCTTTCTCTTTGTTATCGGAGGATATTTCCTTTGGCCCTATAGTCTTCAAAGGGAACCGAAATATACGTTCTCAGATTCCACAGAAATAAGGCTAGCAAAGAGATCCACGAAATACAGATGAAACTCTGTGAGTGGAAGTCACACATCACAGAGCAGTTTCTCAGAAAGCTTCTTTCCAGATTTCATCTGAGGATATTTAATTTCACACCATAGCCCCCTATGGGCTTCCATATATCACTTTGCCAATTCCACAAGAACTGTCTTAGCGAAATGCTTCTTGAGGGGAAAGCTGTTTTTCTTTGAGATGATTTCACAGAACAAGAAGAAGTTTCTCAGAAAGCTTCTTTCACTTTGTTATCGAAAGATATTTCCGTTGGCCCTATAGACTTCAAAGGGATCCGAAATATCTGTTCGCAGATTCCACTGAAATAAGGCTAGCAAAGTGATCCACGAAATACAGAGGTAACTCTGTGAGATGAATTAACAGAACACTAAGCAGTTTCTCAGAAAGCTTCTTTGCAGATTTCATCTGGGGATATTTCCTTTTTCACCATAGCCCTCTATTGTCTTCCAAATACCACTATGCCAATTCCTCAAGAACTGTCTCAGCGAAAGGCTTCTTGAGAGGAAAGCTGTAACTCCGTGAGATGATTTAAGAGAACTCAAAGAAGGTTCTCAGAAAGCTTCTTTCTCTTTGTTATCGGAGGATATTTCCTTTGGCCCTATAGTCTTCAAAGGGAACCGAAATATCTGTTCTCAGATTCCACAGAAATAAGACTAGCAAAGAGATCCACGAAATTCAGATGTAACTCTGTGAGATGAATTACCAGAACACTAAGCAGTTTCTCAGAAAGCTTCTTTCCAGATTTCATATGAAGATATTTCCTTTTCCCCATATACCACAATGGGCTTCCAAATATCACTTTGCCAATTCCACAAGAACTGTCTTAGCGAAAGGCTTCTTGAGGGGAAAGCTGTAACTCTGGGAGATGATTTCGAAGAACACAAAGAAGTTTCTCAGAAAGCTTCTTTCTCTTTGTTATCGGAGGATATTTCCTTTGGCCCTATAGTCTTCAAAGGATCCGAAATATCTGTTCTCAGATTCCAGAGAAAAAAGGCTAGCAAAAGATCCACGAAATACAGATGTAACTCTGTGAGATGAATTAACAGAACACTAAGCAGTTTCTCAGAAAGCTTCTTTCCAGATATCATCTGAGGATATTTCCTTTTTCACCATAGCCCTCTAAGGGCTTCCAAATATCACTTTGGCAATTCCACAAGAACTGTCTTAGCGAATGGCTTCTTGAGGGGAAAGCTGAAACTCTGTGAGATGATGTCACCGAACACAAAGAAGTTTCTCCGAAAGCTTCTTTTTCGTTTTTATCAGACGATATTTCCTTTGGCCCTATAGACTTCAAAAGGATCCGAAATAAATGTTCTCAGATTCCACTGAAATAAGGCTAGCAAAGAGATCCACGAAATACAGATGTAACTCTGTAAAAGATGAATTAACAGAACACTAAGCAGTTTCTCAGAAAGCTTCTTCCCAGATTTCATCTGAGAATATTTCCTTTTTCACCATAGCCCTCTATGGGCTTCCAAATATCACTTTGCCAATTCCTCAAGAACTGTCTAAGCGAAAGGCTTCTTGAGGGGAAAGCTGTACCTCTGTGAGATGCTTTCTAGAACACAAAGTAGTTTCTCAGAAAGCTTTTTTCTCTTTGTAATCGGAGGATATTTCCTTTCACCCTATAGACTTCAAAGGGATCCGAAATATCCGTTCTCAGATTACACAGAAATAAGGCTACCAAAAAGATCCATGAAATATAGATGTAATTCTGTGAGTGGAAGTCACACAGCACAGAGCAGTTTCTCAGAAAGCCTCTTTCCAGATTTCATCTGAGGATATTTCCTTTTTCACCATAGCCCTCTATGGGCTTCCACATATCACATTGCCAATTCCACAAGAACTGTCTTAGCGAAAGGCTTCTTGAGGAGAAAGCTGTAACTCTGTGAGATGATTTCACAGAACACAAAGAAGTTTCTCAGAAAGTTTCTTTCTCTTTGTTATCGGAGGATATTTCCTTTGGCCCTATAGACTTCAAAGGGATCCGAAATATCTGTTCTCAGATTCCACAGAAATAAGGCTATCAAAGGGATCCACGAAATACAGACGTAACTCTGTGAGATGAATTAACAGAAAACTATCCAGTTTCTCAGAAATCTTCTTTCCAGATTTCATATGAGGATATTTCCTTTTTCACCATAGCCCTCTAAAGTCTTCGAAATATCACTTTTCCTATTCCATAAGAACTGTCTTAGCGAAAGGCTTCTTGAGGGGAAAGCTGTAACTCTGTGAGATGATTTTACACAACACAAAGAAGTTTCTCAGAAAGCTTCTTTCTCTTTGTTATCGGAGGATATTTCCTTCGGCCCTATATACTTCAAAGGGATCCGAAATATCTGTTCTCAGATTCCACAGAAATAAGGCTAGCAAAGAGATATACGGAATACAGATGTAACTCTGTAAGATGAATTAACTGAACACCAAGCAGTTTCTCAGAAAGCTTCTTTCCAGATTTCATATCAGGATATATCTTTTTCCCCTTACCCCTCTATGGGCTTCCAAATAACACTTTGCAATTCCACAAGAACTGTCTTAGCGAAAGGCTTCTTGAGGGGAAGCTGTAACTCTGTGAGATGATTTAAGAGAACTCAAAGAAGGTTCTCAGAAAGCTTCTTTCTCTTTGTTATCGGAGGAAATTTCCTTTGGCCCTATAGTCTTCAAAGGGAACCGAAATATACGTTCTCAGATTCCACAGAAATAAGGCTAGCAAAGAGATCCACGAAATACAGATGAAACTCTGTGAGTGGAAGTCACACATCACAGAGCAGTTTCTCAGAAAGCTTCTCTCCAGATTTCACCTGAGGATATTTCCTTTTTCACCATAGCCCTCTAAAGGCTTCCAAAAATCACTTTGCCAATTCCACAAGAACTGTCTTAGCGAGAGACTTCTTGAGGGCAAAGCTGTATCTCTGTGAGATGATTTTACAGAACACAAAGAAGTTTCTCAGAAAGCTTCTTTCTCTTTTTTATCGGAGGATATTTCCTTTGGCCCTTTAGACTTCAAAGGGATCCGAAATATCTGTTCTCAGATTCCACAGAAATAAGGCTAGCCAAGAGATCCAAGAAATTCAGATGTAACTCTGTGAGTGGAAGTCACACATCTCAGAGCAGTTTCTCTGAAAGCTTCTTTCCAGATTTCATCTGAGAATATTTCCTTTTTCACCACAGCCCTCTATGGGCTTCCAAATATCACTTTGACAATTCCACAAGAACTGTCTTAGCCAAAGGCTTCTTGAGGGGAAAGCTGTAACTCTGTGAGGAGATTTCACAGAACACAAAGAAGTTTCTCAGAAAGCTTCTTTCTCTTTGTTATCGGAGGATATTTCCTTTGGCCCTGTAGACTTCAAAGGGATCCGAAATATCTGTTCTCAGATTCCAGAGAAATAAGGCTAGCAAAGAGATCCACGAAATACAGACGTAACTCTGTGAGATGAATTAACAGAACACTAAGCAGTTTCTCAGAAAGCTTCTTTCCAGATTTCATATGAGGATATTTCCTTTTCCCCATAGCCCACTATGGGCTTCCAAATATCACTTTGCCAATTCCACAAGAACTGTCTTAGCGAAAGGCTTCTTGAGGGGAAAGCTGTAACTCTGTGAGATGATTTCACACAACACAAAGAAGTTTCTCAGAAAGCTTCTTTCTCTTTGTTATCGGAGGATATTTCCTTTGGCCCTATAGTCTTCAAAGGGATCCGAAATATCCGTTCTCAGATTCCACAGAAATAACGCTAGCAAAGAGATCCACGAAATACAGATGTAACTCTGTGTGTGGAAGTCACACATCTCAGAGCAGTTTCTCAGAAAGATTCTTTCCACATTTCATCTGAGGATATTTCCTTTTTCACCGTAGCCCTCTATGAGCTTCCACATATCACTTTGCCAATTGTACAAGAACTGTCTTAGCGAAAAGCTTCTTGAGTGGAAAGCTGTAACTCTGTGAGATGATTTCACAGAACACAAAGAAGTTTCTCAGAAAGCTTCTTTCTCTTTGTTATCGGAGGATATTTCCTTTGGCCCTGTAGTCTTCAAAGGGATCCGAAATATTTGTTCTCAGATTCCACAGAAATAAGGCAAGCCAAGAGATCAAAGAAATTCAGATGTAACTCTGTGAGTGGAAGTCACACATCGCAGAGCAGTTTCTCTGAAAGTTTCTTTCCGGATTTCATCTGAGAATATTTCCTTTTTCACCATAGCCCTCTAAGGGCTTCCAAAGATCACATTGCCAATTCCACAAGAACTGTCTTAGCGAAAGGCTTCTTGAGGGGAAAGCTGTAACTCTGTGAGGTGATTTCACAGAACACAAAGAAGTTTCTCAGAAAGATTCTTTCTCTTTGTTATCGCAGGATATCTCCTTTGGCCCTATAGACTCTAAAGGGATCCGAAATATCTGTTCTCAGATTCCACAGAAATAAAGCTAGCAAAGAGATCCACGAAATACAGACGTAACTCTGTTAGATGAATTAACAGAACACTAAGCAGTTTCTCAGAAAGCTTCTTTCCAGATTTCATATGAGGATATTTCCTTTTCCCCATAGCCCACTATGGGCTTCCAAATATCACTTTGCCAATTCCACAAGAACTGTCTTAGCGAAAGGCTTCTTGAGGGGAAAGCTGTAACTCTGGGAGATGATTTCACAGAACACAAAGAAGTTTCTCAGAAAGCTTCTTTCTCTTTGTTATCGGAGGATATTTCCTTTGGCCCTATAGTCTTCAAAGGGATCCGAAATATCCGTTCTCAGATTCCACAGAAATAAAGCCAGCAAAGCGATCCACGAAATACAGATGTAACTCTGTGAGTGGAAGTCACACATCTCAGAGCAGTTCCTCAGAAAGATTCTTTCCAGATTTCATCTGAGGATATTTCCTTTTTCACCATAGCCCTCTATGGGCTTCCACATATCACGTTGCCAATTCCACAAGAACTGTCTTAGCGAAAGGCTTCTTGAGGGGAAAGCTGTAACTCTGTGAGATGATTTCACAGAACACAAAGAAGATTCTCAGAAAGCTTCCTTCTCTTTGTTATCGGAGGATATTTCCTTTGGCCCTTTAGACTTCAAAGGGATCCGAAATATCTGTTCTCAGATTCCAGAGAAATAAGGCTAGCCAAGAGATCCAAGAAATTGAGATGTAACTCTGTGAGTGGAAGTCACACATCTCAGAGCAGTTTCTCTGAAAGCTTCTTTCCAGATTTCATCTGAGAATATTTCCTTTTTCACCTTAGCCCTCTAAGGGCTTCCAAATAACACTTTGCCAATTCCACAAGAACTGTCTTAGCGAAAGGCTTCTTGAGGGGAAAGCTGTAACTCAGTGAGGTGATTTCACAAAACACAAAGAAGTTTCTCAGAAAGATTCTTTCTCTTTGTTATCGGAGGATATTTCCTATGGCCCTACAGACTTCAAAGGGATCCGAAATATCTGTTCTCAAATTCCACAGACATAAGGCTAGCAAAGATATCCACGAAATACAGACGTAACTCTGTGAGATGAATTAACAGAACATTAAGCAGTTTCTCAGAAAGCTTCTTTCCAGATTTCATATGAGGATATTTCCTTTTCCCCATAGCCCACTATGGGCTTCCAAATATCACTTTGCCAATTCCACAAGAACTGTCTTAGCGAAACGCTTCTTGAGAGGGAAAGCTGTAACTCTGTGAGATGATTTCACAGAACACAAAGAATTTCCTCAGAAAGCTGCTTTCTCTTTGTTATCGGAGGATATTTCCTTTGGCCCTGTAGACTTCAAAGGAATCCGAAATATCAGTTCTCAGATTCCACAGAAATAAGGCGAGCAAAGAGATCCACGAAATACAGATGTAACTCTGTGAGATGAATTAACAGAACACTAAGCAGTTTCTCAGAAAGCTTCTTTCCAGATTTCATATGAGGATATTTCCTTTTCCCCATAGCCCGCTATGGGCTTCCAAATATCACTTTGCCAATTCCACAAGAACTGTCTTAGCGAAAGGCTTCTTGAGGGAAATGCTGTAACTCTGTGAGATGATTTCACAGAACACAAAGAAGTTTCTCAGAAATCTTCTTTCTCTTTGTTATCGGAGGATATTTCCTTTGGCCCTATAGTCTTCAAAGGGATCCGAAATATCCGTTCTCAGATTCCACAGAAATAACGCTAGCAAAGAGATCCACGAAATACAGATGTAACTCTGTGTTGTGAAGTCACACATCTCAGAGCAGTTTCTCAGAAAGATTCTTTCCAGATTTCATCTGAGGATATTTCCTTTTTCACCATAGCCCTCTATGGGCTTCCACATATCACTTTGCCATTTCCACAAGAACTGTCTTAGCGAAAGGCTTCTTGAGGGGAAAGCTGTAACTCTGTGAGATGATTTCACAGAACACAAAGAAGTTTCTCAGAAAGCTTCTTTCTCTTTGTTATCGGAAGATATTTCCTTTGACCCTATAGTCTTCAAAGGGATCCGAAATATCTGTTCTCAGATTCCAGAGAAATAAGGCTAGCAAAGAGATCCACGAAATACAGATATAATTCTGTGAGACGAAATAACAGAACACTAAGCAGTCTCAGAAAGCTTCTTTCCAGATTTCATCTGAGGATATTTCCTTTTTCACCATAGCCTTCTATGGGCTTCCAAATATCACATTGCCAATTCCACAAGAACTGACTTAGCGAAAGGCTTCTTGAGTGGAAAGCTGTAACTCTGAGAGATGATTTCACAGAACACAAAGAAGTTTCTCAGAAAGATTCTTTCTCTTTGTTATCGGAGGATATCTCCTTTGGCCCTATAGACTTCAAAGGGATCCGAAATATCTGTTCTCAGATTCCACAGAAATAAGGATAGCAAAGAGACCCAGAAATACAGACGTAACTCTGTGAGATGAATTAACAGAACACTAAGCAGTTTCTCAGAAAGCTTCTTTCCAGATTTCTCCTGAGGATATTTTCTTTTTCACCATAGCCCTCTATGGGCTTCCAAATATCACTTTGCCAATTCCACAAGAACTGTCTTAGCGAAAGGTTTCTTGAGGGGAAAGCTGTAACTCTGTGAGATGATTTCACACAACACAAAGAAGTTTCTCAAAAAGCTTCTTTCTCTTTGTTATCGGAGGATATTTCCTTTGGCCCTATAGACTTCAAAGGGATCCGAAATATCTGTTCTCAGATTCCACAGAAATAATGCTAGCAAAGCGACCCACGAAATACAGATGTAACTCTGTGAGATGAATTAACAGAACACTAAGCAGTTTCTCAGAAAGCTTCTTTCCAGATTTCATATGAGGATATTTCCTTTTCCCCATAGCCCACTATGGGCTTCCAAATATCACTTTGCCAATTCCACAAGAACTGTCTTAGCGAAAGGCTTCTTGAGGGGAAAGCTGTAAGTCTGTGAGATGATTTCACAGAACACAAAGAAGTTTCTCAGAAAGCTTCTTTCTCTTTGTTATCGGAGGATATTTCCTTTGGCCCTATAGTCTTCAAAGGGATCCGAAATATCCGTTCTCAGATTCCACAGAAATAACGCCAGCAAAGCGATCCACGAAATACAGATGTAACTCTGTGAGTGGAAGTCACACATCTCAGAGCAGTTTCTCAGAAAGATTCTTTCCAGATTTCATCTGAGGATATTTCCTTTTTCACCACAGCCCTCTATGGGCTTCCACATATCACTTTGCCAATTCCACAAGAACTGTCTTAGCGAAAGGCTTCTTGAGGGGAAAGCTGTAACTCTGTGAGATGATTTCACAGAACACTAAGAAGATTCTCAGAAAGCTTCCATCTCTTTGTTATCGGAGGATATTTCCTTTGGCCCTTTAGACTTCAAAGGGATCCGAAATATCTGTTCTCAGATTCCAGAGAAATAAGGCTAGCCAAGAGATCCAAGAAATTGAGATGTAACCCTGTGAGTGGAAGTCACACATCTCAGAGCAGTTTCTCTGAAAGCTTCTTTCCAGATTTCATCTGAGAATATTTCCTTTTTCACCTTAGCCCTCTAAGGGCTTCCAAATAACACTTTGCCAATTCCACAAGAACTGTCTTAGCGAAAGGCTTCTTGAGGGGAAAGCTGTAACTCTGTGATTTGATTTCACAGAACACAAAGAAGTTTCTCAGAAAGATTCTTTCTCTTTGTTATCGGAGGATATTTCCTTTGGCCCTACAGACTTCAAAGGGATCCGAAATATCTGTTCTCACATTCCACAGAAATAAGGCTACCAAAGATATCCACGAAATACAGACGTAACTCTGTGAGATGAATTAACAGAACACTAAGCAGTTTCTCAGAAAGCTTCTTTCCAGATTTCATATGAGGATATTTCCTTTTCCCCATAGCCCGCTATGGGCTTCCAAATATCACTTTGCCAATTCCACAAGAACTGTCTTAGCGAAAGGCTTCTTGAGGGAAATGCTGTAACTCTGTGAGATGATTTCACAGAAAACAAAGAAGTTTCTCAGAAAGCTTCTTTCTCTTTGTTATCGGAGGATATTTCCTTTGGCCCTATAGTCTTCAAAGGGATCCGAAATATCCGTTCTCAGATTCCACAGAAATAACGCTAGCAAAGAGATCCACGAAATACAGATGTAACTCTGTGTTGTGAAGTCACACATCTCAGAGCAGTTTCTCAGAAAGATTCTTTCCAGATTTCATCTGAGGATATTTCCTTTTTCACCATAGCCCTCTATGGGCTTCCACATATCACTTTGCCATTTCCACAAGAACTGTCTTAGCGAAAGGCTTCTTGAGGGGAAAGCTGTAACTCTGTGAGATGATTTCACAGAACACAAAGAAGTTTCTCAGAAAGCTTCTTTCTCTTTGTTATCGGAAGATATTTCCTTTGACCCTATAGTCTTCAAAGGGATCCGAAATATCTGTTCTCAGATTCCAGAGAAATAAGGCTAGCAAAGAGATCCACGAAATACAGATATAATTCTGTGAGACGAAATAACAGAACACTAAGCAGTCTCAGAAAGCTTCTTTCCAGATTTCATCTGAGGATATTTCCTTTTTCACCATAGCCTTCTATGGGCTTCCAAAGATCACATTGCCAATTCCACAAGAACTGACTTAGCGAAAGGCTTCTTGAGTGGAAAGCTGTAACTCTGAGAGATGATTTCACAGAACACAAAGAAGTTTCTCAGAAAGATTCTTTCTCTTTGTTATCGGAGGATATCTCCTTTGGCCCTATAGACTTCAAAGGGATCCGAAATATCTGTTCTCAGATTCCACAGAAATAAGGATAGCAAAGAGACCCACGAAATACAGACGTAACTCTGTGAGATGAATTAACAGAACACTAAGCAGTTTCTCAGAAAGCTTCTTTCCAGATTTCTCCTGAGGATATTTTCTTTTTCACCATAGCCCTCTATGGGCTTCCAAATATCACTTTGCCAATTCCACAAGAACTGTCTTAGCGAAAGGTTTCTTGAGGGGAAAGCTGTAACTCTGTGAGATGATTTCACACAACACAAAGAAGTTTCTCAAAAAGCTTCTTTCTCTTTGTTATCGGAGGATATTTCCTTTGGCCCTATAGACTTCAAAGGGATCCGAAATATCTGTTCTCAGATTCCACAGAAATAATGCTAGCAAAGCGACCCACGAAATACAGATGTAACTCTGTGAGATGAATTAACAGAACACTAAGCAGTTTCTCAGAAAGCTTCTTTCCAGATTTCATATGAGGATATTTCCTTTTCCCCATAGCCCGCTATGGGCTTCCAAATATCACTTTGCCAATTCCACAAGAACTGTCTTAGCGAAAGGCTTCTTGAGGGAAATGCTGTAACTCTGTGAGATGATTTCACAGAAAACAAAGAAGTTTCTCAGAAAGCTTCTTTCTCTTTGTTATCGGACTATATTTCCTTTCGCCCTATAGACTTCAAAGGGATCCGAAATATCTGTTCTCAGATTCCACAGAAATAATGCTAGCAAAGAGACGCACGAAATACAGATGTAACTCTGTGAGACGAATTAACAGAACACTAAGCAGTTTCTCAGAAAGCTTCTTTCCAGATTTCATATGAGGATATTTCCTTTTCCCCATAGTCCACTATGGGCTTCCAAATATCACTTTGCCAGTTCCACAAGAACTACCTTAGCGAAAGGCTCCTTGAGGGGAAAGGTGTAACTCTGGGAGATGATTTCACAGAACACAAAGAAGTTTCTCAGAAAGCTTCTTTCTCTTTGTTATCGGAGGATATTTCCTTTGGCCCTATAGTCTTCAAAGGGATCCGAAATATCCGTTCTCAGATTCCACAGAAATAGCGCCCTCAATGAGATCCACGAAATACAGACGCAACTCTGTTAATGGAAGTCACACATCACAGAGCAGTTTCTCAGAAAGATTCTTTCCAGATTTCATCTGAGGATATTTCCTTTTTCACCATAGCCCTCTATGGGCTTCCAAATATCACTTTGCCAATTCCACAAGAACTGTCTTAGCGAAAGGCTTCTTGAGGGGAAAGCTGTAACTCTGTGAGATGATTTCACAGAACACAAAGAAGTTTCTCAGAAAGCTTCTTTCTCTTTGTTATCGGAGGATATTTCCTTTGGCCCTATAGACTTCAAAGGATCCGAAATATCTGTTCTCAGATTCCACAGAAATAAGGCTAGCAAAGGGTTCCTCGAAATACAGATGTAACTCTGTGAGATGAATTAACAGAACACTAAGCAGTTTCTCAGAAAGCTTCTTTCCAGATTTCATATGAGGATATTTCCTTTTCCACATAGCCCACTATGGGCTTCCAAATATCACTTTGCCAATTCCACAAGAACTGTCTTAGCGACAGCCTTCTTGAGGGGAAAGCTGTAACTCTGGGAGATGATTTCACAGAACACAAAGAAGTTTCTCAGAAAGCTTCTTTCTCTTTGTTATCGGAGGATATTTCCTTTGGCCCTCTAGTCTTCAAAGGGATCCGAAATATCCTTTCTCAGATTCCACAGAAATAACGCTAGCAAAGAGATCCACGAAATACAGATGTAACTCTGTGAGTGGAAGTCACACATCTCAGAGCATTTTCTCCGAAAGCTTCTTTCCAGATTTCATCTGAGGATATTTCCTTTTTCACCATAGCCCTCTAAGGGCTTCCAATGATCACGTTACCAATTCCACAAGAACTGTCTTAGCGAAAGTCTTCTTGAGGGGAAAGCTGTAACTCTGTGAGGTGATTTCACAGAACACAAAGAAGTTTCTCAGAAAGATTCTTTTTCTTTGTTATCGGAGGATATCTCCTTTGGCCCTATAGACTTCAAAGGGATCCGAAATATCTGTTCTCAGATTCCACAGAAATAAGGCTAGCAAAGGGTTCCTCGAAATACAGATGTAACTCTGTGAGATGAATTAACAGAACACTAAGCAGTTTCTCAGAAAGCTTCTTTCCAGATTTCATATGAGGATATTTCCTTTTCCACATAGCCCACTATGGGCTTCCAAATATCACTTTGCCAATTCCACAAGAACTGTCTTAGCGACAGCCTTCTTGAGGGGAAAGCTGTAACTCTGGGAGATGATTTCACAGAACACAAAGAAGTTTCTCAGAAAGCTTCTTTCTCTTTGTTATCGGAGGATATTTCCTTTGGCCCTCTAGTCTTCAAAGGGATCCGAAATATCCTTTCTCAGATTCCACAGAAATAACGCTAGCAAAGAGATCCACGAAATACAGATGTAACTCTGTGAGTGGAAGTCACACATCTCAGAGCATTTTCTCCGAAAGCTTCTTTCCAGATTTCATCTGAGGATATTTCCTTTTTCACCATAGCCCTCTAAGGGCTTCCAATGATCACGTTACCAATTCCACAAGAACTGTCTTAGCGAAAGTCTTCTTGAGGGGAAAGCTGTAACTCTGTGAGGTGATTTCACAGAACACAAAGAAGTTTCTCAGAAAGATTCTTTTTCTTTGTTATCGGAGGATATCTCCTTTGGCCCTATAGACTTCAAAGGGATCCGAAATATCTGTTCTCAGATTCCACAGAAATAAGGCTAGCAAGGAGATCCACGAAATACAGACGTAACTCTGTGAGATGAATTAACAGAACACTAAGCAGTTTCTCAGAAAGCTTCTTTCCAGATTTCACCTGAGGATATTTCCTTTTTCACCATAGCCCTCTAAAGGCTTCCAAATATCACTTTGCCAATTCTACAAGAACTGGCTTAGCGAAAGTCTTCTTGAGGGGAAAGCTGCAACTCTGTGAGATGATTTCACAGAACACAAAGAAGTTTCTCAGGAAGCTTCTTTCTCTTTGTTATCGGAGGATATTTCCTTTGGCCCTATAGACTTCAAAGGGATCCGAAATATCTGTTCTCAGATTCCAGAGAAATAAGGCTAGCAAAGAGATCCACGAAATACAGATATAATTCTGTGAGATGAATTAACAGAACACTAAGCAGTCTCAGAAAGCTTCTTTCCAGATTTCATCTGAGGATATTTCCTTTTTCACCATAGACCTCTATCGGCTTCCAATTATCACTTTGCCAATTCCACAAGAACTGTCTTAGCGAAAGGCTTCATGAGGGGAAAGCTGTAACTCTGTGAGGTGATTTCACAGAACACAAAGAAGTTTCTCCGAAAGATTCTTTCTCTTTGTTATCGGAGGATATCTCCTTTGGCCCTATAGACTTCAAAGGGATCCGAAATATCTGTTCTCAGATTCCACAGAAATAAGGCTAGCAAAGAGATCCACGAAATACAGACGTAACTCTGTGAGATGAATTAACAGAACACTAAGCAGTTTCTCAGAAAGCTACTTTCCAGATTTCACCTGAGGATATTTCCTTTTTCACGATAGCCCTCTAAAGGCTTCCAAATATCACTTTGCCAATTCCACAAGAACTGTCTTAGCGAAAGGCTTCTTGAGGGGAAAGTTGTAACTCTGTGAGATGATTTCACAGAACACAAAGAAGTTTCTCAGAAAGCTTCTTTCTCTTTGATATCGGATGATATTTCCTTTGGCCCTATAGACTTCAAAGGGATCCGAAATATCTGTTCTCAGATTCCACAGAAATAAGGCTAGCAAAGACACCCACGAAATACAGATGTAACTCTGTGAGATGAATTAACAGAGCACTAAGCAGTTTCTTAGAAAGCTTCTTTCCAGATTTCATATGAGGATATTTCCTTTTCCCCATAGCCCACTATGGGCTTCCAAATATCACTTTGCCAATTCCACAAGAACTGTCTTAGCGAAAGGCTTCTTGAGGGGAAAGCTGTAAGTCTGTGAGATGATTTCACAGAACACAAAGTAGTTTCTCAGAAAGCTTCTTTCTCTTTGTTATCGGAGGATATTTCCTTTGGCCCTATAGTCTTCAAAGGGATCCGAAATATCCGTTCTCAGATTCCACAGAAATAACGCTAGCAAAGAGATCCACGAAATACAGATGTAACTCTGTGAGTGGAAGTCACACATCTCAGAGCAGTTTCTCAGAAAGATTCTTTCCAGATTTCATCTGAGGATATTTCCTTTTTCACCATAGCCCTCTATGGGCTTCCACATATCCCTTTGCCATTTCCACAAGAACTGTCTTACCGAAAGGCTTCTTGAGGGGAAAGCTGTAACTCTGTGAGATGATTTCACAGAACACAAAGAAGTTTCTCAGAAAGCTTCTTTCTCTTTGTTATCGGAGCATATTTCCTTAGGCCCAATAGTCTTCAAAGGGATCCGAAATATCTGTTCTCAGATACCACAGAAATAAGGCTAGCAAAGAGATCCACGAAATACAGATGTAACTCTGTGAGTGGAAGTAACACATCACAGAGCAGATTCTAAGAAACCTTCTTTCCAGATTTCATCTGAGGATATTTCCTTTTTCACCATAGCCCTCGGAGGACTTCCAAATATCACTTTGCCAATTCCACAAGAACTGTCTTAGCGAAAGGGTTCTTGAGGGGAAAGCTGTAACTCTGTGAGATGATTTCACAGAACACAAAGAAGTTTCTCAGAAAGCTTCTTTCTCTTTGTTATCGGAGCATATTTCCTTTGGCCCTATAGACTTCAAAGGGATCCGAAATATGTCTTCTCTGATTCTACAGAAATAAGGCTAGCAATGAGATCCACTAAATACGGATGTAACACTGTGAGATGAATTAACAGAACATTAAGCAGTTTCTCAGAAAGCTTCTTTCCAGATTTCCTCTGAGGATATTTCGTTTTTCACCATAGCCCTCTACGGGCTTCCAAATATCACTTTGCCAATTCCACAAGAACTGTCTTAGCGAAAGGCTTCTTGAGGGGAAAGCTGTAACTCTGTGAGATGACTTCACAGAACACGAAGAGTTTCTCAGAAAGCTTCTTTCTCTTTGCGATCGGAGGATATTTCCTTTGGCCCTACAGACTTCAAAGGGATCCGAAAAATCCGTTCTCAGATTCGACAGAAATAAGGCTATCAAAGAAATCCACGAAATACAGATGTAACTCAGTTAGTGGAAGTCACACATCACCGAGCAGTTTCTGAGAAAGCTTCTTTTCAGATTTCATCTGAGGATATTTCCTTTTTCACCATAGCCCTCTAAGGGCTTCCAAATATCACTTTGCCAATTCCACAAGAACTGACTTAGTGAAAGGCTTCTTGAGGGGAAAGCTGTAACTCTGTGAGATGATTTCATAGAACACAAAGAGTTTCTCAGAAAGCTTCTTTCTCTTTCTTATCGGAATAGATTTCCTTTGGCCCTACAGACAACAAAGGGATCCGAAATATCCGTTCTCAGATTCCACAGAATTAAGGCTAGCAAAGAGATCCACGAAATACACATGTAACTCTGTTAGTGGAAGTCACAGATTACAGAGCAGTTTCTCTGAAAGCTTCTTTTCAGATTTCGTCTGAAGATATTTCCTTTTTCACCATAGCCCTCTAAGGGCTTCCAAATATCACTTTGCCAATTCCACAAGAACTGTCTTAGCGAAAGGCTTCTTGAGGGCAAAGCTGTAACTCTGTGAGATGATTTCACAGAACACAAAGAAGTTTCTCAGAAAGCTTCTTTCGGTTTGTTATCGGAGGATATTTCCCTTGGCCCTATAGACTTCAAAGGGATCCGAAATATCCGTTCTCAGATACCTCAGAAATAAGGCTAGCAAAGAGATCCAAGAAATACAGAAGTAACTCTGTGATTGGAAGTCACACATCACAGAACAGTTTCTCAGAAAGCTTCTTTCCAGATTTCATCTGAGGATATTTCCTTTTTCACGATAGCCCTTAGAGGGCTTCCAAATATCACTTTGCCAATTCCACAAGAACTGTCTTAGCGAAAGGCTTCTTGAGGGGAAAGCTGTAACTCTTTGATATGATTTCACAGAACAGAAAGAAGTTTCACAGAAAGCTTCTTTCTCTTTGTTATCGGAGGATATTTCCTTGGGCCCTATACACTTCAAAGGGATCCGAAATATCTGTTCTCAGATTCCACAGAAATAAGGCTAGCAAAGAGGCCCTCGAAATACAGATGTAACTCTGTGAGTGGAAGTCACACATCACAGAGCAGATTCTCAGAAAGCTCCTTTCCTGATTTCAGGTGAGGATATTTCCTTTTTCACCTTAGCCCTCTATGGGCTTACAAATATCACTTTGCCAATTCCACAAGAACTGTCTTAGCGAAAGGCTTCTTGAGGGGAAAGCTGTAACTCTGTGAGATGATTTCACAGAACACAAAGAAGTTTCTCAGGAAGCTTCTTTCTCTTTGTTATCGGAGGATATTTCCTTTGGCCCTATAGACTTCAAAGGGATCCGAAATATCAGTTCTCAGATTCCAGAGAAATAAGGCTAGCAAAGAGATCCACGAAATACCGATATAAATCTGTGAGATGAATTAACAGAACACTAAGCAGTCTCAGAAATCTTCTTTCCAGATTTCATCTCAGGATATTTCCTTTATTACCATAGCCCTCTATGGGCTTCCAAATATCACTTTGCCAATTCCACAAGAACTGTCTTAACGAAAGGCTTCTTGAGGGGAAAGCTGTAACTCTGTGATATGATTTCACAGAACACAAAGAAGTTTCTCAGAAAGCTTCTTTCTCTTTGGTATCGGAGGATATTTCCTTTGGCTCTATAGACTTCAAAGGGATCCGAAATATCTGTTCTCTGATTCCACAGAAATAAGGCTAGCAAAGAGATCCACGAAATACAGATGTAACTCTGTTAGTGGAGGTTACACATCTCAGAGCAGTTTCTCAGAAAACTTCTTTCCAGATTTCATCTGAGGATATTTCCTTTATCACAGTAGCCCTCTATGGGATTTGAAATATCACTTTGCCAATTCCACAAAAACTGTCTTAGCGAAAGGCTTCTTGAGGAGAAAGCTGTAACTCTGTGAGATGATTTCACAGAACACAAAGAAGTTTCTCAGAAAGCTTCTTTTTCTTTGTTATCGGAAGATATTTCCTTTGGCCCTAGAGACTTCGAAGGGATCCGAAATATCTGTTCTCAGATTCCACAGTAATAAGGCTAGCAAAGAGATCCACGAAATACAGATGTAACTCTGTGAAACGAATTAACAGAACGCTAAGCAGTTTCTCAGAAAGCTTTTTTCCAGATTTCATATGAGGATATTTCCTTTTTCACCATAGCCCTCTAAGGGCTTCCAAATATCACATTGCCAATTCCATGAGAACTGTCTTAGCGAAAGTCTTCTTTAGGGGAAAGCTGTAAGACTGTGAGATGATTTCACAGAACACAAAGAAGTTTCTCAGAAAGCTTCTTTCTCTTTGTTATCGGAGAATATTTCCTTTGGCCCTATGGACTTCAAAGGTATCCGAAATATCTGTTCTCAGATTCCACAGAAACAAGGCTAGCAAAGAGATCCACGAAATACAGATATAACTCTGTGAGATGAATTAAGAGAACACTAACCAGTTTCTCAGAAAGCTTCTTTCCAGTTTTCATCTGAGGATATTTCCTTTTTCACCATAGCCCTCTACGGGCTTCCAAATATCACTTTCCCAATTCCACAAGAAATGTCTTAGCGAAAGGCTTCTTGAGGGGAAAGCTGTAACTCTGTGAGATGATTTCACAGAACACAAAGAAGTTTCTCAGAAAGCTTCTTTCTCTTTGTTATCGGAGCATATTTCCTTAGGCCCAATAGTCTTCAAAGGGATCCGAAATATCTGTTCTCAGATACCACAGAAATAAGGCTAGCAAAGAGATCCACGAAATACAGATGTAACTCTGTGAGTGGAAGTAACACATCACAGAGCAGATTCTAAGAAACCTTCTTTCCAGATTTCATCTGAGGATATTTCCTTTTTCACCATAGCCCTCGGAGGACTTCCAAATATCACTTTGCCAATTCCACAAGAACTGTCTTAGCGAAAGGGTTCTTGAGGGGAAAGCTGTAACTCTGTGAGATGATTTCACAGAACACAAAGAAGTTTCTCAGAAAGCTTCTTTCTCTTTGTTATCGGAGCATATTTCCTTTGGCCCTATAGACTTCAAAGGGATCCGAAATATGTCTTCTCTGATTCTACAGAAATAAGGCTAGCAATGAGATCCACTAAATACGGATGTAACACTGTGAGATGAATTAACAGAACATTAAGCAGTTTCTCAGAAAGCTTCTTTCCAGATTTCCTCTGAGGATATTTCGTTTTTCACCATAGCCCTCTACGGGCTTCCAAATATCACTTTGCCAATTCCACAAGAACTGTCTTAGCGAAAGGCTTCTTGAGGGGAAAGCTGTAACTCTGTGAGATGACTTCACAGAACACGAAGAGTTTCTCAGAAAGCTTCTTTCTCTTTGCGATCGGAGGATATTTCCTTTGGCCCTACAGACTTCAAAGGGATCCGAAAAATCCGTTCTCAGATTCGACAGAAATAAGGCTATCAAAGAAATCCACGAAATACAGATGTAACTCAGTTAGTGGAAGTCACACATCACCGAGCAGTTTCTGAGAAAGCTTCTTTTCAGATTTCATCTGAGGATATTTCCTTTTTCACCATAGCCCTCTAAGGGCTTCCAAATATCACTTTGCCAATTCCACAAGAACTGACTTAGTGAAAGGCTTCTTGAGGGGAAAGCTGTAACTCTGTGAGATGATTTCATAGAACACAAAGAGTTTCTCAGAAAGCTTCTTTCTCTTTCTTATCGGAATAGATTTCCTTTGGCCCTACAGACAACAAAGGGATCCGAAATATCCGTTCTCAGATTCCACAGAATTAAGGCTAGCAAAGAGATCCACGAAATACACATGTAACTCTGTTAGTGGAAGTCACAGATTACAGAGCAGTTTCTCTGAAAGCTTCTTTTCAGATTTCGTCTGAAGATATTTCCTTTTTCACCATAGCCCTCTAAGGGCTTCCAAATATCACTTTGCCAATTCCACAAGAACTGTCTTAGCGAAAGGCTTCTTGAGGGCAAAGCTGTAACTCTGTGAGATGATTTCACAGAACACAAAGAAGTTTCTCAGAAAGCTTCTTTCGGTTTGTTATCGGAGGATATTTCCCTTGGCCCTATAGACTTCAAAGGGATCCGAAATATCCGTTCTCAGATACCTCAGAAATAAGGCTAGCAAAGAGATCCAAGAAATACAGAAGTAACTCTGTGATTGGAAGTCACACATCACAGAACAGTTTCTCAGAAAGCTTCTTTCCAGATTTCATCTGAGGATATTTCCTTTTTCACGATAGCCCTTAGAGGGCTTCCAAATATCACTTTGCCAATTCCACAAGAACTGTCTTAGCGAAAGGCTTCTTGAGGGGAAAGCTGTAACTCTTTGATATGATTTCACAGAACAGAAAGAAGTTTCACAGAAAGCTTCTTTCTCTTTGTTATCGGAGGATATTTCCTTGGGCCCTATACACTTCAAAGGGATCCGAAATATCTGTTCTCAGATTCCACAGAAATAAGGCTAGCAAAGAGATCCTCGAAATACAGATGTAACTCTGTGAGTGGAAGTCACACATCACAGAGCAGATTCTCAGAAAGCTCCTTTCCTGATTTCAGGTGAGGATATTTCCTTTTTCACCTTAGCCCTCTATGGGCTTACAAATATCACTTTGCCAATTCCACAAGAACTGTCTTAGCGAAAGGCTTCTTGAGGGGAAAGCTGTAACTCTGTGAGATGATTTCACAGAACACAAAGAAGTTTCTCATAAAGCTTCTTTCTCTTTGTTATCGGAGGATATTTCCTTTGGCCCTATAGACTTCAAAGGGATCCGAAATATCCGTTCTCAGATTCCACAGAAATAAGGCTAGCAAAGAGATCCACGAAATACAGATGTAACTCCGTTAGTGGAAGTCACACATCACAGAGCAGTTTCTCAGAAAGCTTCTTTTCAGATTTCCTCTGAGGATATTTCCGTTTTCACCATAGCCCTCATAGGACTTCCAAATATCACTTTGCCAACTCCAAAAGAACTGTCTTAGAGAAAGGCTTCTTCAGGTGAAATCTGTAACTCTGTGAGATGATTTCACGGAACACAAAGAAGTTTCTCAGAAAGCTTCTTTCTCTTTGTTATCGGAGGTTATTTCCTTTGGCCCTATAGACTTCAAAGGCATCCGAAATATCTGTTCTCAGATTCCACAGAAATAACGCTAGCAAAGATATCCACGAAATACAGATGTAACTCTGTGAGATGAATTAACAGAACACTAAGCAGTTTCTCAGAAAGCTTCTTTCCAGATTTCATCTGAGGATATTTTCATTTTCACCATAGTTCTCTACGGGCTTCCAAATATCACTTTGCCAATTCCACAAGAACTGTCTTAGCGAAAGGCTTCTTGAGGCGAAAGCTGTAACTCTGTGAGATGATTTCACAGAATACAAAGAGTTTCTCAGAAAGCTTATTTCTCTTTGTGATCGGAATATATTTCTTTTGGCCCTACAGACTTCAAAGGGATCCGAAATATCCGTTCTCAGATTCCACAGAAATAAGGCTAGCAAAGAGATCCACGAAATACAGATGTAACTCTGTTAGTGGAAGTCACACATCACAGAGCAGTTTCTCAGAAAGCTTATTTCCAGATTTCATCTGAGGATATTTCCTTTTTCACCGTAGCCCTCTATGGGCTTCCAAATATCACTTTACCAATTCCACAAGAACTGTCTTAGGGAAAGGCTTCTTGAGGGCAAAGCTGTAACTCTGTGAGATAATTTCACAGAACACAAAGAAGTTTCTCAGAAAGCTTCTTTCTCTTTGTTATCGGAGGATATTTCCTTTGTCTCTATAGACTTCAAAGGGATCCGAAATATCCGTTCTCAGATTCCTCAGAAATAAGGCTAGCAAAGAGATCCACGAAATACAGATGTAACTCTGTGAGTGGAAGTCACACATCACAGAGCAGTTTCTCCGAAAGATTCTTTCCAGATTACATCTGAGGATATTTCCTTTTTCAACATAGCCCTCTATGGACTTCCAAATATCACTTTGAGAATTCCACAAGAACTGTCTTAGCGAAAGGCTTCTTGAGTGGAAAGCTGTATCTCGGTGAGATGATTTCACAGAACACAAAGAAGTTTCTCAGAAAGCTTCTTTCTCTTTGTTATCGGAGGATATTTCCCTTGGCCCTATAGACTTCAAAGGGATCCGAAGTATCCGCTCTCAGATACCTCAGAAATAAGGCTAGCAAAGAGATCCAAGTAATGCAGAAGTAACTATGTGATTGGAAGTCACACATCACAGAGTAGTTTCTCAGAAATCTTCTTTCTAGATTTCATCTGAGGATATTTCCTTTTTCACCATAGCCCTTAGAGGGCTTCCAAATATCACATTGCCAATTCCACAAGAACTGTCCTAGCGAAAGGCTTCTTGAGGGGAAAGCTGTAAGTCTGTGAGATGATTTCACAGAACACAAAGTAGTTTCTCAGAAAGCTTCTTTCTCTTTGTTATCGGAGGATATTTCCCTTGGCCCTATAGTCTTCAAAGGGATCCGAAATATCCGTTCTCAGATTCCACAGAAATAACGCTAACAAAGAGATCCACGAAATACAGATGTAACTCTGTGAGTGGAAGTCACACATCTCAGAGCAGTTTCTCAGAAAGATTCTTTCCAGATTTCATCTGAGGATATTTCCTTTTTCACCATAGCCCTCTAAGGGCTTCCACATATCCCTTTGCCATTTCCACAAGAACTGTCTTACCGAAAGGCTTCTTGAGGGGAAAGCTGTAACTCTGTGAGATGATTTCACAGAACACAAAGAAGTTTCTCAGGAAGCTTCTTTCTCTTTGTTATCGGAGGATAATTCCTTTGGCCCTATAGACTTCAAAGGGATCCGAAATATCTGTTCTCAGATTCCAGAGAAATAAGGCTAGCAAAGAGATCCACGAAATACAGATATAATTCTGTGAGATGAATTAACAGAACACTAAGCAGTCTCAGAAAGCTTCTTTCCAGATTTCATCTGAGGATATTTCCTTTTTCACCATAGCCCTCTATGGGCTTCCAAATATCACTTTGCCAATTCCACAAGAACTGTCTTAGGGAAAGGCTTCTTGAGGGGAAAGCTGTAACTCTGTGAGATGATTTCACAGAACACAAAGAAGTTTCTCAGAAAGCTTCTTTCTCTTTGTTATCGGAGGATATTTCCTTTGGCTCTTTAGACTTCAAAGGGATCCGAAACATATTTTCTCAGATTCCACAGAAATAAGGCTAGCCAAGAGATCCACGAAATACAGATGTAACTCTGTGAGTGGAAGTCACACATCAAAGAGTAGTTTCTCAGAAAGCTTCTTTACAGATTTCATCTGAGGATATTTCCTTTTTCACCATAGCCCTCTACGGGCTTCCAAATATTACTTTGCCAATTCCACAAGAACTGTCTTAGCGAAAGGCTTCTTGAGGGGAAAGCTGTAACGCTGTGAGATGATTTCACAGAACACAAAGAAGTTTCTCAGGAAGCTTCTTTCTCTTTGTTATCGGAGGATATTTCCTTTCGCCCGATAGACTTCAAAGGGATCCGAAATATCTGTTCTCAGATTCCAGAGAAATAAGGCTAGCAAAGAGATCCACGAAGTACAGATATAATTCTGTGAGATGAATTAACAGAACCCTAAGCAGTCTCAGAAAGCTTCTTTCCAGATTTCATCTGAGGATATTTCCTTTTTCACCATAGCCCTCTATGGGCTTCCAAATATCACATTGCCAATTCCACAAGAACTGTCTTAGCGAAAGGCTTCTTGAGGGGAAAGCTGTAACTCTGTGAGATGATTTCACAGAACACAAAGAAGTTTCTCAGAAAGCTTCTTTCTCTTTGTTATCGGAGGATATTTCCTTTGGCTCTTTAGACTTCAAAGGGATCCGAAATATCTGTTCTCAGATTCCACAGAAATAAGGCTAGCCAAGAGATCCAAGAAATTCAGGTGTAACTCTGTGAGTGGAAGTCACACATCTCAGAGCAGTTTCTCTGAAAGCTTCTTTCCAGATTTCATCTGAGAATATTTCCTTTTTCACCATAGCCCTCTAAGGGCTTCGAAAGATCACTTTGCCAATTCCAGAAGAACTGTTTTAGCGAAAGGCTTCTTGAAGGGAAAGCTGTAACTCTGTGAGGTGATTTCACAGAACACAAAGAAGTTTCTCAGAAAGATTCTTTCTCTTTGTTATCGGAGGATATCTCCTTTGGCCATATAGACTTCAAAGGCATCCGAAATATCTGTTCTCAGATTCCACAGAAATAAGGCTAGCAAAGAGATCCACGAAATACAGACGTAACTCTGTGAGATGAATTAACAGAACACTAAGCAGTTTCTCAGAATGCTTCTTTCCAGATTTCACCTGAGGATATTTCCTTTTTCACCATAGCCCTCTAAAGGCTTCCAAATATCACTTTGCCAATTTCACAAGAACTGTCTTAGCGAAAGGCTTCTTGAGGGGAAAGCTGTAACTCTGTGAGTTGATTTCACAGAACACAAAGAAGTTTCTCAGGAAGCTTCTTTCTCTTTGTTATCGGAGGATATTTCCTTTGGCCCTATAGACTTCAAAGGGATCCGAAATATCAGTTCTCAGATTCCAGAGAAATAAGGCTAGCAAAGAGATCCACGAAATACCGATATAAATCTGTGAGATGAATTAACAGAACACTAAGCAGTCTCAGAAATCTTCTTTCCAGATTTCATCTCAGGATATTTCCTTTATTACCATAGCCCTCTATGGGCTTCCAAATATCACTTTGCCAATTCCACAAGAACTGTCTTAACGAAAGGCTTCTTGAGGGGAAAGCTGTAACTCTGTGAGATGATTTCACAGAACACAAAGAAGTTTCTCAGAAAGCTTCTTTCTCTTTGGTATCGGAGGATATTTCCTTTGGCTCTATAGACTTCAAAGGGATCCGAAATATCTGTTCTCTGATTCCACAGAAATAAGGCTAGCAAAGAGATCCACGAAATACAGATGTAACTCTGTTAGTGGAGGTTACACATCTCAGAGCAGTTTCTCAGAAAACTTCTTTCCAGATTTCATCTGAGGATATTTCCTTTATCACAGTAGCCCTCTATGGGATTTGAAATATCACTTTGCCAATTCCACAAAAACTGTCTTAGCGAAAGGCTTCTTGAGGAGAAAGCTGTAACTCTGTGAGATGATTTCACAGAACACAAAGAAGTTTCTCAGAAAGCTTCTTTTTCTTTGTTATCGGAAGATATTTCCTTTGGCCCTAGAGACTTCGAAGGGATCCGAAATATCTGTTCTCAGATTCCACAGTAATAAGGCTAGCAAAGAGATCCACGAAATACAGATGTAACTCTGTGAAACGAATTAACAGAACGCTAAGCAGTTTCTCAGAAAGCTTTTTTCCAGATTTCATATGAGGATATTTCCTTTTTCACCATAGCCCTCTAAGGGCTTCCAAATATCACATTGCCAATTCCATGAGAACTGTCTTAGCGAAAGTCTTCTTTAGGGGAAAGCTGTAAGACTGTGAGATGATTTCACAGAACACAAAGAAGTTTCTCAGAAAGCTTCTTTCTCTTTTTTATCGGAGAATATTTCCTTTGGCCCTATGGACTTCAAAGGTATCCGAAATATCTGTTCTCAGATTCCACAGAAACAAGGCTAGCAAAGAGATCCACGAAATACAGATATAACTCTGTGAGATGAATTAAGAGAACACTAACCAGTTTCTCAGAAAGCTTCTTTCCAGTTTTCATCTGAGGATATTTCCTTTTTCACCATAGCCCTCTACGGGCTTCCAAATATCACTTTCCCAATTCCACAAGAAATGTCTTAGCGAAAGGCTTCTTGAGGGGAAAGCTGTAACTCTGTGAGATGATTTCACAGAACACAAAGAAGTTTCTCAGAAAGCTTCTTTCTCTTTGTTATCGGAGCATATTTCCTTAGGCCCAATAGTCTTCAAAGGGATCCGAAATATCTGTTCTCAGATACCACAGAAATAAGGCTAGCAAAGAGATCCACGAAATACAGATGTAACTCTGTGAGTGGAAGTAACACATCACAGAGCAGATTCTAAGAAACCTTCTTTCCAGATTTCATCTGAGGATATTTCCTTTTTCACCATAGCCCTCGGAGGACTTCCAAATATCACTTTGCCAATTCCACAAGAACTGTCTTAGCGAAAGGGTTCTTGAGGGGAAAGCTGTAACTCTGTGAGATGATTTCACAGAACACAAAGAAGTTTCTCAGAAAGCTTCTTTCTCTTTGTTATCCGAGCATATTTCCTTTGGCCCTATAGACTTCAAAGGGATCCGAAATATGTCTTCTCTGATTCTACAGAAATAAGGCTAGCAATGAGATCCACTAAATACGGATGTAACACTGTGAGATGAATTAACAGAACATTAAGCAGTTTCTCAGAAAGCTTCTTTCCAGATTTCCTCTGAGGATATTTCGTTTTTCACCATAGCCCTCTACGGGCTTCCAAATATCACTTTGCCAATTCCACAAGAACTGTCTTAGCGAAAGGCTTCTTGAGGGGAAAGCTGTAACTCTGTGAGATGACTTCACAGAACACGAAGAGTTTCTCAGAAAGCTTCTTTCTCTTTGCGATCGGAGGATATTTCCTTTGGCCCTACAGACTTCAAAGGGATCCGAAAAATCCGTTCTCAGATTCGACAGAAATAAGGCTATCAAAGAAATCCACGAAATACAGATGTAACTCAGTTAGTGGAAGTCACACATCACCGAGCAGTTTCTGAGAAAGCTTCTTTTCAGATTTCATCTGAGGATATTTCCTTTTTCACCATAGCCCTCTAAGGGCTTCCAAATATCACTTTGCCAATTCCACAAGAACTGACTTAGTGAAAGGCTTCTTGAGGGGAAAGCTGTAACTCTGTGAGATGATTTCATAGAACACAAAGAGTTTCTCAGAAAGCTTCTTTCTCTTTCTTATCGGAATAGATTTCCTTTGGCCCTACAGACAACAAAGGGATCCGAAATATCCGTTCTCAGATTCCACAGAATTAAGGCTAGCAAAGAGATCCACGAAATACACATGTAACTCTGTTAGTGGAAGTCACAGATTACAGAGCAGTTTCTCTGAAAGCTTCTTTTCAGATTTCGTCTGAAGATATTTCCTTTTTCACCATAGCCCTCTAAGGGCTTCCAAATATCACTTTGCCAATTCCACAAGAACTGTCTTAGCGAAAGGCTTCTTGAGGGCAAAGCTGTAACTCTGTGAGATGATTTCACAGAACACAAAGAAGTTTCTCAGAAAGCTTCTTTCGGTTTGTTATCGGAGGATATTTCCCTTGGCCCTATAGACTTCAAAGGGATCCGAAATATCCGTTCTCAGATACCTCAGAAATAAGGCTAGCAAAGAGATCCAAGAAATACAGAAGTAACTCTGTGATTGGAAGTCACACATCACAGAACAGTTTCTCAGAAAGCTTCTTTCCAGATTTCATCTGAGGATATTTCCTTTTTCACGATAGCCCTTAGAGGGCTTCCAAATATCACTTTGCCAATTCCACAAGAACTGTCTTAGCGAAAGGCTTCTTGAGGGGAAAGCTGTAACTCTTTGATATGATTTCACAGAACAGAAAGAAGTTTCACAGAAAGCTTCTTTCTCTTTGTTATCGGAGGATATTTCCTTGGGCCCTATACACTTCAAAGGGATCCGAAATATCTGTTCTCAGATTCCACAGAAATAAGGCTAGCAAAGAGATCCTCGAAATACAGATGTAACTCTGTGAGTGGAAGTCACACATCACAGAGCAGATTCTCAGAAAGCTCCTTTCCTGATTTCAGGTGAGGATATTTCCTTTTTCACCTTAGCCCTCTATGGGCTTACAAATATCACTTTGCCAATTCCACAAGAACTGTCTTAGCGAAAGGCTTCTTGAGGGGAAAGCTGTAACTCTGTGAGATGATTTCACAGAACACAAAGAAGTTTCTCATAAAGCTTCTTTCTCTTTGTTATCGGAGGATATTTCCTTTGGCCCTATAGACTTCAAAGGGATCCGAAATATCCGTTCTCAGATTCCACAGAAATAAGGCTAGCAAAGAGATCCACGAAATACAGATGTAACTCCGTTAGTGGAAGTCACACATCACAGAGCAGTTTCTCAGAAAGCTTCTTTTCAGATTTCCTCTGAGGATATTTCCGTTTTCACCATAGCCCTCATAGGACTTCCAAATATCACTTTGCCAACTCCAAAAGAACTGTCTTAGAGAAAGGCTTCTTCAGGTGAAATCTGTAACTCTGTGAGATGATTTCACGGAACACAAAGAAGTTTCTCAGAAAGCTTCTTTCTCTTTGTTATCGGAGGTTATTTCCTTTGGCCCTATAGACTTCAAAGGCATCCGAAATATCTGTTCTCAGATTCCACAGAAATAAGGCTAGCAAAGATATCCACGAAATACAGATGTAACTCCGTGAGATGAATTAACAGAACACTAAGCAGTTTCTCAGAAAGCTTCTTTCCAGATTTCATCTGAGGATATTTTCATTTTCACCATAGTTCTCTACGGGCTTCCAAATATCACTTTGCCAATTCCACAAGAACTGTCTTAGCGAAAGGCTTCTTGAGGCGAAAGCTGTAACTCTGTGAGATGATTTCACAGAATACAAAGAGTTTCTCAGAAAGCTTATTTCTCTTTGTGATCGGAATATATTTCCTTTGGCCCTACAGACTTCAAAGGGATCCGAAATATCCGTTCTCAGATTCCACAGAAATAAGGCTAGCAAAGAGATCCACGAAATACAGATGTAACTCTGTTAGTGGAAGTCACACATCACAGAGCAGTTTCTCAGAAAGCTTATTTCCAGATTTCATCTGAGGATATTTCCTTTTTCACCGTAGCCCTCTATGGGCTTCCAAATATCACTTTACCAATTCCACAAGAACTGTCTTAGGGAAAGGCTTCTTGAGGGCAAAGCTGTAACTCTGTGAGATAATTTCACAGAACACAAAGAAGTTTCTCAGAAAGCTTCTTTCTCTTTGTTATCGGAGGATATTTCCTTTGTCCCTATAGACTTCAAAGGGATCCGAAATATCCGTTCTCAGATTCCTCAGAAATAAGGCTAGCAAAGAGATCCACGAAATACAGATGTAACTCTGTGAGTGGAAGTCACACATCACAGAGCAGTTTCTCCGAAAGATTCTTTCCAGATTACATCTGAGGATATTTCCTTTTTCAACATAGCCCTCTATGGACTTCCAAATATCACTTTGAGAATTCCACAAGAACTGTCTTAGCGAAAGGCTTCTTGAGTGGAAAGCTGTATCTCGGTGAGATGATTTCACAGAACACAAAGAAGTTTCTCAGAAAGCTTCTTTCTCTTTGTCATCGGAGGATATTTCCTTAGGTCCAATAGTCTTCAAAGGAATCCGAAATATCTATTCTCAGATTCCACAGAAATAAGGCTAGCAAAGAGATCCACTAAATACAGATGTAACACTGTGAGATGAATTAACAGAACACTAAGCTATTTCTCAGAAAGCTACTTTCCGGATTTCATCTGAGGATATTTCCTTTTGCACCATGGCCCACTAAGTGCTTCGAAATATCACTTTGACAATTCCACAAGAACTGTCTTAGCGAAAGGCTTCTTGAGGGGAAAGCTGTAACTCTGTGAGATGATCTCACAGAACACAAAGAAGTTTCTCAGAAAGCTTCTTTCTCTTGTTATCGGAGGATATTTCCTTTGGCCCTATAGACTTCAAAGGGATCCGAAATATCCCTTCTCAGATTCCAAAAAATAAGGTTAGCAAAGAGATCCACGAAATACAGATGTAACTCTGCGAGTGGAAGTCAAACATCACAGAGCAGTTTCTCAGAAAGCTTCTTTCCAGATTTCATTTGAGGATATTTCGTTTTTCACCATAGCCCTCTACGGGCTTCCAAATATCACTTTGCCAATTCCACAAGAACTGTCTTAGCGAAAAGCTTCTTGAGGGGAAATCTGTAACTCTGTGAGATGATTTCACAGAACACAAAGAGTTTCTCAGAAAGCTTCTTTCTCTTTGTGATCGGAATATATTTCCTTTGGCCCTACAGACTTCAAAGGGATCCGAAATATCTGTTCTCAGATTCCACAGAAATAACGCTAGCAAAGAGATCCATGAAATACAGATGTAACTCTGTGAGTGGAAGTCACACATCACAGAGCAGTTTCTCAGAAAGCTTCTTTCCAGATTTCATCTGAGGATATTTCCTTTTTCACCATTGCCCTCTATGGGGTTCCAAATATCACCTTGCCAATTCTACAAGAACTGTCTTAGCGTAAGGCTTCTTTAGGGGAAAGCTGTAACTCTGTGAGATGATTTCACAGAACACCAAGAAGTTTCTCAGACAGCTTCTTTATCTTTGTCATCGGAAGATATTTCCTTAGGCCCAATAGTCTTCAAAGGGATCCGAAATATCTGTTCTCAGTTTCCACAGAAATAAAGCTAGCAAAGAGATCCACGAAATACAGATGTAACGCTGTGAGATGAATTAACAGAACACTAAGCTATTTCTCAGAAAGCTACTTTCCAGATTTCATCTGAGGATATTTCCTTTTGCACCATGGCCCTCTAAGTGCTTCGAAATATCACTTTGACAATTCCACAAGAACTGTCTTAGCGAAAGGCTTCTTGAGGGGAAAGCTGTAACTCTGTGAGATGATCTCACAGAACACAAAGAAGTTTCTCAGAAAGCTTCTTTCTCTTGTTATCGGAGGATATTTCCTTTGGCCCTATAGACTTCAAAGGGATCCGAAATATCCGTTCTCAGATTCCAAAGAAATAAGGTTAGCAAAGAGATCCACGAAATACAGATGTAACTCTGCGAGTGGAAGTCACACATCACAGAGCAGTTTCTCAGAAAGCTTCTTTCCAGATTTCATTTGAGGATATTTCCTTTTTCACCATAGCCCTCTACGGCTTCCAAATATCACTTTGCCAATTCCAAAAGAACTGTCTTAGCGAAAGGCTTCTTGAGGGGAAAGCTGTAACTCTGTGAGATGATTTCACAGAACACAAAGAGTTTCTCAGAAAGCTTCTTTCTCTTTGTGATCGGAATATATTTCTTTTGGCCCTACAGACTTCAAAGGGATCCGAAATATCTGTTCTCAGATTCCACAGAAATAAGGCTAGCAAAGAGATCCACGAAATACGGATGTAACACTGTGAGATGAATTAACAGAACACTAAGCAGTTTCTCAGAAAGCTTCTTTCCGGATTTCCTCTGAGGGTATTTCGTTTTTCACCATAGCCCTCTACGGGCTAACAAATATCACTTTGCCAATTCCACAAGAACGATCTTAGCGAAAGGCTTCTTGAGGGGAAAGCTGTAACTCTGGAGTTGATTTCACAGAACACGAAGAGTTTCTCAGAAAGCTTCTTTCTCTTTGTTATCGGAGGATATTTCCTTGGCCCTACAGACTTCAAAGGGTTCCGAAATATCCGTTCTCAGATTCCACAGAAATAAGGCTAGCCAAGAGATCCACGAAATACAGATGTAACTCAGTTAGCGGAAGTCACACATCACAGAGCAGTTTCTCAGAAAGCTTCTTTCCAGTTTCAACTGAGGATGTTTCCTTTTTCACCATAGCCCTCTAAAGGCTTCCAAATATCACTTTGCCAATTCCAAAAGAACTGTCTTAGCGAAAGGCTCCTTGAGGGGAAGGCTGTAATTCTGTGAGATGATTTCACAGAACAGAAACAAGTTTCTCAGAAAGCTTCTTTCTCTTTGTTATCGGAGGATATTTCCTTGGGCCCTATACACTTCAAAGGGATCCGAAATATCTGTTCTCAGATTACACAGAAATAAGGCTATCAAAGAGATCCACGAAATACAGATGTAACTCTGTGAGTGGAAGTCACACATCACAGAGCAGTTTCTCAGAAAGCTCCTTTCCTGATTTCATCTAGGATATTTCCTTTTTCACCATAGCCCTCTATGGCCTTCCAAATATCACGTTGCCAATTCCACAAGAACTGTCTTAGCGAAAGGCTTCTTGAGGGGAAAGCTGTAAGTCTGTGAGATGATTTCACAGAACACAAAGAAGTTTCTCATAAAGCTTCTTTCTCTTTGTTATCGGAGGATATTTCCTTAGGCCCAATAGTCTTCAAAGGGATCCGAAATATCTGTTCTCAGATTCCACAGAAATAAGGCTAGCAAAGAGATCCACGAAATACAGATGTAACTCTGTGAGATGAATTAACAGAACACTAAGCAGTTTCTCAAAAAGCTACTTTCCAAATTTCATCTGAGGATATTTCCTTTTGCACCATTGCCCTCTAAGGGCTTCCAAATATCACTTTGACAATTCCACAAGAACTGTCTTAGCGAAAGGCTTCTTGAGGGGAAAGCTGTAACTCAGTGAGATGATTTCACAGAACACAAAGAAGTTTCTCAGAAAGCTTCTTTCTCTTTTTTATCGGAGGATATTTCCTTAGGCCCAAGAGTCTTCAAAGGGATCCGAAATATCTGTTTTCAGATTCCACAGAAATAAGGCTAGCAAAGAGATCCACGAAATACAGATGTAACTCTGTGAGTGGAAATCACACATCACTGAGCAGTTTTTCAGAAACCTTCCTTCCAGATTTCATCTGAGGATATTTCCTTTTTCACCATAGCCCTTTATGGGCTTCCAAATATCACTTTGCCAATTCCACAAGAACTGTCTAAGCGATAGGCTTCTTGAGGGGAAAGCTGTAACTCTGTGAGATGATTTCACAGAACATGAATAAGTTTCTCAGAAAGCTTCTTTCTCTTTGTTATCGGAGCATATTTCCTTTGGCCCTATAGACTTCAAAGGGATCCGAAATATCTGTTCTCTGATTCTACCTAAATAAGGCTAGCAAAGAGATCCACGAAATATGGATGTAACTCTGTGAGATGAATTAACAGAACACTAAGCAGTTTCTCAGAATCTTCTTTCCAGATTTCATCTGAGGATATTTCCTTTTTCAACATAACCCTCTAAGGGCTTCCAAATATCACATTGCCAGTTCCACGAGAACTGCCTTAGCGAAAGTCTTCTTTAGGGGAAGCTGTAAGACTGTGAGATGATTTCACAGAAATCAAAGAAGTTTCTCAGAAAGCTTCTTTCTCTTTGTTATCGGAGAATATTTCCTTTGGCCCTATGGACTTCAAAGGTATCCGAAATATCTGTTCTCAGATTCCACAGAAACAAGGCTAGCAAAGAGATCCACGAAATACAGATATAACTCTGTGAGATGAATTAAGAGAACACTAACCAGTTTCTCAGAAAGCTTCTTTCCAGTTTTCATCTGAGGATATTTCCTTTTTCACCATATCCCTCTACGGGCTTCCAAATATCACTTTCCCAATTCCACAAGAAATGTCTTAGCGAAAGGCTTCTTGAGGGGAAAGCTGTAACTCTGTGAGATGATTTCACAGAACACAAAGAAGTTTCTCAGGAAGCTTCTTTCTCTTTGTTATCGGAGCATATTTCCTTAGGCCCAATAGTCTTCAAAGGGATCCGAAATATCTGTTCTCAGATACCACAGAAATAAGGCTATCAAAGAGATCCACGAAATAAAGATGTAACTCTGTGAGTGGAAGTAACACATCACAGAGCAGATTCTAAGAAACCTTCTTTCCAGATTTCATCTGAGGATATTTCCTTTTTCACCATAGCCCTCGGAGGACTTCCAAATATCACTTTGCCAATTCCACAAGAACTGTCTTAGCGAAAGGGTTCTTGAGGGGAAAGCTGTAACTCTGTGAGATGATTTCACAGAACACAAAGAAGTTTCTCAGAAAGCTTCTTTCTCTTTGTTATCGGAGCATATTTCCTTTGGCCCTATAGACTTCAAAGGGATCCGAAATATCTGTTCTCTGATTCTACAGAAATAAGGCTAGCAATGAGATCCACTAAATACGGATGTAACACTGTGAGATGAATTAACAGAACATTAAGCAGTTTCTGAGAAAGCTTCTTTCCAGATTTCCTCTGAGGATATTTCGTTTTTCACCATAGCCCTCTACGGGCTTCCAAATATCACTTTGCCAATTCCACAAGAACTGTCTTAGCGAAAGGCTTCTTGAGGGGAAAGCTGTAACTCTGTGAGATGACTTCACAGAACACGAAGAGTTTCTCAGAAAGCTTCTTTCTCTTTGCGATCGGAGGATATTTCCTTTGGCCCTACAGACTTCAAAGGGATCCGAAATATCTGTTCTCAGATTCCACAGAAATAAGGCTATCAAAGAAATCCACGAAATACAGATGTAACTCAGTTAGTGGAAGTCACACATCACCGAGCAGTTTCTGAGAAAGCTTCTTTTCAGATTTCATCTGAGGATATTTCCTTTTTCACCATAGCCCTCTAAGGGCTTCCAAATATCACTTTGCCAATTCCACAAGAACTGACTTAGTGAAAGGCTTCTTGAGGGGAAAGCTGTAACTCTGTGAGATGATTTCATAGAACACAAAGAGTTTCTCAGAAAGCTTCTTTCTCTTTCTTATCGGAATAGATTTCCTTTGGCCCTACAGACAACAAAGGGATCCGAAATATCCGTTCTCAGATTCCACAGAATTAAGGCTAGCAAAGAGATCCACGAAATACACATGTAACTCTGTTAGTGGAAGTCACAGATTACAGAGCAGTTTCTCTGAAAGCTTCTTTTCAGATTTCGTCTGAAGATATTTCCTTTTTCTCCATAGCCCTCTAAGGGCTTCCAAATATCACTTTGCCAATTCCACAAGAACTGTCTTAGCGAAAGGCTTCTTGAGGGGAAAGCTGTAACTCTGTGAGATGATTTCACAGAACACAGAGAAGTTTCTCAGAAAGCTTCTTTCGGTTTGTTATCGGAGGATATTTCCCTTGGCCCTATAGACTTCAAAGGGATCCGAAATATCCGTTCTCAGTTACCTCAGAAATAAGGCTAGCAAAGAGATCCAAGAAATACAGAAGTAACTCTGTGATTGGAAGTCACACATCACAGAACAGTTTCTCAGAAAGCTTCTTTCCAGATTTCATCTGAGGATATTTCCTTTTTCACGATAGCCCTTAGAGGGCTTCCAAATATCACTTTGCCAATTCCACAAGAACTGTCTTAGCGAAAGGCTTCTTGAGGGGAAAGCTGTAACTCTTTGATATGATTTCACAGAACAGAAAGAAGTTTCACAGAAAGCTTCTTTCTCTTTGTTATCGGAGGATATTTCCTTGGGCCCTATACACTTCAAAGGGCTCCGAAATATCTGTTCTCAGATACCACAGAAATAATGCTAGCAAAGATATCCACGAAATACAGATGTAACTCTGTGAGATGAATTAACAGAACACTAAGCAGTTGCTCAGAAAGCTTCTTTCCAGATTTCATCTGAGGATATTTTCTTTTTCACCATAGTTCTCTACGGGCTTCCAAATATCACTTTGCCAATTCCACAAGAACTGTCTTAGCGAAAGGCTTCTTGAGGCGAAAGCTGTAACTCTGTGAGATGATTTCACAGAATACAAAGAGTTTCTCAGAAAGCTTATTTCTCTTTGTGATCGGAATATATTTCCTTTGGCCCTACAGACTTCAAAGGGATCCGAAATATTCGTTCTCAGATTCCACAGAAATAAGGCTAGCAAAGAGATCCACGAAATACCGATGTAACTCTGTTAGTGGAAGTCACACATCACAGAGCAGTTTCTCAGAAAGCTTATTTCCAGATTTCATCTGAGGATATTTCCTTTTTCACCGTAGCCCTCTATGGGCTTCCAAATATCACTTTGCCAATTCCACAAGAACTGTCTTAGGGAAAGGCTTCTTGAGGGCAAAGCTGTAACTCTGTGAGATAATTTCACAGAACACAAAGAAGTTTCTCAGAAAGCTTCTTTCTCTTTGTTATCGGAGGATATTTCCTTTGTCCCTATAGACTTCAAAGGGATCCGAAATATCCGTTCTCAGATTCCTCATAAATAAGGCTAGCAAAGAGATCCACGAAATACAGATGTAACTCTGTGAGTGGAAGTCACACATCACAGAGCAGTTTCTCCGAAAGATTCTTTCCAGATTACATCTGAGGATATTTCCTTTTTCAACATAGCCCTCTATGGACTTCCAAATATCACTTTGAGAATTCCACAAGAACTGTCTTAGCGAAAGGCTTCTTGAGTGGAAAGCTGTATCTCGGTGAGATGATTTCACAGAACACAAAGAAGTTTCTCAGAAAGCTTCTTTCTCTTTGTTATCGGAGGATATTTCCCTTGGCCCTGTAGACTTCAAAGGGATCGGAAGTATCCGCTCTCAGATACCTCAGTAATAAGGCTAGCAAAGAGATCCAAGAAATGCAGAAGTAACTATGTGATTGGAAGTCACACATCACAGAGCAGTTTCTCAGAAATCTTCTTTCCAGATTTCATCTGAGGATATTTCCTTTTTCACCATAGCCCTTAGAGGGCTTCCAAATATCACATTGCCAATTCCACAAGAACTGTCCTAGCGAAAGGCTTCTTGAGGGGAAAGCTGTAACTCTGTGAGATGATCTCACAGAACACAAAGAAGTTTCTCAGAAAGCTTCTTTCTCTTGTTATCGGAGGATATTTCCTTTGGCCCTATAGACTTCAAAGGGATCCGAAATATCCGTTCTCAGATTCCAAAAAATAAGGTTAGCAAAGAGATCCACGAAATACAGATGTAACTCTGCGAGTGGAAGTCAAACATCACAGAGCAGTTTCTCAGAAAGCTTCTTTCCAGATTTCATTTGAGGTTATTTCGTTTTTCACCATAGCCCTCTACGGGCTTCCAAATATCACTTTGCCAATTCCACAAGACCTGTCTTAGCGAAAAGCTTCTTGAGGGGAAAGCTGTAACTCTGTGAGATGATTTCACAGAACACAAAGAGTTTCTCAGAAAGCTTCTTTCTCTTTGTGATCTGAATATATTTCCTTTGGCCCTACAGACTTCAAAGGGATCCGAAATATCTGTTCTCAGATTCCACAGAAATAACGCTAGCAAAGAGATCCATGAAATACAGATGTAACTCTGTGAGTGGAAGTCACACATCACAGAGCAGTTTCTCAGAAAGCTTCTTTCCAGATTTCATCTGAGGATATTTCCTTTTTGACCATTGCCCTCTATGGGGTTCCAAATATCACTTTGCCAATTCTACTAGAACTGTCTTAGCGTAAGGCTTCTTTAGGGGAAAGCTGTAACTCTGTGAGATGATTTCCCAGAACACCAAGAAGTTTCTCAGACAGCTTCTTTATCTTTGTCATCGGAAGATATTTCCTTAGGCCCAATAGTCTTCAAAGGGATCCGAAATATCTGTTCTCAGTTTCCACAGAAATAAAGCTAGCAAAGAGATCCACGAAATACAGATGTAACTCTGTGAGGAGAATTAACAGAACACTAAACAGTTTCTCAGAAAGCTTCATTCCAGATTTCATCTAAGGATATTTCCTTTTGAATCATTGCCCACTATGGGCTTCCAAATATCACTTTGCCAATTCCACAAGAACTGTCTTAGCGAAAGCCTTCATGAGGGGAAAATTGTAACTCTGTGAGATGATTTCACAGAACACAAAGAAGTTTCTCAGAAATCTTCTTTCTCTTTGTCATCGGAGGATATTTCCTTAGGCCCAATAGTCTTCAAAGGGATCCGAAATATCTGTTCTCAGATTCCACAGAAATAAGGCAAGCAAAGAGATCCACGAAATACAGATATAACTCTGTGAGATGAATTAAGAGAACACTAACCAGTTTCTCAGAAAGCTTCTTTCCAGTTTTCATCTGAGGATATTTCCTTTTTCACCATAGCCCTCTACGGGCTTCCAAATATCACTTTCCCAATTCCACAAGAACTGTCTTAGCGAAAGGCTTCTTGAGGTGAAAGCTGTAACTCTGTGAGATGATTTCACAGAACACAAAGTAGTTTCTCAGAAAGCTTCTTTCTCTTTGTTATCGGAGCATATTTCCTTAGGCCCAAGAGTCTTCAAAGGGATCCGAAATATCTGTTCTCAGATTCCACAGAAATAAGGCTAGCAAAGAGATCCACGAAATACAGATGTAACTCTGTGAGTGGAAGTCACACATCACAGAGCAGTTTCTAAGAAACCTTCTTTCCCGATTTCATCTAAGGATATTTCCTTTTTCACCATAGCCCTCGGAGGACTTCCAAATATCACTTTGCCAATTCCACAAGAACTGTCTTAGCGAAAGGGTTCTTGAGGAGAAAGCTGTAACTCTGTGAGATGATTTCACAGAATACAAAGAAGTTTCTCAGAAAGCTTCTTTCTCTTTGTTATCGGAGCATATTTCCTTTGGCCCTATAGACTTCAAAGGGATCCGAAATATCTGTTCTCTGATTCTACAGAAATAAGGCTAGGAAAGAGATCCAAGAAATACGGATGTAACACTGTGAGATGAATTAACAGAATATTAAGCAGTTTCTCAGAAAGCTTCTTTCCAGATTTCCTCTGAGGATATTTCGATTTTCACCATAGCCCTCTACGGGCTTCCAAATATCACTTAGCCAATTCCAAAAGAAATGTCTTAGCGAAAGGCTTCTTGAGGGGAAAGCTGTAACTCTGTGAGATGACTTCACAGAACACGAAGAGTTTCTCAGAAAGCTTTCTCTTTGCGATCGGAGGATATTTCCTTTGGCCCTACAGACTTCAAAGGGATCGGAAATATCCGTTATCAGATTCCACAGAAATAAGGCTAGCAAAGAGATCCACGAAATACAGATGTAACTCCGTTAGTGGAAGTCACACATCACAGAGCAGTTTCTCAGAAAGCTTCTTTTCAGATTTCCTCTGAGGATATTTCCGTTTTCACCATAGCCCTCATAGGACTTCCAAATATCACTTTGCCAACTCCAAAAGAACTGTCTTAGCGAAAGGCTTTTTCAGGGGAAATCTGTAACTCTGTGAGATGATTTCACAGAACACAAAGAAGTTTCTCAGAAAGCTTCTTTCTCTTTGTTATCGGAGGTTATTTCCTTTGGCCCTATAGACTTCAAAGGTATCCGAAATATCTGTTCTCAGAATCCACAGAAATAACGCTAGCAAAGATATCCCCGAAATACAGATGTAACCCTGTGAGATGAATTAACAGAACACTAAGCAGTTTCTCAGAAAGCTTCTTTCCAGATTTCATCTGAGGATATTTCCTTTTTCACCATAGTTCTCTACGGGCTTCCAAATATCACTTTGCCAATTCCACAAGAACTGTCTTAGCGAAAGGCTTCTTGAGGCGAAAGCTGTAACTCTGTGAGATGATTTCACAGAACACAAAGAGTTTCTCAGAAAGCTTCTTTCTCTTTGTGATCGGAATATATTTCCTTTGGCCCTACAGACTTCAAAGGGATCCGAAATATCCGTTCTCAGATTCCACAGAAATAAGGCTAGCAAAGAGATCCACGAAATATAGATGTAACTCTGTTAGTGGAAGTCACACATCACAGAGCAGTTTCTCAGAAAGCTTCTTTCCTGATTTCATCTGAGGATATTTCCTTTTCACCGTAGCCCTCTATGGGCTTCGAAATATCACTTTGCCAATTCCACAAGAACTGTCTTAGGGAAAGGCTTCTTGAGGGCAAAGCTGTAAATCTGTGAGATGATTTCACAGAACACAAAGAAGTTTCTCAGAAAGCTTCTTTCTCTTTGTTATCGGAGGATATTTCCTTTGGCCCTATAGACTTCAAAGGGATCCGAAATATCCGTTCTCAGATTCCTCAGAAATAAGGCTAGCAAAGAGATCCACGAAATATAGATGTAACTCTGTGAATGGAAGTCACACATCACAGAGCAGTTTCTCAGAAAGCTTCTTTCCAGATAACATCTGAGGATATTTCCTTTTTCACCATAGCCCTCTATGGGCTGCAAAATATCACTTTGCGAATTCCACAAGAACTGTCTAGCGAAAGGCTTCCTGAGGGGGAAGCTGTAACTCTGTGAGAAGATTTCACAGAACACAAAGAAGTTTCTCAGAAAGTTTCTTTGTCTTTGTTATCAGAGGATATTTCCTTTGGCCCTATTGACTTCAAAGGGATACGAAATATCCGTTCTCAGATTTCACAGAAATAAGGCTAGTAAAGACATCCACGAAATACAGATGTAACTCTGTGAATGGAAGTCACACATCACAGAGCAGTTTCTCAGAAATCTTCTTTCCAGATTCTTCTGAGGATATTTCCTTTTTTACCATAGCCCTCTAAAGGCTTCCAAATATCACTTTGCCAGTTCCACAAGAACTGTCTTAGCGAAAGGCTTCTTAAGGGGAAAGCTGTAACTCTGTGAGATGATTTCACAGAACAAAAAGTGTTTCTCAGAAACCTTCTTTCTCTTTCTTATCGGAATAGATTTCCTTTGGCCGTACAGACAACAAAGGGATCCGAAATATCCGTTCTCAGATTCCACAGAAATAACGCTAGCAAAGAGATCCACGAAATACAGATGTAACTCTGTTAGTGGAAGTCACACATCACAGAGCAGTTTCTCCGAAAGCTTCTTTTCAGATTTCGTCTGAGGATATTTCCTTTTTCACCATAGCCCTCTAAGGGCTTCCAAATATCACTTTGCCAATTCCAGAAGAACTGTCTTAGCGAAAGGCTTCTTGAGGGGATAGCTGTAACTCTGTGAGAGGATTTCATAGAACACAAAGAAGTTTCTCAGAAAGCTTCTTTCCCTTTGTTATCGGAGGATATTTCCCTTGGACCTATAGACTTCAAAGGGATCCGAAATATCCTTTCTCAGATACCTCAGAAATGAGGCTAGCCAAGAGATCCAAGAAATACAGAAGTAACTCTGTGTTTGGAAGTCACACATCACAGAGCAGTTTCTCAGAAAGCTTCTTTCCAGATTTCATCTGAGGATATTTCCTTTTTCATCATAGCCCTCTATGGGCTTCCAAATATCACCTTGCCAATTCCACAAGAACTGTCTTAGCGAAAGGCTTCTTGAGGGGAAAGCTGTAACTCTGTGAGATGATTTCACAGAACACAAAGAAGTTTCTCAGAAAGCTTCTTTCTCTTTGTTATCGGAGGATATTTCCTTTGGCCCTATAGACTTCAAAGCGATTCGAAATATCCGTTCTCAGATTCCACAGAAATAAGGCTAGCAAAGAGATCCACGAAATACAGATGTAACTCTGTGAGAAGAATTAACAGAACACTAACCAATTTCTCAGAAAGCTTCTTTCCCGTTTTCATCTGAGGATATTTCCTTTTTCACCATAGCCCTCTAAGGGCTTCCAAATATCACTTTGCCAATTCCAAAACAACTGTCTTAGCTAAAGGCTTCTTGGGGGGATAGCTGTAACTCTGTGAGATGATTTCACAGAACACAAGGAGTTTCTCAGAAAGCTTCTTTATCTTTGATATCGGAGTATATTTCCATTGGCCCTGCAGACTTTAAAGGGATCCGAAATATCCGTTCTCAGATTCCACAGAAATAAGGCTACCAAAGAGATTCACGAAATACAGATGTAACTCTGTTAGTGGAAGTCACACATCACAGAGGAGTTTCTCTGAAAGCTTCTTTTCAGATATCGTCTGAGGATATTTCCTTTTGCACCATTGACCTCTACGGGCTTCCAAATATCACTTTGTTAATTCCACAAGAACTGTCTTAGAGAAAGGCTTCTTGAGGGGAAAGCTGTAACTCTGTGTGTTGATTTCACAGAAAAGAAAGAAGTTTCTCAGAAAGCTTCTTTCTCTTTGTCATCGGAGGATATTTCCTTAGACCCAATGGTCTTCAAAGGGATCCGAAATATCTGTTCTCAGATTCCACAGAAATAAGGCTAGCAAAGAGATCCACGAAACACAGATGTAACTCTGTGAGTGGAAGTCACACATCACAGAGCAGTTTCTAAGAACGCTTCTTTCCAGATTTCATTTGAGGATATTTCCTTTTTCACCATAGCCCTCAGAGGGCTTCCAAATGTCACTTTGCCAATTCCATAACAACTGTCTTAGCGAAAGGCTTCTTGAGGGGAAAGCTGTAACTCTGTGAGATGATTTCACAGAACACAAAGAAGTTTCTCAGAAAGCTTCTTTCTCTTTGTTATCGGAGGTTATTTCCTTTGGTCCTATAGACTTCAAAGGTATCCGAAATATCTGTTCTCAGAATCCACAGAAATAAGGCTAGCAAAGAGATCCACGAAATACAGATGTAACTCTCTGAGATGAATTAATCGAACACTAAACAGTTTCTGAGAAAGCTTCTTTCCAGATTTGATATGAGGATATTTCCTTTTTCACCGTTGCCCTCTATGGGCTTCCAAATATCACCTTGCCAATTCCACAAGAACTGTCTTAGCGAAAGGCTTCTTGAGAGGAAAGCTGTAACTCTGTGTGATGACTTCACAGAACACAAAGAAGTTTCTCAAAAAGCTTCTTTCTCTTTGTTATCGGAGGATATTTCCTTTGGCCCTATAAACTTCAAAGGGATCCGAAATATCCGTCCTCAGATTCCACAGAAATAAGGCTAGCAAAGAGATCCACGAAATACAGATGTAGCTCTGTGAGTGGAAGTCACAAATCACAGAGCAGTTTCTCAGAAAACTTCTTTTCAGATTTCATCTGAGGATATTTCCTTTTTCACCGTAACCCTCTAAGGGCTTCCAAATATTAATTTGCCAATTCCACAAGAACTGTTTTAGCGAAAGGCTTCTTTAGGGGAAAGCTGTAACTCTGTGAGATGATTTCACAGAACAGAAAGAATTTTCTCAGAAAGCTTCTTTCTCTTTGTTATCGGAGGATATTTCCTTTGGCCCTATACACTTCAAAGGGATCCGAAATATCTTTTCTCAGATTCCACAGAAATAAGGCTAGCAAAGAGATCCACGAAATACAGACGTCACTGTGTGAGATGAATTAACAGAACCCTAAGCAGTTTCTCAGAAAGCTTCTTTCCAGATTTCACCTGAGGATATTTCCTTTTTCACCATAGCCCTCTAAGGGCTTCCAAATATCACTTTGCCAATTCCACAAGAACTGTCTTAGCGATAGGCTTCTTGAGGGGAAAGCTGTAACTCGGTGAAATGATTTCACAGAACACTAGGAAGTTTCTCAGAAAGCTTCTTTCTCTTTGTTATCGGAGGATATTTCCTTTGGCCCTATAGACTTCAAAGGGATCTGAAATATCTGTTCTCAGATTCCACAGAAATAAGGCTGGCAAAGAGATCCACGAAATACAGATGTAACTCTTTGAGATGAATTAACGGAACACTAAGCAGTTTCTCAGAAAGCTTCTTTCCAGATTTCATCTGAGGATATTTCCTTTTCACCATAGCCCTTTATGGGCTTCCAAATATCACTTTGACAATTCCACAAGAACTGTCTTAGCGAAAGGCTTATTGAGGGGAAAGCTGTAACTCTGTGAGGTGATTTCACAGAACACAAAGTAGTTTCTCTGAAAGCTTCTTTCTCTTTGTTATCGGAGGATATTTCCTTGGGCCGTATAGACTTCAAAGGGATCCGAAATATCCGTCCTCAGATTCCACAGATATAAGGCTAGCAAAGATATCCAGGAAATACAGATGTAACTCTGTGAGTTTAAGTCACACATCACAGAGCAGTTTCTCAGAAAGCTTCTTTCCAGATTTCATCTGAGAATATTTCTTTTTTCACCATAGCCCTCTATGGGCTTCCAAATATCACTTTCCAAATTCCACAAGAAATGTCTTAGCGAAAGGCTTCTTGAGGGGAAAGCTGTAACTCTGTGAGATGATTTCACAGAACACAAAGAGATTCTCAGAAAGCTTCTTTCACTTTCTTATCGGAATAGATTTCCTTTGGCCCTACAGACTTCAAAGGAATCTGAAATATCCGTTCTCAGATTCCACAGAAATAAGGCTAGCAAAGAGATGCACGAAATACAGATGTAAATCTGTGATTAGAAGTCACACATCACAGAGTAGTTTCTCAGAAAGCTTCTTTCCAAATTTCATCTGAGGAGAGTTCCTTTTTCACCATAGCCCTCTATGGGATTCCAAATATCACTATGCCAATTCCACAAGAACTGTCTTAGCGAAAGGCTTCTTGAGGGGAAAGCTGTAACTCGGTGAGATGATTTCACAGAACACAAAGAAGTTTCTCAGAAAGCTTCTTTCTCTTTGTTATCGGAGGATATTTCCTTTGGCCCTATAGACTTCAAAGGGATCCGAAATATCTGTTCTCAGATTCCACAGAAATAAGGCTAGCAAAGAGATCCACGAAATACAGATGTAACTCTGTGAGATGAATTAACAGAACACTGAGCAGTTTCTCAGAAAGCTTCTTTCCAGATTTCATCTGAGGATATTTCCTTTTGCACCATTGCCCTCTATGGGCTTCCAAATATCACTTTGCCAATTCTACAAGAACTGTCTTAGCGTAAGGCTTCTTGAGGGGAAAGCTGAAACTCTGTGAGATGATTTCACAGAACACAAAGAAGTTTCTCAGAAAGCTTCTTTCTCTTTGTTATCGGAGGATATTTCCTATGGCCCTATAGATTTCAAAGGGATCCGAAATATCTCTTCTCAGATTCCACAGAAATAAGGCTAGCAAAGAGATCCACGAAATACAGATGTAACTCTGTGAGATGAATTAACAGAACACTAAGCAGTTTCTCAGAAAGCTTCTTTACACATTTCATCTGAGGATATTTACTTTTTCACCATAGGCATCTATGGGCTTCCAAATATCACTTTACCAATTCCACAAAAACTGTCTTAGCGAAAGGCTTCTTGAGGGCAAAGCTGTAACTCTGTGAGATGATTTCACAGAACACAAAGAAGTTTCTCAGAAAGCTTCTTTCTCTTTGTTATCGGAGGATATTTCCTTTGGCCCTATTGACTTCAAAGGGATCCGAAATATCCGTTCTCAGATTTCACAGAAAGAAGGCTAGCAAAGAGATCCACGAAATACAGATGTAACTCTGTGAGTGGAAGTCAGACATCACAGAGCAGTTTCTCAGAAAGCTTCTTTCCAGATTCATCTGAGGATATTTCCTTTTTCACCATAGCCCTATAAAGGCTTCCAAATATCACTTTGTCAATTCCAAAAGAACTGTCTTAGCGAAAGGCTTCTTGAGGGGAAAGCTGTAACTCTGTGAGATGATTTCACAGAACACAAGGAGTTTCTCAGAAAGCTTCTTTCTCTTTGTTATCGGAATAGATTTCCTTTGGCCCTAAAGACAACAAAGGGATCCGAAATATCCGTTCTCAGATTCCACAGAAATAAGGCTAGCAAAGAGATCCAAGAAATACAGAAGTAACTCTGTGATTGGAAGTCACACATCAAAGAGCAGTTTCTCAAAAAGCTTCTTTCCAGATTTCATCTGAGGATATTTCCTTTTTCACCGTAGCCCTTAGAGGGCTTCCAAATATCACTTTGCCGATTCCACAAGAACTGTCTTAGCGAAAGGCTTCTTGAGGAGAAAGATGTAACTCTGTGAGATGATTTCACAGAACACAAAGAGTTTCTCAGAAAGCTTCTTTCTCTTTGTGATCTGAATATATTTGCTTTGGCCCTACAGACTTCAAAGGGATCCCAAATATCCGATCTGATTCCACAGACATAAGGCTAGCAAAGAGATCCACGAAATACAGATGTAACTCTGTTAGTGGAAGTCACACATCACAGAGCAGTTTCTCAGAAAGCTTCTTTCCAGATTTCATCTGAGGATATTTCTTTTTTTACCATAGCCCTCTATGGGCTTCGAAATATCACTTTGCCAATTCCACAAGAACTGTCTTAGCGAAAGGCTTCTTGAGGGGAAAGCTGTAACTCTGTGAGATGATTTCACAGAACACAAAGAAGTTTTTCAGAAAGCTTCTTTCTCTTTGTTATCGGAGGATATTTCCTTTGGCCCTATAGACTTCAAAGGTATCCGAAATATCCGTTCTCAGATTCCTCAGAAATAAGGCTAGCAAAGAGTTCCACGAAATACAGATGTAACTCTGTGAGATGAATTAACAGAACACTAAGCAGTTTCTCAGAAAGCTTCTTTCCACATTTCATCTGAGGAAATTTACTTCTTCACCATAGCCATCTATGGGCTTCCAAATATCACTTTCCCAATTCCACAAAAACTGTCTTAGCGAAAGGCTTCTTGAGGGGAAAGCTGTAACTCTGTGAGATGATTTCACAGAACACAAAGAAGTTTCTCAGAAAGCTTCTTTCTCTTTCTTATCGGAGGATATTTCCTTTGGCCCTATAGACTTCAAAGGTATCCGAAATATCTGTTCTCAGATTCCCCAGAAATAAGGCTAGCGAAGAGATCCACGAAATACTGATGTAACTCTCTGAGATGAATTAACAGAACACTAAGCAGTTTCTGAAAAAGCTTCCTTCCAGATTTCACCTGAGGATATTTCCTTTTTCACCATAGCCCTCTATGGGCTTCCAAATATCACTTTGCCAATTCCACAAGAAATGTCTTAGCGAAAGGCTTCTTGAGGGGAAAGCTGTAACTCTGTGAGATGATTTCACAGAACACAAAGAAGTTTCTCAGAAAGCTTCTTTCTCTTTGTTATCGGAGGATATTTCCTTTGGCCCTATAGACTTCAAAGGGATCCGAAATATATATTCTCAGATTCCACAGAAATAAGGCTAGCGAAGAGATCCATGAAATACAGATGTAACTCCGTGAGATGAATTAACAGAACACTAGGCAGTTTCTCAGAAAGCTTCTTTCCAGATTTCTTCTGAGGATATATCCTTTTTCACCATAGACCTCTATGGGCTTCCAAATATCACTTTGACAATTCCACAAGAACTGTCTTAGCGAAAGGCTCTTTGAGGGGAAAGCTGAAACTCTGTGAGGTGATTTCACAGAACACAAAGAAGTTTCTCAGACAGCTTCTTTCTCTTTGTTATCGGAGGATATTTCCTTTGGCCCTAAAGACTTCAAAGGGATCCGAACTATCCGTCCTCAGATTCCACAGAAATAAGGCTAGCAAAGAGATCCTCGAAATACAGATTTAACTCTGTCAGTGGAAGTCACACATCACAGAGCAGTTTCTAAGAAAGCTTCTTTCCAGATTTCATCTGAGGATATTTCCTTTTTCACCATAGCCCTCTTTGGGCTTCCAAATATCACTTTGCCAATTCCACAAGAACTGTCTTAGCGTAAGGCTTCTTAAGGGGACAGCTAAAACTCTGTGAGATGATTTCACAGAACACAAAGAAGTTTCTCAGAAAGCTTCTTTCTCTTTGTTATCGGAGGATATTTCCTATGGCCCTATAGATTTCAAAGGGATCCGAATTATCTGTTCTCAGATTCCACAGAAATAAGACTAGCAAAGAGATCCACGAAATACAGATGTAACTCTGTGAGATGAATTAACAGAACACTAAGCAGTTTCTCAGAAAGCTTCTTTCCACATTTCATCTGAGGATATTTACTTTTTCACCATAGGCATCTATGGGCTTCCAAATATCACTTTAACAATTCCACAAAAACTGTCTTAGCGAAAGGCTTCTTGAGGGAAAAGCTGTAACTCTGTGAGATGATTTCACAGAACACAAAGAAGTTTCTCAGAAAGCTTCTTTCTTTTTGTTATCGGAGGATATTTCCTTTGGCCCTATTGACTTCAAAGGGATCCGAAATATCCGTTCTCAGATTTCACAGAAATAAGGCTAGCAAAGAGATCCACGAAATACAGATGTAACTCTGTGAGTGGAAGTCATACATCACAGAGCAGTTTCTCAGAAAGCTTCTTTCCAGATTCATCTGAGGATATTTCCTTTTTCACCATAGCCCTATAAAGGCTTCCAAATATCACTTTGTCAATTCCAAAAGAACTGTCTTAGCGAAAGTCTTCTTGAGGGGAAAGCTGTAACTCTGTGAGATGATTTCACAGAACACAAGGAGTTTCTCAGAAAGCTTCTTTCTCTTTGTTATCGGAATAGATTTCCTTTGGCCCTACAGACAACAAAGGGATCCCAAATATCCGATCTCAGATTCCACAGAAATAAGGCTAGCAAAGAGATCCACGAAATACAGATGTAACTCTGTTAGTGGAAGTCACACATCACAGAGCAGTTTCTCAGAAAGCTTCTTTCCAGATTTCATCTGAGGATATTTCTTTTTTTACCATAGCCCTCTATGGGCTTCCAAATATCACTTTGCCAATTCCACAAGAACTGTCTTAGCGAAAGGCTTCTTGAGGGGAAAGCTGTAACTCTGTGAGATGATTTCACAGAACACAAAGAAGTTTTTCAGAAAGCTTCTTTCTCTTTGTTATCGGAGGATATTCCTTTGGCCCTATAGAGTTCAAAGGGATCCGAAATATCTGTTCTCAGATTCCACAGAAATAAGGCTAGCAAAGAGATCCACGAAATACAGATGTAACTCTGTGAGATGAATTAACAGAACAGTAAGCAGTTTCTCAGAAAGCTTCCTTCCAGATTGCATCTGAGGATATTTCCTTTTTCATCATAGCCCTCTATGGGCTTCCAAATATCACTTTGCCAATTCCACAAGAACTGTCTTAGCGAAAGGCTTATTGAATGGAAAGCTGTAACTCTGTGAGATGATTTCACAGAACACAAAGAAGTTTCTCAGAAAGCAGCGTTCTCTTTGTTATCGGAGGATATTTCCATTGGCCCTAGAGTCTTCAAAGGGGTCAGAAATATATGTTCTCAGATTCCACAGATATAAGGCTAGCAAAGAGATCCACGAAACACAGATGTAACTCTATGAGTGGAAGTCACACATCACAGAGCAGTTTCTCAGAAAGATTCTTTCCAAATTTCATCTGAGGATATTTCATCTTTCACCATAGCCCTCTATGGGCTTCCAAATATCACTTTGACAATTTCACAAGAACTGTCGCAGCGAAAGGCTTCTTGTGGGGAAAGCTGTAACTCTGTGAGATGATTTCACAGAACACAAAGAAGTTTCTCAGAAATCTGCTCTCTCTTTATTATCCGAGGATATTTCCTTTGGCCCTATAGACATCAAAGGGATCCGAAATATCTGTTCTGAGATTCCACTAAAATAAGGCTAGCAAAGAGATTCACGAATTACAGAGGTAACTCTGTGAGATGAATTAACAGAACACTAAGCAATTTCTCAGAAGGCTTTTTTCCAGATTTCACCTGAGGATATTTCCTTTTTCACCATAGCCCTCTATGGGCTTCCAAATATCACTTTGCCCATTCCACAAGAACTGTCTTAGCGAAAGGCTTCTTGAGGGGAAAGCTGTAACTCTGTGAGATGATTTCACAGAACAGAAAGAAGTTTCTCAGAAAGCTTCTTACTTTTGGTATAGGAGGATATTTACTTTGGCCCTATAGTCTTCAAAGGGATCCGAAATATCTATTCTCAGATTCCACAGAAATGAGGCTAGTAAAAAAATCCACGAAATACTCATGTAACTATGTGAGTGGAAGTCACAAATCACAGAGCAGTTTCTCAGAAAGCTTCTTTCCAGATTTCATCTGAGGATATTTCCTTTTTCACCCTAGCCCTCTATGGCCTTCCAAATATCACTTTGCCAATTCCGCAAGACCTGTCTTAGCGAACGGTTCTTGAGGGGAAAGCTGTAACTCTGTGAGATGATTTCACAGAACACAAAGAAGTTTCTCAGAAAGCTTCTTTCTCTTTGTTATCGGAGGATATTTTCTTTGGCCCTATAGACTTCAAAGGGATCCGAAATATCTGTTCTCAGATTCCACTGAAATAAGGCTAGCAAAGAGATCCACGAAATACAGATGTAACTCTGTGAGATGAATTAACAGAACACTAAGCAGTTTCTCAGAAAGCTTCTTTCCAGAATTCATCAGAGGATATTTCCTTTTTCACCATAGCCCTCTACGGGCTTCAAAATATCACTTTGCCAATTACACATGAACTGTCTTAGCGAAAGGCTTCTTGTGGGGAAAGCTCTAACTCTGTGAGATGATTTCACAGAACACAAAGAAGTTTCTCAGAAAGCTTCTTTCTCTTTGTTATCGGAGGATATTTCCTTGGGCCGTATAGACTTCAAAGGGATCCGAAATATCCGTCCTCAGATTCCACAGATATAAGGCTAGCAAAGATATCCAGGAAATACAGATGTAACTCTGTGAGTTTAAGTCACACATCACAGAGCAGTTTCTCAGAAAGCTTCTTTCCAGATTTCATCTGAGAATATTTCTTTTTTCACCATAGCCCTCTATGGGCTTCCAAATATCACTTTCCAAATTCCACAAGAAATGTCTTAGCGAAAGGCTTCTTGAGGGGAAAGCTGTAACTCTGTGAGATGATTTCACAGAACACAAAGAGATTCTCAGAAAGCTTCTTTCACTTTCTTATCGGAATAGATTTCCTTTGGCCCTACAGACTTCAAAGGAATCTGAAATATCCGTTCTCAGATTCCACAGAAATAAGGCTAGCAAAGAGATGCACGAAATACAGATGTAAATCTGTGATTAGAAGTCACACATCACAGAGTAGTTTCTCAGAAAGCTTCTTTCCAAATTTCATCTGAGGAGAGTTCCTTTTTCACCATAGCCCTCTATGGGCTTCCAAATATCACTATGCCAATTCCACAAGAACTGTCTTAGCGAAAGGCTTCTTGAGGGGAAAGCTGTAACTCGGTGAGATGATTTCACAGAACACAAAGAAGTTTCTCAGAAAGCTTCTTTCTCTTTGTTATCGGAGGATATTTCCTTTGGCCCTATAGACTTCAAAGGGATCCGAAATATCTGTTCTCAGATTCCACAGAAATAAGGCTAGCAAAGAGATCCACGAAATACAGATGTAACTCTGTGAGATGAATTAACAGAACACTGAGCAGTTTCTCAGAAAGCTTCTTTCCAGATTTCATCTGAGGATATTTCCTTTTGCACCATTGCCCTCTATGGGCTTCCAAATATCACTTTGCCAATTCTACAAGAACTGTCTTAGCGTAAGGCTTCTTGAGGGGAAAGCTGAAACTCTGTGAGATGATTTCACAGAACACAAAGAAGTTTCTCAGAAAGCTTCTTTCTCTTTGTTATCGGAGGATATTTCCTATGGCCCTATAGATTTCAAAGGGATCCGAAATATCTCTTCTCAGATTCCACAGAAATAAGGCTAGCAAAGAGATCCACGAAATACAGATGTAACTCTGTGAGATGAATTAACAGAACACTAAGCAGTTTCTCAGAAAGCTTCTTTACACATTTCATCTGAGGATATTTACTTTTTCACCATAGGCATCTATGGGCTTCCAAATATCACTTTACCAATTCCACAAAAACTGTCTTAGCGAAAGGCTTCTTGAGGGCAAAGCTGTAACTCTGTGAGATGATTTCACAGAACACAAAGAAGTTTCTCAGAAAGCTTCTTTCTCTTTGTTATCGGAGGATATTTCCTTTGGCCCTATTGACTTCAAAGGGATCCGAAATATCCGTTCTCAGATTTCACAGAAAGAAGGCTAGCAAAGAGATCCACGAAATACAGATGTAACTCTGTCAGTGGAAGTCAGACATCACAGAGCAGTTTCTCAGAAAGCTTCTTTCCAGATTCATCTGAGGATATTTCCTTTTTCACCATAGCCCTATAAAGGCTTCCAAATATCACTTTGTCAATTCCAAAAGAACTGTCTTAGCGAAAGGCTTCTTGAGGGGAAAGCTGTAACTCTGTGAGATGATTTCACAGAACACAAGGAGTTTCTCAGAAAGCTTCTTTCTCTTTGTTATCGGAATAGATTTCCTTTGGCCCTAAAGACAACAAAGGGATCCGAAATATCCGTTCTCAGATTCCACAGAAATAAGGCTAGCAAAGAGATCCAAGAAATACAGAAGTAACTCTGTGATTGGAAGTCACACATCAAAGAGCAGTTTCTCAAAAAGCTTCTTTCCAGATTTCATCTGAGGATATTTCCTTTTTCACCGTAGCCCTTAGAGGGCTTCCAAATATCACTTTGCCGATTCCACAAGAACTGTCTTAGCGAAAGGCTTCTTGAGGAGAAAGATGTAACTCTGTGAGATGATTTCACAGAACACAAAGAGTTTCTCAGAAAGCTTCTTTCTCTTTGTGATCTGAATATATTTGCTTTGGCCCTACAGACTTCAAAGGGATCCCAAATATCCGATCTCAGATTCCACAGACATAAGGCTAGCAAAGAGATCCACGAAATACAGATGTAACTCTGTTAGTGGAAGTCACACATCACAGAGCAGTTTCTCAGAAAGCTTCTTTCCAGATTTCATCTGAGGATATTTCTTTTTTTACCATAGCCCTCTATGGGCTTCGAAATATCACTTTGCCAATTCCACAAGAACTGTCTTAGCGAAAGGCTTCTTGAGGGGAAAGCTGTAACTCTGTGAGATGATTTCACAGAACACAAAGAAGTTTTTCAGAAAGCTTCTTTCTCTTTGTTATCGGAGGATATTTCCTTTGGCCCTATAGACTTCAAAGGTATCCGAAATATCCGTTCTCAGATTCCTCAGAAATAAGGCTAGCAAAGAGTTCCACGAAATACAGATGTAACTCTGTGAGATGAATTAACAGAACACTAAGCAGTTTCTCAGAAAGCTTCTTTCCACATTTCATCTGAGGAAATTTACTTCTTCACCATAGCCATCTATGAGCTTCCAAATATCACTTTCCCAATTCCACAAAAACTGTCTTAGCGAAAGGCTTCTTGAGGGGAAAGCTGTAACTCTGTGAGATGATTTCACAGAACACAAAGAAGTTTCTCAGAAAGCTTCTTTCTCTTTCTTATCGGAGGATATTTCCTTTGGCCCTATAGACTTCAAAGGTATCCGAAATATCTGTTCTCAGATTCCCCAGAAATAAGGCTAGCGAAGAGATCCACGAAATACTGATGTAACTCTCTGAGATGAATTAACAGAACACTAAGCAGTTTCTGAAAAAGCTTCCTTCCAGATTTCACCTGAGGATATTTCCTTTTTCACCATAGCCCTCTATGGGCTTCCAAATATCACTTTGCCAATTCCACAAGAAATGTCTTAGCGAAAGGCTTCTTGAGGGGAAAGCTGTAACTCTGTGAGATGATTTCACAGAACACAAAGAAGTTTCTCAGAAAGCTTCTTTCTCTTTGTTATCGGAGGATATTTCCTTTGGCCCTATAGACTTCAAAGGGATCCGAAATATATATTCTCAGATTCCACAGAAATAAGGCTAGCGAAGAGATCCATGAAATACAGATGTAACTCCGTGAGATGAATTAACAGAACACTAGGCAGTTTCTCAGAAAGCTTCTTTCCAGATTTCTTCTGAGGATATATCCTTTTTCACCATAGACCTCTATGGGCTTCCAAATATCACTTTGACAATTCCACAAGAACTGTCTTAGCGAAAGGCTCTTTGAGGGGAAAGCTGAAACTCTGTGAGGTGATTTCACAGAACACAAAGAAGTTTCTCAGACAGCTTCTTTCTCTTTGTTATCGGAGGATATTTCCTTAGGCCCTAAAGACTTCAAAGGGATCCGAACTATCCGTCCTCAGATTCCACAGAAATAAGGCTAGCAAAGAGATCCTCGAAATACAGATTTAACTCTGTCAGTGGAAGTCACACATCACAGAGCAGTTTCTAAGAAAGCTTCTTTCCAGATTTCATCTGAGGATATTTCCTTTTTCACCATAGCCCTCTTTGGGCTTCCAAATATCACTTTGCCAATTCCACAAGAACTGTCTTAGCGTAAGGCTTCTTAAGGGGAAAGCTAAAACTCTGTGAGATGATTTCACAGAACACAAAGAAGTTTCTCAGAAAGCTTCTTTCTCTTTGTTATCGGAGGATATTTCCTATGGCCCTATAGATTTCAAAGGGATCCGAATTATCTGTTCTCAGATTCCACAGAAATAAGACTAGCAAAGAGATCCACGAAATACAGATGTAACTCTGTGAGATGAATTAACAGAACACTAAGCAGTTTCTCAGAAAGCTTCTTTCCACATTTCATCTGAGGATATTTACTTTTTCACCATAGGCATCTATGGGCTTCCAAATATCACTTTAACAATTCCACAAAAACTGTCTTAGCGAAAGGCTTCTTGAGGGAAAAGCTGTAACTCTGTGAGATGATTTCACAGAACACAAAGAAGTTTCTCAGAAAGCTTCTTTCTTTTTGTTATCGGAGGATATTTCCTTTGGCCCTATTGACTTCAAAGGGATCCGAAATATCCGTTCTCAGATTTCACAGAAATAAGGCTAGCAAAGAGATCCACGAAATACAGATGTAACTCTGTGAGTGGAAGTCATACATCACAGAGCAGTTTCTCAGAAAGCTTCTTTCCAGATTCATCTGAGGATATTTCCTTTTTCACCATAGCCCTATAAAGGCTTCCAAATATCACTTTGTCAATTCCAAAAGAACTGTCTTAGCGAAAGTCTTCTTGAGGGGAAAGCTGTAACTCTGTGAGATGATTTCACAGAACACAAGGAGTTTCTCAGAAAGCTTCTTTCTCTTTGTTATCGGAATAGATTTCCTTTGGCCCTACAGACAACAAAGGGATCCCAAATATCTGTTCTCAGATTCCACAGAAATAAGGCTAGCAAAGAGATCCACGAAATACAGATGTAACTCTGTGAGATGAATTAACAGAACACTAAGCAGTTTCTCAGAAAGCTTCTTTCTCTTTGTTATCGGAGGATATTTCCTTTGGCCCTATAGTCTCCAAAGGGATCCGAAATATCTGTTCTCAGATTCCACAGAAAATAGGCTAGCAAAGAGATCCACGAAATACAGATGTAACTCTGTGAGATGAATTAACAGAACAGTAAGCAGTTTCTCAGAAAGCTTCCTTCCAGATTGCATCTGAGGATATTTCCTTTTTCATCATAGCCCTCTATGGGCTTCCAAATATCACTTTGCCCATTCCACAAGAACTGTCTTAGCGAAAGGCTTCTTGAGGGGAAAGCTGTAACTCTGTGAGATGATTTCACAGAACAGAAAGAAGTTTCTCAGAAAGCTTCTTACTTTTGGTATAGGAGGATATTTACTTTGGCCCTATAGTCTTCAAAGGGATCCGAAATATCTATTCTCAGATTCCACAGAAATGAGGCTAGTAAAAAAATCCACGAAATACTCATGTAACTATGTGAGTGGAAGTCACAAATCACAGAGCAGTTTCTCAGAAAGCTTCTTTCCAGATTTCATCTGAGGATATTTCCTTTTTCACCCTAGCCCTCTATGGCCTTCCAAATATCACTTTGCCAATTCCGCAAGACCTGTCTTAGCGAACGGTTCTTGAGGGGAAAGCTGTAACTCTGTGAGATGATTTCACAGAACACAAAGAAGTTTCTCAGAAAGCTTCTTTCTCTTTGTTATCGGAGGATATTTTCTTTGGCCCTATAGACTTCAAAGGGATCCGAAATATCTGTTCTCAGATTCCACTGAAATAAGGCTAGCAAAGAGATCCACGAAATACAGATGTAACTCTGTGAGATGAATTAACAGAACACTAAGCAGTTTCTCAGAAAGCTTCTTTCCAGAATTCATCAGAGGATATTTCCTTTTTCACCATAGCCCTCTACGGGCTTCAAAATATCACTTTGCCAATTACACATGAACTGTCTTAGCGAAAGGCTTCTTGTGGGGAAAGCTCTAACTCTGTGAGATGATTTCACAGAACACAAAGAAGTTTCTCAGAAAGCTTCTTTCTCTTTGTTATCGGAGGATATTTCCTTGGGCCGTATAGACTTCAAAGGGATCCGAAATATCCGTCCTCAGATTCCACAGATATAAGGCTAGCAAAGATATCCAGGAAATACAGATGTAACTCTGTGAGTTTAAGTCACACATCACAGAGCAGTTTCTCAGAAAGCTTCTTTCCAGATTTCATCTGAGAATATTTCTTTTTTCACCATAGCCCTCTATGGGCTTCCAAATATCACTTTCCAAATTCCACAAGAAATGTCTTAGCGAAAGGCTTCTTGAGGGGAAAGCTGTAACTCTGTGAGATGATTTCACAGAACACAAAGAGATTCTCAGAAAGCTTCTTTCACTTTCTTATCGGAATAGATTTCCTTTGGCCCTACAGACTTCAAAGGAATCTGAAATATCCGTTCTCAGATTCCACAGAAATAAGGCTAGCAAAGAGATGCACGAAATACAGATGTAAATCTGTGATTAGAAGTCACACATCACAGAGTAGTTTCTCAGAAAGCTTCTTTCCAAATTTCATCTGAGGAGAGTTCCTTTTTCACCATAGCCCTCTATGGGCTTCCAAATATCACTATGCCAATTCCACAAGAACTGTCTTAGCGAAAGGCTTCTTGAGGGGAAAGCTGTAACTCGGTGAGATGATTTCACAGAACACAAAGAAGTTTCTCAGAAAGCTTCTTTCTCTTTGTTATCGGAGGATATTTCCTTTGGCCCTATAGACTTCAAAGGGATCCGAAATATCTGTTCTCAGATTCCACAGAAATAAGGCTAGCAAAGAGATCCACGAAATACAGATGTAACTCTGTGAGATGAATTAACAGAACACTGAGCAGTTTCTCAGAAAGCTTCTTTCCAGATTTCATCTGAGGATATTTCCTTTTGCACCATTGCCCTCTATGGGCTTCCAAATATCACTTTGCCAATTCTACAAGAACTGTCTTAGCGTAAGGCTTCTTGAGGGGAAAGCTGAAACTCTGTGAGATGATTTCACAGAACACAAAGAAGTTTCTCAGAAAGCTTCTTTCTCTTTGTTATCGGAGGATATTTCCTATGGCCCTATAGATTTCAAAGGGATCCGAAATATCTCTTCTCAGATTCCACAGAAATAAGGCTAGCAAAGAGATCCACGAAATACAGATGTAACTCTGTGAGATGAATTAACAGAACACTAAGCAGTTTCTCAGAAAGCTTCTTTACACATTTCATCTGAGGATATTTACTTTTTCACCATAGGCATCTATGGGCTTCCAAATATCACTTTACCAATTCCACAAAAACTGTCTTAGCGAAAGGCTTCTTGAGGGCAAAGCTGTAACTCTGTGAGATGATTTCACAGAACACAAAGAAGTTTCTCAGAAAGCTTCTTTCTCTTTGTTATCGGAGGATATTTCCTTTGGCCCTATTGACTTCAAAGGGATCCGAAATATCCGTTCTCAGATTTCACAGAAAGAAGGCTAGCAAAGAGATCCACGAAATACAGATGTAACTCTGTGAGTGGAAGTCAGACATCACAGAGCAGTTTCTCAGAAAGCTTCTTTCCAGATTCATCTGAGGATATTTCCTTTTTCACCATAGCCCTATAAAGGCTTCCAAATATCACTTTGTCAATTCCAAAAGAACTGTCTTAGCGAAAGGCTTCTTGAGGGGAAAGCTGTAACTCTGTGAGATGATTTCACAGAACACAAGGAGTTTCTCAGAAAGCTTCTTTCTCTTTGTTATCGGAATAGATTTCCTTTGGCCCTAAAGACAACAAAGGGATCCGAAATATCCGTTCTCAGATTCCACAGAAATAAGGCTAGCAAAGAGATCCAAGAAATACAGAAGTAACTCTGTGATTGGAAGTCACACATCAAAGAGCAGTTTCTCAAAAAGCTTCTTTCCAGATTTCATCTGAGGATATTTCCTTTTTCACCGTAGCCCTTAGAGGGCTTCCAAATATCACTTTGCCGATTCCACAAGAACTGTCTTAGCGAAAGGCTTCTTGAGGAGAAAGATGTAACTCTGTGAGATGATTTCACAGAACACAAAGAGTTTCTCAGAAAGCTTCTTTCTCTTTGTGATCTGAATATATTTGCTTTGGCCCTACAGACTTCAAAGGGATCCCAAATATCCGATCTCAGATTCCACAGACATAAGGCTAGCAAAGAGATCCACGAAATACAGATGTAACTCTGTTAGTGGAAGTCACACATCACAGAGCAGTTTCTCAGAAAGCTTCTTTCCAGATTTCATCTGAGGATATTTCTTTTTTTACCATAGCCCTCTATGGGCTTCGAAATATCACTTTGCCAATTCCACAAGAACTGTCTTAGCGAAAGGCTTCTTGAGGGGAAAGCTGTAACTCTGTGAGATGATTTCACAGAACACAAAGAAGTTTTTCAGAAAGCTTCTTTCTCTTTGTTATCGGAGGATATTTCCTTTGGCCCTATAGACTTCAAAGGTATCCGAAATATCCGTTCTCAGATTCCTCAGAAATAAGGCTAGCAAAGAGTTCCACGAAATACAGATGTAACTCTGTGAGATGAATTAACAGAACACTAAGCAGTTTCTCAGAAAGCTTCTTTCCACATTTCATCTGAGGAAATTTACTTCTTCACCATAGCCATCTATGGGCTTCCAAATATCACTTTCCCAATTCCACAAAAACTGTCTTAGCGAAAGGCTTCTTGAGGGGAAAGCTGTAACTCTGTGAGATGATTTCACAGAACACAAAGAAGTTTCTCAGAAAGCTTCTTTCTCTTTCTTATCGGAGGATATTTCCTTTGGCCCTATAGACTTCAAAGGTATCCGAAATATCTGTTCTCAGATTCCCCAGAAATAAGGCTAGCGAAGAGATCCACGAAATACTGATGTAACTCTCTGAGATGAATTAACAGAACACTAAGCAGTTTCTGAAAAAGCTTCCTTCCAGATTTCACCTGAGGATATTTCCTTTTTCACCATAGCCCTCTATGGGCTTCCAAATATCACTTTGCCAATTCCACAAGAAATGTCTTAGCGAAAGGCTTCTTGAGGGGAAAGCTGTAACTCTGTGAGATGATTTCACAGAACACAAAGAAGTTTCTCAGAAAGCTTCTTTCTCTTTGTTATCGGAGGATATTTCCTTTGGCCCTATAGACTTCAAAGGGATCCGAAATATATATTCTCAGATTCCACAGAAATAAGGCTAGCGAAGAGATCCATGAAATACAGATGTAACTCCGTGAGATGAATTAACAGAACACTAGGCAGTTTCTCAGAAAGCTTCTTTCCAGATTTCTTCTGAGGATATATCCTTTTTCACCATAGACCTCTATGGGCTTCCAAATATCACTTTGACAATTCCACAAGAACTGTCTTAGCGAAAGGCTCTTTGAGGGGAAAGCTGAAACTCTGTGAGGTGATTTCACAGAACACAAAGAAGTTTCTCAGACAGCTTCTTTCTCTTTGTTATCGGAGGATATTTCCTTAGGCCCTAAAGACTTCAAAGGGATCCGAACTATCCGTCCTCAGATTCCACAGAAATAAGGCTAGCAAAGAGATCCTCGAAATACAGATTTAACTCTGTCAGTGGAAGTCACACATCACAGAGCAGTTTCTAAGAAAGCTTCTTTCCAGATTTCATCTGAGGATATTTCCTTTTTCACCATAGCCCTCTTTGGGCTTCCAAATATCACTTTGCCAATTCCACAAGAACTGTCTTAGCGTAAGGCTTCTTAAGGGGAAAGCTAAAACTCTGTGAGATGATTTCACAGAACACAAAGAAGTTTCTCAGAAAGCTTCTTTCTCTTTGTTATCGGAGGATATTTCCTATGGCCCTATAGATTTCAAAGGGATCCGAATTATCTGTTCTCAGATTCCACAGAAATAAGACTAGCAAAGAGATCCACGAAATACAGATGTAACTCTGTGAGATGAATTAACAGAACACTAAGCAGTTTCTCAGAAAGCTTCTTTCCACATTTCATCTGAGGATATTTACTTTTTCACCATAGGCATCTATGGGCTTCCAAATATCACTTTAACAATTCCACAAAAACTGTCTTAGCGAAAGGCTTCTTGAGGGAAAAGCTGTAACTCTGTGAGATGATTTCACAGAACACAAAGAAGTTTCTCAGAAAGCTTCTTTCTTTTTGTTATCGGAGGATATTTCCTTTGGCCCTATTGACTTCAAAGGGATCCGAAATATCCGTTCTCAGATTTCACAGAAATAAGGCTAGCAAAGAGATCCACGAAATACAGATGTAACTCTGTGAGTGGAAGTCATACATCACAGAGCAGTTTCTCAGAAAGCTTCTTTCCAGATTCATCTGAGGATATTTCCTTTTTCACCATAGCCCTATAAAGGCTTCCAAATATCACTTTGTCAATTCCAAAAGAACTGTCTTAGCGAAAGTCTTCTTGAGGGGAAAGCTGTAACTCTGTGAGATGATTTCACAGAACACAAGGAGTTTCTCAGAAAGCTTCTTTCTCTTTGTTATCGGAATAGATTTCCTTTGGCCCTACAGACAACAAAGGGATCCCAAATATCTGTTCTCAGATTCCACAGAAATAAGGCTAGCAAAGAGATCCACGAAATACAGATGTAACTCTGTGAGATGAATTAACAGAACACTAAGCAGTTTCTCAGAAAGCTTCTTTCTCTTTGTTATCGGAGGATATTTCCTTTGGCCCTATAGTCTCCAAAGGGATCCGAAATATCTGTTCTCAGATTCCACAGAAAATAGGCTAGCAAAGAGATCCACGAAATACAGATGTAACTCTGTGAGATGAATTAACAGAACAGTAAGCAGTTTCTCAGAAAGCTTCCTTCCAGATTGCATCTGAGGATATTTCCTTTTTCATCATAGCCCTCTATGGGCTTCCAAATATCACTTTGCCCATTCCACAAGAACTGTCTTAGCGAAAGGCTTCTTGAGGGGAAAGCTGTAACTCTGTGAGATGATTTCACAGAACAGAAAGAAGTTTCTCAGAAAGCTTCTTACTTTTGGTATAGGAGGATATTTACTTTGGCCCTATAGTCTTCAAAGGGATCCGAAATATCTATTCTCAGATTCCACAGAAATGAGGCTAGTAAAAAAATCCACGAAATACTCATGTAACTATGTGAGTGGAAGTCACAAATCACAGAGCAGTTTCTCAGAAAGCTTCTTTCCAGATTTCATCTGAGGATATTTCCTTTTTCACCCTAGCCCTCTATGGCCTTCCAAATATCACTTTGCCAATTCCGCAAGACCTGTCTTAGCGAACGGTTCTTGAGGGGAAAGCTGTAACTCTGTGAGATGATTTCACAGAACACAAAGAAGTTTCTCAGAAAGCTTCTTTCTCTTTGTTATCGGAGGATATTTTCTTTGGCCCTATAGACTTCAAAGGGATCCGAAATATCTGTTCTCAGATTCCACTGAAATAAGGCTAGCAAAGAGATCCACGAAATACAGATGTAACTCTGTGAGATGAATTAACAGAACACTAAGCAGTTTCTCAGAAAGCTTCTTTCCAGAATTCATCAGAGGATATTTCCTTTTTCACCATAGCCCTCTACGGGCTTCAAAATATCACTTTGCCAATTACACATGAACTGTCTTAGCGAAAGGCTTCTTGTGGGGAAAGCTCTAACTCTGTGAGATGATTTCACAGAACACAAAGAAGTTTCTCAGAAAGCTTCTTTCTCTTTGTTATCGGAGGATATTTCCTTGGGCCGTATAGACTTCAAAGGGATCCGAAATATCCGTCCTCAGATTCCACAGATATAAGGCTAGCAAAGATATCCAGGAAATACAGATGTAACTCTGTGAGTTTAAGTCACACATCACAGAGCAGTTTCTCAGAAAGCTTCTTTCCAGATTTCATCTGAGAATATTTCTTTTTTCACCATAGCCCTCTATGGGCTTCCAAATATCACTTTCCAAATTCCACAAGAAATGTCTTAGCGAAAGGCTTCTTGAGGGGAAAGCTGTAACTCTGTGAGATGATTTCACAGAACACAAAGAGATTCTCAGAAAGCTTCTTTCACTTTCTTATCGGAATAGATTTCCTTTGGCCCTACAGACTTCAAAGGAATCTGAAATATCCGTTCTCAGATTCCACAGAAATAAGGCTAGCAAAGAGATGCACGAAATACAGATGTAAATCTGTGATTAGAAGTCACACATCACAGAGTAGTTTCTCAGAAAGCTTCTTTCCAAATTTCATCTGAGGAGAGTTCCTTTTTCACCATAGCCCTCTATGGGCTTCCAAATATCACTATGCCAATTCCACAAGAACTGTCTTAGCGAAAGGCTTCTTGAGGGGAAAGCTGTAACTCGGTGAGATGATTTCACAGAACACAAAGAAGTTTCTCAGAAAGCTTCTTTCTCTTTGTTATCGGAGGATATTTCCTTTGGCCCTATAGACTTCAAAGGGATCCGAAATATCTGTTCTCAGATTCCACAGAAATAAGGCTAGCAAAGAGATCCACGAAATACAGATGTAACTCTGTGAGATGAATTAACAGAACACTGAGCAGTTTCTCAGAAAGCTTCTTTCCAGATTTCATCTGAGGATATTTCCTTTTGCACCATTGCCCTCTATGGGCTTCCAAATATCACTTTGCCAATTCTACAAGAACTGTCTTAGCGTAAGGCTTCTTGAGGGGAAAGCTGAAACTCTGTGAGATGATTTCACAGAACACAAAGAAGTTTCTCAGAAAGCTTCTTTCTCTTTGTTATCGGAGGATATTTCCTATGGCCCTATAGATTTCAAAGGGATCCGAAATATCTCTTCTCAGATTCCACAGAAATAAGGCTAGCAAAGAGATCCACGAAATACAGATGTAACTCTGTGAGATGAATTAACAGAACACTAAGCAGTTTCTCAGAAAGCTTCTTTACACATTTCATCTGAGGATATTTACTTTTTCACCATAGGCATCTATGGGCTTCCAAATATCACTTTACCAATTCCACAAAAACTGTCTTAGCGAAAGGCTTCTTGAGGGCAAAGCTGTAACTCTGTGAGATGATTTCACAGAACACAAAGAAGTTTCTCAGAAAGCTTCTTTCTCTTTGTTATCGGAGGATATTTCCTTTGGCCCTATTGACTTCAAAGGGATCCGAAATATCCGTTCTCAGATTTCACAGAAAGAAGGCTAGCAAAGAGATCCACGAAATACAGATGTAACTCTGTGAGTGGAAGTCAGACATCACAGAGCAGTTTCTCAGAAAGCTTCTTTCCAGATTCATCTGAGGATATTTCCTTTTTCACCATAGCCCTATAAAGGCTTCCAAATATCACTTTGTCAATTCCAAAAGAACTGTCTTAGCGAAAGGCTTCTTGAGGGGAAAGCTGTAACTCTGTGAGATGATTTCACAGAACACAAGGAGTTTCTCAGAAAGCTTCTTTCTCTTTGTTATCGGAATAGATTTCCTTTGGCCCTAAAGACAACAAAGGGATCCGAAATATCCGTTCTCAGATTCCACAGAAATAAGGCTAGCAAAGAGATCCAAGAAATACAGAAGTAACTCTGTGATTGGAAGTCACACATCAAAGAGCAGTTTCTCAAAAAGCTTCTTTCCAGATTTCATCTGAGGATATTTCCTTTTTCACCGTAGCCCTTAGAGGGCTTCCAAATATCACTTTGCCGATTCCACAAGAACTGTCTTAGCGAAAGGCTTCTTGAGGAGAAAGATGTAACTCTGTGAGATGATTTCACAGAACACAAAGAGTTTCTCAGAAAGCTTCTTTCTCTTTGTGATCTGAATATATTTGCTTTGGCCCTACAGACTTCAAAGGGATCCCAAATATCCGATCTCAGATTCCACAGACATAAGGCTAGCAAAGAGATCCACGAAATACAGATGTAACTCTGTTAGTGGAAGTCACACATCACAGAGCAGTTTCTCAGAAAGCTTCTTTCCAGATTTCATCTGAGGATATTTCTTTTTTTACCATAGCCCTCTATGGGCTTCGAAATATCACTTTGCCAATTCCACAAGAACTGTCTTAGCGAAAGGCTTCTTGAGGGGAAAGCTGTAACTCTGTGAGATGATTTCACAGAACACAAAGAAGTTTTTCAGAAAGCTTCTTTCTCTTTGTTATCGGAGGATATTTCCTTTGGCCCTATAGACTTCAAAGGTATCCGAAATATCCGTTCTCAGATTCCTCAGAAATAAGGCTAGCAAAGAGTTCCACGAAATACAGATGTAACTCTGTGAGATGAATTAACAGAACACTAAGCAGTTTCTCAGAAAGCTTCTTTCCACATTTCATCTGAGGAAATTTACTTCTTCACCATAGCCATCTATGGGCTTCCAAATATCACTTTCCCAATTCCACAAAAACTGTCTTAGCGAAAGGCTTCTTGAGGGGAAAGCTGTAACTCTGTGAGATGATTTCACAGAACACAAAGAAGTTTCTCAGAAAGCTTCTTTCTCTTTCTTATCGGAGGATATTTCCTTTGGCCCTATAGACTTCAAAGGTATCCGAAATATCTGTTCTCAGATTCCCCAGAAATAAGGCTAGCGAAGAGATCCACGAAATACTGATGTAACTCTCTGAGATGAATTAACAGAACACTAAGCAGTTTCTGAAAAAGCTTCCTTCCAGATTTCACCTGAGGATATTTCCTTTTTCACCATAGCCCTCTATGGGCTTCCAAATATCACTTTGCCAATTCCACAAGAAATGTCTTAGCGAAAGGCTTCTTGAGGGGAAAGCTGTAACTCTGTGAGATGATTTCACAGAACACAAAGAAGTTTCTCAGAAAGCTTCTTTCTCTTTGTTATCGGAGGATATTTCCTTTGGCCCTATAGACTTCAAAGGGATCCGAAATATATATTCTCAGATTCCACAGAAATAAGGCTAGCGAAGAGATCCATGAAATACAGATGTAACTCCGTGAGATGAATTAACAGAACACTAGGCAGTTTCTCAGAAAGCTTCTTTCCAGATTTCTTCTGAGGATATATCCTTTTTCACCATAGACCTCTATGGGCTTCCAAATATCACTTTGACAATTCCACAAGAACTGTCTTAGCGAAAGGCTCTTTGAGGGGAAAGCTGAAACTCTGTGAGGTGATTTCACAGAACACAAAGAAGTTTCTCAGACAGCTTCTTTCTCTTTGTTATCGGAGGATATTTCCTTTGGCCCTAAAGACTTCAAAGGGATCCGAACTATCCGTCCTCAGATTCCACAGAAATAAGGCTAGCAAAGAGATCCTCGAAATACAGATTTAACTCTGTCAGTGGAAGTCACACATCACAGAGCAGTTTCTAAGAAAGCTTCTTTCCAGATTTCATCTGAGGATATTTCCTTTTTCACCATAGCCCTCTTTGGGCTTCCAAATATCACTTTGCCAATTCCACAAGAACTGTCTTAGCGTAAGGCTTCTTAAGGGGAAAGCTAAAACTCTGTGAGATGATTTCACAGAACACAAAGAAGTTTCTCAGAAAGCTTCTTTCTCTTTGTTATCGGAGGATATTTCCTATGGCCCTATAGATTTCAAAGGGATCCGAATTATCTGTTCTCAGATTCCACAGAAATAAGACTAGCAAAGAGATCCACGAAATACAGATGTAACTCTGTGAGATGAATTAACAGAACACTAAGCAGTTTCTCAGAAAGCTTCTTTCCACATTTCATCTGAGGATATTTACTTTTTCACCATAGGCATCTATGGGCTTCCAAATATCACTTTAACAATTCCACAAAAACTGTCTTAGCGAAAGGCTTCTTGAGGGAAAAGCTGTAACTCTGTGAGATGATTTCACAGAACACAAAGAAGTTTCTCAGAAAGCTTCTTTCTTTTTGTTATCGGAGGATATTTCCTTTGGCCCTATTGACTTCAAAGGGATCCGAAATATCCGTTCTCAGATTTCACAGAAATAAGGCTAGCAAAGAGATCCACGAAATACAGATGTAACTCTGTGAGTGGAAGTCATACATCACAGAGCAGTTTCTCAGAAAGCTTCTTTCCAGATTCATCTGAGGATATTTCCTTTTTCACCATAGCCCTATAAAGGCTTCCAAATATCACTTTGTCAATTCCAAAAGAACTGTCTTAGCGAAAGTCTTCTTGAGGGGAAAGCTGTAACTCTGTGAGATGATTTCACAGAACACAAGGAGTTTCTCAGAAAGCTTCTTTCTCTTTGTTATCGGAATAGATTTCCTTTGGCCCTACAGACAACAAAGGGATCCCAAATATCTGTTCTCAGATTCCACAGAAATAAGGCTAGCAAAGAGATCCACGAAATACAGATGTAACTCTGTGAGATGAATTAACAGAACACTAAGCAGTTTCTCAGAAAGCTTCTTTCTCTTTGTTATCGGAGGATATTTCCTTTGGCCCTATAGTCTCCAAAGGGATCCGAAATATCTGTTCTCAGATTCCACAGAAAATAGGCTAGCAAAGAGATCCACGAAATACAGATGTAACTCTGTGAGATGAATTAACAGAACAGTAAGCAGTTTCTCAGAAAGCTTCCTTCCAGATTGCATCTGAGGATATTTCCTTTTTCATCATAGCCCTCTATGGGCTTCCAAATATCACTTTGCCAATTCCACAAGAACTGTCTTAGCGAAAGGCTTATTGAATGGAAAGCTGTAACTCTGTGAGATGATTTCACAGAACACAAAGAAGTTTCTCAGAAAGCAGCTTTCTCTTTGTTATCGGAGGATATTTCCATTGGCCCTAGAGTCTTCAAAGGGGTCAGAAATATATGTTCTCAGATTCCACAGATATAAGGCTAGCAAAGAGATCCACGAAACACAGATGTAACTCTATGAGTGGAAGTCACACATCACAGAGCAGTTTCTCAGAAAGATTCTTTCCAAATTTCATCTGAGGATATTTCATCTTTCACCATAGCCCTCTATGGGCTTCCAAATATCACTTTGACAATTTCACAAGAACTGTCGCAGCGAAAGGCTTCTTGTGGGGAAAGCTGTAACTCTGTGAGATGATTTCACAGAACACAAAGAAGTTTCTCAGAAATCTGCTCTCTCTTTATTATCCGAGGATATTTCCTTTGGCCCTATAGACATCAAAGGGATCCGAAATATCTGTTCTGAGATTCCACTAAAATAAGGCTAGCAAAGAGATTCACGAATTACAGAGGTAACTCTGTGAGATGAATTAACAGAACACTAAGCAATTTCTCAGAAGGCTTTTTTCCAGATTTCACCTGAGGATATTTCCTTTTTCACCATAGCCCTCTATGGGCTTCCAAATATCACTTTGCCCATTCCACAAGAACTGTCTTAGCGAAAGGCTTCTTGAGGGGAAAGCTGTAACTCTGTGAGATGATTTCACAGAACAGAAAGAAGTTTCTCAGAAAGCTTCTTACTTTTGGTATAGGAGGATATTTACTTTGGCCCTATAGTCTTCAAAGGGATCCGAAATATCTATTCTCAGATTCCACAGAAATGAGGCTAGTAAAAAAATCCACGAAATACTCATGTAACTATGTGAGTGGAAGTCACAAATCACAGAGCAGTTTCTCAGAAAGCTTCTTTCCAGATTTCATCTGAGGATATTTCCTTTTTCACCCTAGCCCTCTATGGCTTTCCAAATATCACTTTGCCAATTCCGCAAGACCTGTCTTAGCGAACGGTTCTTGAGGGGAAAGCTGTAACTCTGTGAGATGATTTCACAGAACACAAAGAAGTTTCTCAGAAAGCTTCTTTCTCTTTGTTATCGGAGGATATTTTCTTTGGCCCTATAGACTTCAAAGGGATCCGAAATATCTGTTCTCAGATTCCACTGAAATAAGGCTAGCAAAGAGATCCACGAAATACAGATGTAACTCTGTGAGATGAATTAACAGAACACTAAGCAGTTTCTCAGAAAGCTTCTTTCCAGAATTCATCAGAGGATATTTCCTTTTTCACCATAGCCCTCTACGGGCTTCAAAATATCACTTTGCCAATTACACATGAACTGTCTTAGCGAAAGGCTTCTTGTGGGGAAAGCTCTAACTCTGTGAGATGATTTCACAGAACACAAAGAAGTTTCTCAGAAAGCTGCTTTCTCTTTGTTATCGGAATATATTTCCTTTGGCCCTATAGTCTTCAAAGGGGTCAGAAATATATGTTCTCAGATTCCACAGAAATAAGGCTAGCAAAGAGATAAACGAAACACAGATGTAACTCTGTGAGTGGAAGTCACACATCCCAGAGCAGTTTCTCTGAAAGATTCTTTCCAGATTTCATCTGAGGATATTTCCTTTTTCACCATAGCCCTCTATGGGCTTCCGAATATCACTTTGCCAATTCCACAAGACCTGTCGAAGCGAACGGTTCTTGAGGGGAAAGCTGTAACTCTGTGAGATGATTTCACAGAACACAAAGAAGTTTCTCAGAAAGCTTCTTTCTCTTTGTTATCGGAGGATATTTTCTTTGGCCCTATAGACTTCAAAGGGATCCGAAATATCTGTTCTCAGATTCCACTGAAATAAGGCTAGCAAAGAGATCCACGAAAGACAGATGTAATTCTGTGAGATGAATTAACAGAACACTAAGCAGTTTCTCAGAAAGCTTCTTTCCAGAATTCATCTGAGGATATTTCCTTTTTCACCATAGCCCTCCACGGTCTTCCAAATATCACTTTGCCAATTACACAAGAACTGTCTTATAGAAAGGCTTCTTGTGGGGAAAGCTCTAACTCTGTGAGATGATTTCACAGAACACAAAGAAGTTTCTCAGAAAGCTTCTTTCTCTTTGTTATCGGAGGATATTTCTTTGGCCCTATAGACTTCAAAGGTATCCGAAATATCTGTTCTCAGATTCCACAGAAATAAGGCTAGCAAAGAGATCCACGAAATACAGATGTAACTCTGTGAGATGAATTAACAGAACACTAAGCAGTTTCTCAGAAAACTTCCTTCCAGATTTCATCTGAGGATATTTCCTTTTTCACCATAGCCCTCTATGGGCTTCCAAATATCACTTTGCCAATTCCACAAGAATTGTCTTAGCGAAAGGCTTCAGGAGGGGAAAGCTGTAACTCTGTGAGATGATTTCACAGAACACAAAAAAGTTTCTCAGAAAGCTTCTTTCTCTTTGTTATCGGAGGATATTTCCTTTGGCCCTATAGACTTCAAATGGATCCGAAATATATGTTCTCAAATTCCACAGAAATAAGGCTAGCAAAGAGATCCACGACATACAGATGTAACTCTGTGAGATGAATTAACAGAACACTAAGCAGTTTCTCAGAAAGCTTCTTTCCAGATTTCATCTGAGGATATTTTCTTTTTCACCATAGCCCTCTATTGGCTTCCAAATATCACTTTGCCAATTCCACAAGAACTGTCTAAGCGAAAGGCTTCTTGAGGGGTAAGCTCTAAATCTGTGAGATGATTTCACAGAACACAGAGAAGTTTCTCAGAAAGCTACTTTCTCTTTGTTATCTGAGGATATTTCCTTTGGCCCTCTAGACTTCACAGGTATCCGAAATATCTGATCTCAGATTCCACTGAAACAAGGCTAGCAAAGAGATCCACGAAACAGAGATGTAACTCTGTTAGTGGAAGTCACTCATCAAAGAGGAGTTTCTCAGAAAGATTTTTCCAGATTTCATCTGAGGATATTTCCTTTTTCACCATAGCCCTCTATGGGCTTCCAAATATCACTTAGCCAATTCCACAAGAACTGTCGCAGCGAAAGGCTTCTTGAGGGGAAAGCTGTAACTCTGTGAGATGATTTCACAGAACACAAAGAAGTTTCTCAGAAAGCTTCTCTCTCTTTGTTATCGGAGGATATTTCCTTTGGACCTATAGACTTAAAAGGGTTCCGAAATATCTCTTCTCAGATTCCACAGAAATAAGGCTAGCAAAGAGATTCACGAAATACAGAGGTAACTCTGTGAGATGAATTAACAGAACACTAAGCAGTTTCTCAGGAAGCTTATTTCCAGATTTCATCTGAGGATATTTCCTTTTTCACCATAGCCCTCTATGGGCTTCCGAATATCACTTTGACAATTCCACAAGAACTGTCTCAGCGAACGGCTTCTTGAGGGGAAAGCTGGAACTCTGTGAGATGATTTCACAGAACACAAAGAAGTTTCTCAGAAATCTGCTTTCTTTTCTTATCGGAGGATATTTCCTTTGGCCCTGTAGACATCAAAGGGATCCGAAATATCTGTTCTGAGATTCCACTGAAATAAGGCTAGCAAAGAGATTCACGAAATACAGAGGTAACTCTGTGAGATGAATTAACAGAACACTAAGCAGTTTCTCAGAAAGCTTTTTTCCAGATTTCACCTGAGGATATTTCCTTTTTCACCATAGCCCTCTATGGGCTTCCAAATATCACTTTGCTCATTCCACAAGAACTGTCATAGCGAAAGGCTTCTTGAGGGGAAAGCTGGAACTCTGTGAGATGACTTCACAGAACAGAAAGAAGTTTCTCAATAAGCTTCTTTCTCTTTGTTCTCGGAGGATATTTCCTTTGGCCCTATAGTCTTCAAAGGGATCCGAAATATCTGTTCTCAGATTCCACAGAAATAAGGCGGGCAAAGAGATCCACGAAATACAGATGTAACTCTGTGAGATGAATTAACAGTACACTAAGCAGTTTCTCAGAAAGCTTCTTTCCAGAATTCATCTGAGGATATTTCCTTTTTCACCATAGCTCTCTACGGGCTTCCAAATATGACTTTGCCAATTATACAAGAACTGTCTTATCGAAAGGCTTCTTATGGGGAAAGCTCTAACTCTGTGAGATAATTTCACAGAACACAAAGAGGTTTCTCAGAAAGCTTCTTTCTCTTTGTTATCGGAGGATATTCCTTTGGCCCTATAGAGTTCAAAGGGATCCGAAATATCTGTTCTCAGATTCCACAGAAATAAGGCTAGCAAAAAGATAGACGAAATACAGATGTAACTCTGTGAGATGAATTAACAGAACGCTAAGCAGTTTCTCAGAAAGCTTCCTTCCAGATTGCATCTGAGGATATTTCCTTTTTCACCATAGCCCTCTATGGGCTTCCAAATATCACTTTGCCAATTCCACAAGAACTGTCTTAGCGAAAGGCTTATTGAATGGAAAGCTGTAACTCTGTGAGATGATTTCACAGAACACGAAGAAGTTTCTCAGAAAGCAGCTTTCTCTTTGTTATCGGAGGATATTTCCTTTGGCCCTATGGTCTTCAAAGGGGTCAGAAATATATGTTCTCAGATTCCACAGATATAAGGCTAGCAAAGAGATCCACGAAACACAGATGTAACTCAATGAGTGGAAGTCACACATCACAGAGCAGTTTCTCAGAAAGATTCTTTCCAAATTTCATCTGATGATATTTCATCTTTCACCATAGCCCTCTATGGGCTTCCAAATATCACTTTGACAATTCCACAAGAACGGTCGCAGCGAAAGGCTTCTTGAGGGGAAAGCTGTAACTCTGTGAGATGATTTCACAGAACACAAAGAAGTTTCTCAGAAATCTGCTCTCTCTTTATTATCGGAGTATATTTCCTTTGGCCCTATAGACATCAAAGGGATCCGAAATATCTGTTCTGAGATTCCACTGAAATAAGGCTAGCAAAGAGATTCACGAAATACAGAGGTAACTCTGTGAGATGAATTAACAGAACACTAAGCAATTTCTCAGAAGGCTTTTTTGCAGATTTCACCTGAGGATATTTCCTTTTTCACCATAGCCCTCTATGGGCTTCCAAATATCACTTTGCCCATTCCACAAGAACTGTCTTAGCGAAAGGCTTCTTGAGGGGAAAGCTGTAACTCTGTGAGATGCTTTCACAGAACAGAAAGAAGTTTCTCAGAAAGCTTCTTACTTTTGGTATAGGAGGATATTTACTTTGGCCCTATAGTCTTCAAAGGGATCCGAAATATCTATTCTCAGATTCCACAGAAATGAGGCTAGTAAAAAAATCCACGAAATACTGATGTAACTATGTGAGTGGAAGTCACAAATCACAGAGCAGTTTCTCAGAAAGCTTCTTTCCAGATTTCATCTGAGGATATTTCCTTTTTCACCCTAGCCCTCTATGGCCTTCCAAATATCACTTTGCCAATTCCGCAAGACCTGTCTTAGCGAACGGTTCTTGAGGGGAAAGCTGTAACTCTGTGAAATGATTTCACAGAACACAAAGAAGTTTCTCAGAAAGCTTCTTTCTCTTTGTTATCGGAGGATATTTTCTTTGGCCCTATAGACTTCAAAGGGATCCGAAATATCTGTTCTCAGATTCCACTGAAATAAGGCTAGCAAAGAGATCCACGAAATACAGATGTAACTCTGTGAGATGAATTAACAGAACACTAAGCAGTTTCTCAGAAAGCTTCTTTCCAGAATTCATCAGAGGATATTTCCTTTTTCACCATAGCCCTCTACGGGCTTCAAAATCTCACTTTGCCAATTACACTAGAACTGTCTTAGCGAAAGGCTTCTTGTGGGGAAAGCTCTAGCTCTGTGAGATGATTTCAAAGAACACAAAGAAGTTTCTCAGAAAGCTGCTTTCTCTTTGTTATCAGAATATATTTCCTTTGGCCCTATTGTCTTCAAAGGGGTCAGAAATATATGTTCTCAGATTCCACAGAAATAAGGCTAGCAAAGAGATCCACGAAACACAGATGTAACTCTGTGAGTGGAAGTCACACATCCCAGAGCAGTTTCTATGAAAGATTCTTTCCAGATTTCATCTGAGGATTTTTCCTTTTTCACCATAGCCCTCTATGGGCTTCCAAATATCACTTTGCCAATTCCACAAGACCTGTCGTAGCGAACGGTTCTTGAGGGGAAAGCTGTAACTCTGTGAGATGATTTCACAGAACACAAAGAAGTTTCTTAGAAACCTTCTTTCTCTTTGTTATCGGAGGATATTTTCTTTGGCCCTATAGACTTCAAAGGGATCCGAAATATCTGTTCTCAGATTCCACTGAAATAAGGCTAGCAAAGAGATCCACGAAATACAGATGTAATTCTGTGAGATGAATTAACAGAACACTAAGCAGTTTCTCAGAAAGCTTCTTTCCAGAATTCATCTGAGGATATTTCCTTTTTCACCATAGCCCTCTATGGGCTTCCAAATATCACTTTGCCAATTACACAAGAACTGTCTTATCGAAAGGCTTCTTGTGGGGAAAGCTCTAACTCTGTGAGAT